>NC_064629.1:403039576-403639576 GCF_023864275.1 Schistocerca cancellata | reverse complement strand
TCTGCATGACACCATTATTAAATTGGCTTAGCTTTGTGATATTCTACTGTACCTCTGTATGATCAGAGACAAATTTAGTGTTTAAACATTTGAAGAACCCATTACAATAAAATGAATTTTTTAAATATTTCTTAAAGGCATGACAAAATAGTGTAAAACTGAAAATATTGTTAGTTAATGAAATATGTTAGGAATTGGGAAGTTCATATGTATGAAGCACAAATGTAGAATATATTTTTTGTCAATACCAGAAGTTCTTTATTTATAATCAATGAAAACTATGTTGATATTATATGAAAACTTTTTTTTGTTTTACAGCCGATGCAAGCGAGCCCAATTTCTGTGTCATGAATCCGATATAGAATGCATTCGCTTGCCAATGACATACTCTTTCAACTTCATAACATTTGTATCAAACATTCCAATACCACAAGGGCATCTAGATTTATTTACAATGCGAGGAATATATTCTACTGCGACAGTCAGTTTCAAAATGGAACTACTAGATGCAAGAGCACCTGAAGGAATTCCAAAAGCTACAAAGGATTACTTCCGTCTACGGCGAACTGCAGTTAACCAAGCTGTAATCTCCTTGATACGCTCAGTGGCAGGTCCTCAAGAAATTGAACTCCAACTTACAATGGAGCTGTATCACAATGGACTCTTCTCTGCATCTGCAGTCGCAAGGTTATTTATAGTAGTTTCTCAGTATGAATTTTAATTTTAGCATTGTGAACCTGACAAATATTTGCTGCAACTAGTGCCACCTTCATTTGAATTACATTGGGCAATTATTTTATCAATTGTGAAAGGTGTAGTACTATAAAAACTTTACATTTTACGTGAATAACATGGCTTGGATCACAAATATACTCTACTCTGAATAATAAAAAAAGAGTTTGGAAGAAGATGACTTAGAAGCAGGTGGAGAGATTAGTATGCAAGTGTTGTGTGAGTAACTAAGTATTTAAATTTATTTCTGTAAAGATCATCACTTCATGATTTTATTACATTGATGTAAATAACAATAATTTGTATAGCAACATTTTCATAAGAATTTCCTCGATGTGAACATCTGTAATTTTAATTATACACTGTAAAAATTAAACAAGAAAAAAAGAAAAAATGAATACTGTATTGAGTGGTATATTGTTTTTCTCGGTTTTTACTATTTTCCACTAACATTTTCATGCTGGCACTATAATAATAATTATTATTATTATTAGAACAATAGCCAAGATGGGAGCAAATTATGCAGCCATAAAAGTAGTCAACCACCATTCTAAAGAATTTAAGGTAATAATGTAGAGTAAGAACATGTTAAAAACAAAGTAAAAAATGTTTTGCTTGTTATCACTGCTACTGAGATCAGTAACAAAACCCTAACAAAAGGAAAAATATGAACTGTATCATTAATTAATAGAACAATGGGAGAAAAAATGCAACGCACAAATTATAAGGTGAGGTAATTACTGGGTTATTCCTGTCAAATCACATGTCAATAATAATAATAATTATTATTATTATTATTATTGACATGTGATTATTATTATTATTATTATTATTATTATTACTGATCTCAGTAGCAGTGATAACAAGCAAAACATTTTTTACTTTGTTTTTAACATGTTCTTACTCTACATTATTACCTTAAATTCTTTAGAATGGTGGTTGACTTTTTTTTATGGCTGCATAATTTGCTCCCATCTTGGCAGCAACGGTAGATTATAATAGCAGTTGTATCTCATGACACTTAAAATTTGCCAAAGAAGATGATATAGATCATAGAAGAATATCGTAGAAGATGATCACTCCCTCATTTATTTAACAGAACTTCATTGATCTTCCGTAAATATTTGGTTACAACAATCCGATAAGCTGACATTTTACCTTGCTGAAGATCATTATAATTTGCTGTGGACTGTTAATTAGAGGTACAAGTGACCATTCAAAACAGCCCTCACACTCTCACATATCTAAAATTTACACACATTTAGCAGCATGTGATTACTGTCTTTAATTAAATGAATTTCTACCGCTTAAGTTCACTTTAAAATGTTCACTTTAACCAGTGAGCATGCTCTTAAATATCAATTTCATAATCCTCTGTCCCAGCTGCTAAGTCATTGATTAATATTAACTAGAAAAGTACGATCTGCAAAAAACATCCTGGCAAAATCAGCCACTTACCATTACAAGCAAATTAATTATGGGTTGGGGCTTATATAACCTTCTTCAGCTTTTTTCAGCCCACTACTCTAATTTTATTTATTTTTTATTTACACGACAAGTTCCATAGGACCAAATTGAGGAGCAAAGCTCCAAGGTCATGGAACATGTCAATACATCACATTACAATATAAAAGTAATAACAGATCAAAACAAAATGTTTATGGACACATAAAAGATGAGCCATAAGTTTCAGTAAATTCGGTCAACAATATAACATAAGAATCAGCTTAATTTTTCAAGGAACTCCTTAACAGAATAGAAGCAGTGACCCATGAAGAAAATCTTCTGTTTAGATTTGAAAGTGCGTGGATTACTGCTAAGATTTTTGAATTCTTGTGGTAGCTTATTGAAAATAGATGCAGCAGTATACTGCTTACCTCTCTGTACAAGAGTCATGGAAGTCTGATCCAAATGTAGGTTGGATTTCTTCCAAGTATTCACTGAGTGAAAGCTGCTTATTCTTGAGAATAAGCTGATGTTAACAAGAAATGACAGTAAAGAAAAAAAAATATATATATAGGCCAATGTCAAAATACCCAGACTAGAGAACAGGGGTTGTCAAGAGGTTGACGAACTTATACCACTTATTGCCCAAATCACCAGTTTCTGAGACAAAAATACCCTTCTAGAATGGGGATAGTTACCCCAAAATAAAATATAATATGACATAAGTGAATGAAAATAAGCAAAGCAGACTGATTTTCATGTCAAACAATCACTTACTTCACATATCTTTCGAATAGTAAAAATGGCACAACAGTTTACTATCTATCTGAACTCCTAGAAGTTTGAGCTTTTCAGTTCCACCAATCATATGCCCATTCTGTTAAATTAAAGCCTTGGGTTTTGTTGAATAGTGTGTTAAAAACTGTAAAAACTGGAGTCTTACTGTGATTTAGTGTTAGTTTATTTTCTACAAGCCATGTAATTATGTCATGAACTACACTATTTGAAACCGAACCCATGTTGTACACAACGTCCTTTACTACAAAGCTAGTGCCATCAGCAAACAGAAATATTTTAGGGTTACCCATAGTACTAGATGGCATATCACTTATATAAATAAGAAATAGGAGTGGCCCCAATACTGACCCCTGGGACACCCCTCATTTGACTGCACCCTTCTCAGATCCCACATCACAGCCATTCTCAACACTGTGAATAATGACCTTTTGCTGCCTGTTGTTAATGTAAGAGGTGAACCAATTGTGAGCTACTCCCCATTCCATAATGGTCCAACTTCTGGAGCAATATTTTGTGATCAACACAATCAAATGCCTTAGTTAAATCAAAAAATATGCCTAGCATTCAAACCTTTTGTTTAATCCATCCAGTACCTCACAGAGAAAAGAGAATATAGTATTTTCAGTTGTTAAACAACTTCTCAAGCCAAACTGTACAGTTGATAGCAGATTATGTGATACAAAATAATCAATTATCCTTACATACACAGCCTTTTCAATAAATAGATCTAAAATAGTCTACATTATCCCTTTATCCCTTTTTATATGTGACTTTACTACTGTGTTCAGGAAACTGATAATTCCTAAAGGAAAAATTACAAATATGGCTAAGTATAGGGCTAACATGTGCAGCACAGTACTTTAATATTCTGTTAGGCACTCCATCATATTCATGAGAGTCCAAAGTCTTCAGTGATTTAATTTTTGACTCAATCTCCCCTGTGTCTGAATCTTATAGGAGTATTTCAGACATCAGTTTCGGCACTTATCAAGAGAGTTATATGATTCCCTGTAGAAACTAAATTTTATTTAATTCACCAACAATGCTGTGCAGAATTTAGGGGCGACTAGGCACTTCAACAAGAACAACGAACAACAGGATTAGCGTTGCCACAGCTCAACAAATAGCCTCCAGTCCCCTAATGTTACATCAATGCCCGTTCCCAATTGGCCATGGTTGATTGGCTAATAGAGATGGGTGCCTTCAATAACTGCTTACACAACATTACTGATTTACGTAATTTATTAATAATAGTTCACTAAAAAACAAGTCTTAAAACACTTCATAGAAATGCTGGTTAAATTATTGTTCCTTTGATTAATCAGGTAATAAATTCTCAACCAATAACAGTAGCAAACAACATCACTTCCAAATAAAAACTTACAGAATTTTAATGGTAGAAAGGTACCTTACAAACTTCAGAATTTCATTTAACATGCAGATATAAAAACATATCCAAAACTCACAGTTAGCATATTTGTCAAATTACAGTATTTATAACCCGCTGAACTACAGTGCAGAACTGACAATTTCAAATCTGTTCAGTGACTAATCCTGATATCAGAAAATTATGTTCACAGATAAGAAATATAATAACTTCATGAACAACACCCATCCAGCACTGGCCACACTTTGTAAACCTTAAAATTTGTTGAAAAGTGACAGTCACCGCTCAGTCTCCACACAGTTAAGTAAACTGTAATAACTTCAAGTTGAATAAATATATTTCAAGGAAGACGCAATACATGAAAGTCACAGATCAAGTAAACAGAGTAAGATGTGTGTACACTTTAACAGTCAAATCATAAGCGAGTCCAAGTCTAGCAGCCGCAGTCTGGCTAACCGCTTAGGTGGCGCTGCTGCTGCATGGCTGGCAGACAGCGCTGCATGTAGAGGACGCGCGTAACTGCGCGCCGGCACTTTGAAAGATCAGCGACTCACAACTCTTTTCCCCCCTTTGAATTTTTTGCACAGGTCTTGATGGAGGTGGCCTGTAGATTGCTAATGTCCATAGGTGTTGTTTGACTGGCCGTAAAGTCTCGAGGAGGAGGCTTCCCGTACGGACGGAAGTGTCCCCGATGATAACGGGTCAAGATGACAGGAGACGTGGGGGTCGAATCTGCTGGGGCCCCATGCACCAATCTGCCCATTGCGGCAAGTCCGGTAGTTATAACAGGAGACCTGGCCGATGTGTCCGCCTCCGTAGGAGGAGGAGGCGGTGAGTAGAGTTGCTCTGACAGATGATGGTCATCCGGTTCCTGCATGGGCACGTCTTCTGGTGGCGTCAGTTCTTGTGCTGGTAGCAATATGATGGTGAGAGGACTGCGTTGTGAGTAATAAGAGATTCCAGTATCCCAAACATCAGGTAGAGCCAAAGGTGGTGTAGCGGCATCTGGAACAGGCGTTGCCAGCACATGAGGCCAAAGCTGGTCCGAATGACGCACTGCAACACCCGTGTCCATCTGGATTTCATACAGGCGTCGGCCACGGTGTTGTAAGATGCAGCCAGGACTCCATTTTGGCCACCTGCCATATCCCCGTACCCATACAAGGTCGTCAGCGATGAACTGGTCAAGCAAAGGCACCTGCGGCCATGTGGTGGAAGGCCGCAGAAGATGAATTAGGGTGCGGGGCTGTTGGCTGTCGTCGCCCAAGGGGGTGAAACGGTAAGAAGCCAGAAATTGAGGAAGTGCATTATCAGCAGAAGAAGAAGTCAGGAGTTTCCTCATCTGAGCCTTAAATGTGCGGACCAGTCATTCAGCCTCACTGTTTGATTGTGGATGGAACGGAGGGGCCGTGACATGCATGACGCCGTGACGAGCACAAAAATCCGCAAAATCAGAAGAGGCAAATTGTGGACCATTACCAGTAACAAGAGTAGAGGGAAGGCCTTCCACAGAAAAAATGCGAGCTAGAGCATTGGTGGTTGCCGTAGTGGTAGGCAACGTGCAACGGACAATGAAAGGACAGTTAGAGTAGGCATCAATAACGAGAAGCCAATAAGTACCTAAAAAAGGTCCCATGAAGTCAGCATGAATATGCTCCCAGTGCTTCTCAGGTGCATGAATATGCTCCCAGGGCTTCTCAGGCGAAGGCCACGGTGACAAAGATGACTTCGGGGCTGCGGTCTGTGACGCACGAGGGCCACAGGCAGTGACCATGTGTGCGATTTCAGAGTCGATGCTGGGCCAGTACACATGACAGCGCACCAGAGATTTTGTGCAAGAGACACCCCAGTGCCCTTGGTGAAGGAGGCGCAAGACCGAAGCACGCAAAGACGCAGGTACCATAATACGCGGCGAAGCATTGTCGGTGGAAAGGAGGATAACACCATCCCTAGCCATGAGGCGGTAACACAAAGCGTAGTAGTTCCACAATGGATCAGAAGCCTTCGCGGACGGACAATCTGGCCAACCCTTCTGAATACAGCGTAAAACCCGGGAGAGGGTAGGGTCAGAACCCGTAGCAGCCACCAGCCGGTCCCCGGTGATGGGGAACCCGTCCACAACCCGCTGCTCGGCAACATCCAGGTGGAAACACAAAAGTTCGTCCCTATTGAATGCCAGATCAGGATGCATGGGAAAGCAAGACAGTGCATCAGCATTCACATGTTGAGCCGTCAGCCGGAAATGAATCTCGTAATTGAAACGAGACAAGTAAAGAACCAAACGCTGGAGGCGGTGTGCAGCCTTGTCGGGAAGTGACGATGGATGAAACAAGGAAACAAGTGGTTTGTGATCCGTAACAAGATGAAATTTGAAGCCACAGAGAAAAACACCAAACTTATGAAGAGCATAAATAATGGCCAAAGCTTCTTTTTCAATTTGAGAATACTTTTGTTGGGCATCTGTGAGCGTTTTGGAGGCATAAGCAATGGGTTGTTCAGAACCGTCAGAAAAACGGTACGCAAGGACTGCACCGACCCCATTTTGAGAGGCGTCCATGGCAAGAACACGATGTTGGCCAGGTCGATAAGTAGCCAGGCATGGGACCTGTTTCAGCATAATCTTCAATTTCTGGAAAGATGCATCGCATGACACGGACCAGTGAAAAGGCACATTTTTATACAACAGGCAACGCAACGGCTGAGCCACCGAAGCAGCAGACGGTAAAAACTTGTGACAGTATGCTATTTTCCCCAAGAAGGCCTGCAGTTCCTTAGCAGATGTAGGGTGAGGAAGGGCATCGATCTCAGCGACAATTTGCTGAGGCGGACAAATACCATCCCGAGAGAGTTGAAACCCCTAAGTACGTGATAGATGCCTGAAAAAATTTTGATTTCTGAAGATTACACTTAAGACCGGCAGTCTGTAAGACATGAAAAAGTGTGCAGAGATTTTGAAGATGTTTATCAGTGGTGGAGCCAGTGACAACAATGTCGTCCTGGTAATTTATACACCCAGGGACAGTGAGCAATAATTGTTCCAAGAATCGCTGAAAGAGAGCAGGGGCACTGGCAACCCCGAATGGCAATCGTTGGTATTGATAGAGGCCGAAAGGCGTGTTAAGGACCAGAAACTGCCGGGAAGCAGCGTCGAGAGGAAGTTGATGATAAGCTTCTGACAGATCAAGTTTAGAAAAATACTAGCCTCCAGCATGTTTAGTGAACAGTTCTTCAGGTTGAGGCACAGGGTAAGTGTCGATAAGGCATTGAGCATTTACAGTGGCTTTGAAATCACCGCAGAGACGAATACCACCATTTGGCTTAGCAACGACAATGACAGGAGAGCGAATACCACCAATTGGCTTAGCAATGACAATGACAGGAGAGGACCACTCACTGGAAGTGACAGGAAGCAAGACCCCAGAAGCAGTGAGACGATCCAGCTCCCGTTCGACCTGATCATGAAGGGCCACAGGAATGGACCGAGCCCAAAACTTAGGCCGAGCAGTGGGTTTGAGCGTGATATGAGCTTCAAAGTCATTTGCACAGCCTAACCCAGGAGAAAAAAAGGACAAAAATGTCGTTGACAAGGAATCCAATTGAGCATAAGGAATAGCATCAGAGACGATATTGACAGAGTCGTCTATGGAGAACCCAAAAATGCAAAAGGCATCGAAACTGAAAAGATTCTCCGTGTTACTATGGTCGACCACAAGTATGGGAACAGTGCGAACAACAGATTTGTAAGATACCTCAGCATCAAATTGTCCCAAGAGAGAAATCTTCTGTTCATTGTAAGTCCATAATTGCCCAGTGACAGCTGACAGGATTGGAGAACCCAACAGAAGATACATCTGAGAATTAATGATAGTGGCAGCGGAACCAGTATCCACCTGCATGCAAACATCTCGACCAAGTATTTGGACAGTGAGGAATAACTTCCCAGAAAGGGAAGAAGTACAGTTGACAGACAACACAGAATCAGAATCAGCGTCATGTTCATGAACATCATGTATGCGGTCGGATTTGCAAACGGAAGACACATGACCTTTCTTTTTGCAATTGTGACACACAGCCCAACATTGGGGACAATCCTCGCGTGAATGTTTCGTAAAACACCACGGACATGAAGGAAGTTGCCGTGGGTTTTGCTGCAGTTTCTCAGAGGTTTGTTTATGGTTAGGCCGAGGCTGCGCTTGGGAGCGTACTGCGGCCATGTCGGCTGGCGGGGACAGGCCACACGCTTCGTCAACATCTCCACAGAGGTTGTATTTCCCCAACGTCACCCCATGCCTCTATTTGCACACCAGCGGCACAAGAAACTTCAAAAGACTGAGCAATGGATAGGAATTCATCTAGAGTCGGATTTGTCAACTGAAGGGCACGTTGCCTACCTTCTTTGTCAGGCGCCGATCGGATAATAGCATCCCATACCATGAAATCGGCACAGGATTCTTTGTGAACTTCAGTAACAAATTGACACTTTCTACTGAGGCTGTGAAGTTCAGCAGCCCAAGCGCGATAGGATTGATTCGGTTGTTTTTGACAACGATGAAAGGCAACACGAGATGCTACCACATGTGTTTGCTTATGAAAATATACGGACAGAAGTGAGCACATTTCAGCAAAGGACAAAGACGCAGGATCTTTCAAAGGAGCCAATTGCGACAACAACCGATACATTTGAGGTGAAATCTATGAAAGGAACAGAGACTTACATGTTTGTTCGTCCGCGACATAAAATGCCAAGAAGTGCTATCGAAGATGTTTTTCATAACCAGACCAGTCTTCCGCTGTCTCGTCATAAGGAGGAAAAGTAGGTAGAGACAACAACGAGAGATGCCCCACGTTTGATGACGCGATGAAATCATGAATCGCATTTGTGAGAAGCGTTTACTATTCTATGAGACCTTGCAATAGTTGCTCTAAAGTAGCTATGGAAACATGTGGGTCAACGATGGAAAAGAAAAATCACTACCTCGTCACCAATTGTAATAACTTCAAGTTGAACAAATACATTTCAAGGAAGACGCAATACATGAAAGTCACAGATCAAGTAAACAGAGTAAGACGTGTGTACATTTTAACAGTCAAATCGTAACTGAGTCCGAGTCTAGCGGCCGCTGGCTGGCTGGCTGCTTAGGTGGCACTGCTGCTGCATGGCTGGCAGACAGCGCCGCATGTAGAGGACGCGCGTAACTGCGTGGCGGCACTTTGAAAGATTGGCGAGTCACAACATAAACTAACACTGCAGAAGTCACTGAAGGTTAATACACGTACCGTATTCCACTGTCTTCTTCTTCAATATCATGACTCCTTATTGTGGGCAAACATGCTAAAGCATAGTGTGTTCAGGTTGTGCCCACGATGTCTTGTTTATCTCCCGTGGCAAAACACCCACAAACAACATCGGCCGCAACTTGCCCTAAATTGCGTCCATACAATTGCATGGCAATCCATGGCTTATCATTCCACAGCAGCATTGAATTCCCAAGCGTCTCAGTTTCACCATCAGTTCATTATCACAGAGTGCCAAAATTATTAATGCACAATTCAGACCATCTGGACCCCAACACTCTGCCATTCTGTCCTTCTCGCTCGGTACTCTCCAAACATCCTCTCATCATTGCCAGAGGGTCACTCGGCGCCCCAGTATCTCTGGCGAGGCCAATATCGACCTTAACACTCATGGCCAGAACACAATCGAGCCGAAAATCGGCAGATACTACCCCCCCCCTTAATTGCTGATCATGGCTCTCTTAAGTTCCCAGAATGAATAAGTAATGGACCCGACTTTATCTGAGAGAGATGGTCTGTATTGTCTTCGCTACCCCGACACACTTCACAACCTCCTTCACATTTCTAGGGATGGACAACTGCTTTATAGCTTACACCCGTTCCTCTGCAATGGTTATCCCCTCCGGAGAGACCACATGACCAAGGAAGTGCATAGATGCACAAGCTCACTCTACCTTGGCTGGATTCACTGTAAGACCTGCCTTTGTTAACCTCACTAAACCTTCCCTTAAATGTTGATAATGCTCATTCATGGAACTACTATAAACTACTAAGTCATACAAGTAGTGGTATATAAACTTAAACTTTATATTCGAGAATATTTTGTCTAGGAGCTGAGACAGAACTGCAGCACCCGTAGATAATCCGAATGGAAACCTATTGACTTTGCAAATATTCCAATCGGTCGTGAAGGCCATAATCGGTTTGGAAGTTTCCACGAGTGGAATTTGATTATAAGCCTGGTTTAAATCTTAGGGTAAATATCCTTGCACTGCAAAACCATCCAAAACAAGAATGCAGGTCAGGAAGAGGTGCCGACCACAATACCACTTTTTTATTCAAATCCCTATAATCGACCACCGGGCAATAATTCCCATCAGGTTTCTGGACCAGAAATATAGGCACAGCGTATGTTGAATTAGGGGGCCAAATTACTTCCTGATGTAATATCTTTTCAATCTTTCCTTTGACAATTTCGTTCAAGGCAGAGACAACCTATACAGTGATTTCTTAATAGGCATGTTCCAGATAATTCAATGTGATATTCCACAAGAGACGTCACCCCAACCTCTCTGTCGAAACATCCGGGAATTCACTACATACTCTTTCTCTGCTAATTTCAAATGTTCCAACCACAACCGTTTCTCTTGGTTACGATTAAACCAATTTTCTTTGATTGCTGTAATAGCTCTACCACAGTCCAACAACTCTCACACAGATTCTTCATTCACAACACAGCATACAAAAAAAGTAAACCTTGTTCCTCCCCTCGACTTATCACATAAGTCTCTTTCCATTCCAATTGTACCTCTTGTTGTAATTGTCAGGACATCTCTGGCTTATTCTTCCGACAATTCCTACTGATGTGACCCAACTTCCCACAAATCCAACACCTTATCTTACTTTCCTTTTCCCACTGCTGCTTCATAGAAGTAATTTCCTTCATATTCCTACTGTTCACTTGAACATTCCCATTCCATTCCATCTCATCCAATTGGTTCTCCTGTCCACGTAACCTTTCATAATTAATGGCTTGCCCCACCGTCAATGAGTCTACATACATAATGGCCTGGATGTGCCTTACTAATTCATTCAGCTGGGCAAACATTTGTGGTGTCCCACCAAATACTGCCCTCTGTCTATCGACTGGTTGTAATCCTTGAACAACATGCAACACAATTTCTCTATCGCAGTATGGCAGGCACAAGGCTAGCACACTCTCTCTAACTCTCTCGACAAAGTCGACAATCGTTTCATTATCCCCCTGCTCTTGACTATACTCCCTCTAAACTAATTCTTGCAACACATGGGGTGGAATCAAGCTGCAAATTTTTCCTCTAAATTGTTGCAACATTAGTCTCTCCTGAATTTTGTTCAACAGGTGTTGTACTAACTCTCCCTTTACCTATCCCACTAAGAGTTTTAAAATTTCCAAGTCCGTCATGTTAACAGCTTGTGCTTTTCACTGAAAACCGATGATGAAATACAAAAACTCCACAATATTCTCCACTGAATCTAAACACCATCCCTTAACACACACACACACACACACACACACACACACACACACACACACACACACACACTCTCTCTCTCTCTCTCTCTCTCTCTCTCTCTCTCTCTCTCTCTCTCTCTACACTTTCCGCTTCACCTTCCATTCCTCTGATGCAGGTCAGCACATCACTGATTTGCTTTAAATTATCCCTTATTACATTCTCTTCCTCCCTCTCCATACCTACTAAATCATCCACCAGATTTAGGTAATGGGCACGTCTTGCTTGTAACCTCCTAACCTGATTTACAGTTAGTGAACCCATATCCAAACCATCAACACATTCCAACATGTCCTCAAGCGGAGCAACTATAGCAGCAGCAGCGGCCAAACTTACTTCTCCTTTCTCAGTAACTTTTATCGTAACTGGGAGGTGCATATTACATTCAGTTACATTGCCTTGTGATTCCAAACCCCTCCTTTGAAGTTCGTACATCAACTCACTTCTCCTCAATAAATTTGCATCCTTTACCAGATTCAATGCCATTCTGGAATAATTACAGCAGTATCAGGCCCAAAATAGTAGCAAGCAATCTTATACTACAACCTAATTTTTGACAGTTAGAGGACACTTTCCTCCAGCCAATCAACCATGCTCTGCTACCAATGTGCGGAATTAGTATTTAACATAGGGGCGACTATACACTTCAACAAGAACAACAAACAACAGGATTAGTGTTGCCACAACTTAACAAATAGCCTCTAGTCTCCTAATGTTATATCAATGCCCATTCCCAACTGGCTATAGTTGATTGTCTAATGGAGATGGGTGCCTTCAATAACTGCTTACACAACATTACTGATTTACGTAATTTATTAATAATAGTTAACTGAAAAACAAGCCTTAAAACACTTCATAGAAAGGCTGGTTAAAAAACTGTTCCTTTGATTAATCAGTTAATAAATTCTCAACCAATAACAGTAGCAGACAACTTCACTTCCAAATAAAAACTTACAGAATTGTAATGGTAGAAAGGTACTTTACAAATTTCAAAACTTACTTTCATTTAACACGCACATATAAAAACATATCCAAAACTCACAGTTAGCATATTTGTCAAATTCCAGGATTTATAACTCGCTGAACTACAGCGCAGCACTGACAATTTCAAATCTGTCCAATGAGTAATTCTGATTACAGAAAATTATGTTCACAAATAAGAAATATAATAACTTTATGACAACGCCCATACGGCATTGGCCATGCTTTTACACCATCGTAAAATCCATTGAAAAGTGACAGTAACCGCTCAGTCTCCACACAGTTAAGTAAACTAACACTGCAGAATTCATTGAAGGTTAATAGATGTACCGTATTCCACCACTTTCTTCTCCAGTATCATGACATCTTTATTGTGGGCAAACATCCTAAAGCACAGTGTGTTCAGGTTGGGCCCATGATGTCTTGTTTATCTCCCGTGGCAAAACACCCACAAACATCGGCCACAGCTCACCGTAAATTGCATCCATACAATTGCAGAGCCCACGGCTTATCATTCGACAGCAGCGTTGAATTCCCAAGCATCTCAGTTTCACCATCAATTCATTACCACAGAGTGCCAAAATTATTAATGCACAATTCGGACCATCTGGACCCCAACACTCTGCCGTTCTGTCCTTCTTGCTCAGTACTCTCTAACCCTCCTCTCCTCGGCGCCAGAGGGCCCCCCGTTGCCAACTTACACCCCAGTATCTCTGGCAGGGCCAATACCGACCTTAACACTCGCGGCCGGAACACAATTGTGCCAAAAATCAGCACAATGCTCAGAAAATGATTGTTAAATATTGTACATATATCTGATTTATCAGTAACAGAAATATTTTTACTATGAACTGACTTTATATCATCACCCTTGTGCTGCTGACCAGACACTTCATTCACAACTGACCATACGAATTAGCTATTCTATTTGTGCACCACATACTCTTTGCCTTCCTAATAACATTTTTAAGCACCCTACAATACTGTTTATAATGGGTAACTGCAGCTTGATTGTGACTTCTTATAACATTTTGATATAATTCCCACTTTGTTCTACATGATATCCTTATCCCACAAGTCAGCCACCCAGGCTGTCTTTTACTGCTTGTACCCCATTTAGAACATTCTAATGGAAAGCAACACTCAAAGAGCATGAGAAATGTGTTAAGGAAAGCATTATATTTGTCATCTACGTTATCGGCACTATTAACATCCTGCCATTCTTGTTCCTTGATGAGTTTTAAAACACTCTCAATTGCCATTGGATTAACTTCCCTGCATAGTTTGTAATTACATGTGACATTTGTTTGAGTACAAAAGCCTTTTAATGTTAAAATTTGTGAATCATGGTCTGAAAGGCCATTCACCCTTTTACTAACAGAATACCCATCTAGTAATGAAAAATGAATAAAAATATTGTCTATGGCTTTGCTGCTGTTCCGCTGCATCCTAGTTGGAAAAAACACAGTCTGCATCAGATCATATGAACCTAGGAGATCTACCAACATCTTTTTTCATGCACAATCATATAAAAAATTAATATTGAAGTCACCACATATAACTAATTTCTGGTACTTCCTGTACAGTGAATCAAGAACTCTCTCTAGCTTGAGCAAAAATGCTCTGAAGTCAGAGGTAGAGGACCTATAAACAACAGAAATTAGAAGTTTAGTTTCATTAAATTCAACTGCCCTTGCACAACATTCAAATATCTGTTCAGTGCAGTGGCGTGATACGTCTATGGACTCAAACTGAATATTATTTTTTTTACGTACATGGCCACTCCACCACCCCGCAAGGAACTTCTTGGAAAACAGCCAGCTAAGCTGTATCCTGGTAAAGGAAGCCTCTGATTTGTCAAATTATTTAAGTGGTACTCCAATATACCAATAATTTCAGAGTCAACATCTATAAGCAGTTCACTAACTCTATCTCTAATACCTCTGATATTTTGATGAAATATGCTAATTCCTTCTCTACTTGGAAACATGGTGTCCTTTGAAGATGATTCCTTAGTTAGAGGGACTTCCTTTAAGCAGGTAAAACTATCAGGTGAAGCTCTAACACCAACTACTACAGGAATTTTTCCATGAGTGATACCACCACCCCGCACTACCCTATCACATATAAGCTTTGCCAGCTTCCCCTTCCCATACCTATTGAGGTGCAGGCCATGCCTAATGAAACCTGTTCTACTGATACACTCAACTGACACCATTGCAATATGACCTGTGTGCTCTGCCATCCAGCCCCATGTTAACGCACCTAACAGCCACATTAAGATGAGGCTGATCATGACGCTGAAACAGTTGCACAAAATGCACATTAGTGCCACCAGTTTGAGTAGCTATCTTTACCAGGTCACCACCTACGTCACATTCCCCGTCCCTATCAAGACTATTCCATGCCACACCCACTATCACTACTTGGTCCTCCTCGATAAAATTTCTACATAACTCCCCTATGCTGTCAGTCACCTTAGCCAACCCTGCACTAGGCTTAACAATGCTGGTGACCTGGTACTCCCTCCCCAGCACTTGCTGCAACTGCAGGCCCACACCTCTACCATGTGAACTACCTAGCAGCAGAACCTTCTTATTTCTGTTAGACTTTGCAACTGACTTAGGCCTCCTAACTGCTAAGGACTGCTGCCTGTTTCTTACACCTACAGCTACAAGACGCTCCTCTCCACTCAACTCTGACAGTTGGTCAAATCTACTGCATATACACAAAGTACAGCTATTTGAATACCTCCTCCTCCTCCTCCTCCTCCTCCTCCTCCTCCTCCTCTTCCTCCTAGATGCCTTCTTGCCAACTGCCAGTTCCCATTCCCCAGTTCCCTTCACCCTCCTCAACCTATCTAGTTCCTCCTTTGCATATTGTAACTGCACCTGAAGGACACAGATCATACACTCCTGCTTCTCTGTCAACTTATTTCTACTACAAATTCTGTATCCCCAGTAGAAGATCTCACTAGAATGCCTACTGGCTTCCCAGTTGCACATTCCTCCCCCCCCCCCCCCCCACCCCCCCACCCCCAGTGAAAATACTTTGAACAAATTCCACACTGTAACCCACTACTCGCAAACCTATGACAGCCCACACACACTCACTCATGGTAAAAATTTACAGTTACTGAAAAAAAAAAAAAAAAAAAAAAAACCATCTACGTCACCTAAGTTCAGTACTGTGCTTTTCTGTATGTAAATATACTTCAAAATCTTCACTTTGGAACATTTTTTCATGGTTCAAACAATGCTAAAGTTTCCAATAGGATTGCATGGCAATAAGAATAAATTGTAACCATGACTTCTGAACACAAGGTGGTTCCATTCTTTCTCGCAGATGTGCTGACTGTGCAGCACTGCAGTTACATTCCTCTGCCTGCGGGCTATATAAAAAGGGCCTAGGTTGGTTAAATCATCATATCTTCATTTTGGCCTTTGTTCACTCAGCATCCTCTGCAGCAGAACCTTCTTATTTCTTTTAGATTTTGCAACTGTTAGACAGTAGCTGTCGGCGTATTAATACACAGTATAAATGGCACACTGCCTACAAAACTGGTTCTCATAATGAGAATACCATTTGAAATTGACAAAAGACCTCAGACATAAGTTATTTATAAATTAAATGTTACCAAAGATTGTATTTAAAATATTCAGTAAAATTAATCTTGATATCGATGTTAAATTAGGAAGCAGAGAGCTAAATGAATAAGAGTATGGCCCAGGCTGTCATGACTAAGGTTTCCATCTGTCTGGATTTTTCCAGGGCAGTCCCTCTTTTTAAGAAATTGTCCTGGTGTATCCAAACACTCTTTGGAGACAGTAAACACCTGATGTAACAGGATACTTTCTTTTAGAATTTCCCTTGAATTATTTTCATTACTGCATGAATTTGAGGAATGTTGGAATTAAGCTTCATACTAAATATTTGTGTACTGTTTCGTATGTCTGTCACAGGGAAATATAAGTGTAAAGTAAACCATAAATTAGTATTACAAGACTTCCCAGTCATAAAAGACAAAATGAGAATATTGACTACAGTTTTTAGTGCAGAATTATGGGCTGGTCTTGGAGGATGTACTGATATTATAACTCATGTGAAGTCAGACGGGAATCTGGGGTTCAAAATAATGTGTCAAGATGTAAAATAGGTTACCACCTATTGGTGAAAACAGTTACAAATATACAGAAATTTGCAAGGCAAATAGCTACATCTGCATATCCTGTGATGCGCAAGTGGTTTTGGGTGATAGACTGTAGCACAGAAAAAATTAAAATGTTAATGTGCCATAAGTTTTCTTGCTCTCAAAATGAAATAAAATCATTTATTATGGATAAAAATGGGTTATTTGCTGTTGAATAATGAGTCAAGGAAATGATTGATTCTTTCAGACATGCAAATTTCAGGGTAGCTGCTTTGCTAATTAGGCTTCACTATAACTTTCCTGTCAACACTAGTAACATTTTGATGGTTAATATCTTAGTTGTATCCACAATAATACTACTGAATACATTTTTTGACCAAAATAAATAATTAGAAAATCTATTTGACTGGAAATTCCTTTATATGCTGGAATCATAGCCTCTAAATTTTATAGTATGGAATCAAAGAGGGGCTGCATATTTTCCAGGAAAATCTCCTTCTACACTTTTATATGCAAGTACACAAACCATCAACAATGGTTGATGGAGGCTAATGATGAACAAGATGTGAAATAATTAGATTGTAGACATATTCAGTGGTTCACATGTATGGCAAATACAGGTAATGTAAGCAAATGTATCCACCAATCTTTAAATAATGCCTGGCAAATGAAGTTGACAGACAGGAAGCAAAAATGTAATGTGGATAAACATGCAGTGTAGTGTTTATCATCAATATATTTCCCAATTTTCACCCAGAATACTAATGATTAAATAAAGAAATATGTACTGAATAGTATTTGGTTTGAATGCCTTCCGCAGCATCTCAAGGAAGGAACTGCAAAATCTTCAAATAACTTACATTAATGCAGTCAGTTAATGTCCATGAAAACAACTAATATTTCAACAGGTGAATACTCCATCATTTTCAAGGCACACATCAGACAAGAGATTTCCATACATGGTAACTTAAACTATCAGTGGGTAGGATTATGCCAGTCAATAATCAAAAGATTGTACATGCTGAAATACAAAACACATTGGATATACTGGGATAAGCTCAAATTTCACATTATTTGCTTCTACAGGGATGGAATATATCATTGCTTAAAAAAGTTAGATATACTTAATAGCTGAAGAGTGACATTGCAATGAGAACTTTTTTTTTTTTTTTTTGTTGCAGTGTCGAGATCATAATGTTGTTCCTATATTTGCCAAAGTAGAGAATCACATTATTTCCCATGCTGCTAACATTACCAAGCAATGGGTCAGTTTAGCTCTTTATCTACATCTACATCTACATCTACCTTCATACTCCGCAAGGCACCCAACGGTGTGTGGCGGAGGGCACTTTACGTGCCACTGTCATTATCTCCCTGTTCTGTTCCAGTTGCGTATGGTTCACGGGAAGAACGACTGTCTGAAAGCCTCCGTGCGCGCTCTAATCTCTCTAATTTTACATTCGTGATCTCCTCGAGAGGTATAAGTAGGGGGAAGCAATATATTCGATACCTCATCCAGAAACGCACCCTCTCGAAACCTGGCGAGCAAGCTACACCGCGATGCAGAGCACCTCTCTTGAAGAGTCTGCCACTTGAGTTTGCTAAACATCTCCATAACGCTATCACGGTTACCAAATAACCCTGTGACGAAACACGCCACTCTTCTTTGGATCTTCTCTATCTCCTCCGTCAACCCGATCTGGTACAGATTATCATGTGAGGATACATTATTTATTTGTTTGTTTATTTAATTTTGGTCCTGTGACATCTTTCTTGTTCCATGACTGTGCACAGACCTGATATGCATCAGAGGTTCCTAAATATACTGTTGTAAAGACTATCATTTCAAATATGTACAAGCATGGAATTGTTCAGTATCTGTAAAGCTGGGAAAAGAGGGCGACACAAGTCTTGTTTCTTTATGTTGCATATGACTCTGACAACTTGCTATACAAGGTTCGCACCCACACAATAGTATTCCGTATCTGATTCCTGACTGGAAATGTGCATGATATGCCTGTTTACTGTTTCTCTGTTACACCCTGTGCCACGTACCCATAGCAGCTTTCATATGTGTGTTCCATTTTAGGTCACTCTGCAGCTGTATTCCAAGGAGTTTTACATTATTAACCAATTTTAAACTTCTGTTTTGTTTTGTGTGTGTGTTTATGATAAGTTTATTTCTTTCAAACCAATGTGTTAGCTCCAACAACGATGTGTTTGTAGCTGTTTGAATGTCTGTTTGGTTTAACACTGTAATCAGTAACACTGGTGCCATCAGCAAACAACGTTTTATGTTTGGCATGAACAGTTTCATTCAGGTCATCTATATACAAAAAGAAGAGTATTGGACCTAATGTTGACCCTTTTCCCATACTATATTTCACTGTACCTTTTTTTATGTGTATGTTGTTCTTATACTGTTTAAGAGTAACTTTTTCGTTGTCGGTTAGTGAGATATGACCTAACCTACTCATTCGGAATACCTCTAACTCCATTTATTTCCAATTTATATAATATAATAGTGTGATTATAATATCAGATGCTTTGGATAGGTCAAAAATAGGTCCAAGAAGATTCCAGAAGCCATTTCCTTTCCATTTATAGGTTTTAGGATAGCATACAGGAATTCATAGACTGCTGTGATTGTGGATCTTGACTGCTTGAAACTATGCTGATGATTTGACAACAAAGAGTTTTTGTTGATAAACTCTAGCAATCTATTGTAAAAGAGCTTCTCTCAAAGATCTTTGAGAAACCACTAAGCTGAGCTACAGGCTTGTAATTGTTAACATTGTCTGATATAATTTTGCATCTCCAGTGATACAATATTTTGTTTTTTATATGAATGCAGAAATCTTTTCTTTACTCTGGAGATTTTTATTTCCTTAGTGATCCAACTTTTGTTTCTAGTAGGTTTTAATTTATGTTGCACGAGTGGGAAGGCTATGCCAAAATAGTATTGACATGTTCCATGAAACTTCTTAAACATTCTGTTTACATCTGTTTCACTTAACACATCATCCCATGTTTCCCAGCTTAATAGGTACCGAAAGTTTGCTATATTACTGTCACTGATATCTCTGTACTCAAATCATTTTGATGGATGATATTATTTATATACATAACTCCAATGTTAGCAACAGAGACTTACGATCACTGTAGCCTATATTTACTATTTTATTATTGTGCGGAGAGTGGGTTTCTTGAATAAAAATTTGATCTAGTTCTGTTTTAGAATGGTTAATGATTCTTGGTGGTGCATTTAAACTCAGGATTAAATTGAAACTCTTTGCCATGTTCAGTAATTCACGTATGCACTTTGTCAGTTTCAAAAAATCAATGTTAAATTCACCATAATTGATTTTCTATTTTGTTGGATCTAGACTATTTAACATCATTTCAAATTTACTCAGAAAGTCCTCAAAGTCACTTTCAGATGACCTGTATACAGTTACAATGGTACGGTGGATGTTAGTAAGTTCAATAGCTGTCACTTGAAATACTTTTTCCTTAATGAAATCAGCATGTATTTAGATTTTTTTGAACATTATATTCTGCTTTGCAAATATAGCGGTCCCACAATTTTTATAATGAGATCAGCAGAATGAATTGCCTAAGAGCAACCTAGTATACTTAACAGTTTGTATTTGCTGTTTTTTTTAGCCAGTGCTCCATTATGCAGGTAACATCAACTTTTAGGTCGGAGTCTAGTATTATTTCTAGTTCTTATAATCTGTTGGTTAGAGATTGAACATTATAATGCATTACATGAAAGCTAGTTTTGTTTTACTTATTAATACTGCTTTTAGTCACTTCTGATGAACCACTTATCTCAGATAACACCGTGACTCTGTTTATCTTGTGTTTTTTCTTGGTCTGTTCCTACTAAAAAATCATTCAGGTTGGAAGAAGGCACTTTTTTTCTTTCTGCTCACCTCTATGTACACTGCTGCTAGTGCTGTTTCCTGTGTACTCATTTCCGTAGGAGAGGTTGTACCTGCTGTTGCTGTCTTCAAAATGCTTGCATAAATTTTCCTGGGACGTATTCCTTGAGAGGTATATGGTGTTGACATTGTCTGTGTAGTGTCAGCCTGAGGAGAATTCTCTGATGGTGTCCCTGAGGTTTGGAACATTTCACTGCACTTTGTATGAACATGATTAGCATTGTCTGGAACTGTTATGATTGTCTGAGATATGGAAATGGCAGCTGAACTAGATGTATGATGAGTACTCTTCATAATTTCCATGATTTTTTTTTTTTTTTAAGATGCGTACCATGTCTGGTAAAGAGTTAACGGTCCATATTCCATGTGTGTAGGAAGAATGTGTTCTGAAAGACAGATTTTGTAATACGGTCTGTTTACTTTCTCAGTTTCTTTGTTTACACAGGAGAAATGTGGAAGATTGTATCTGTGTGGAATTCCTACAATGATTATTGCTTGCTTATCCAGTAGCATCGGTCATTTCATATGTTCCCTTGAAATCATTTTTATAAACATCATTGGCACCTGCTATTATTACTGTGTACCATTTGTTATTCGAGCAGTTCTTAATGATTTTTTACATAGGAGCTTCTGATTTAATGAACCTAGTGGTGTTTACTCATTGATTGCATTGCTTCATAAAATGTTTGTAGTTCTTCTGTCATGACTGTCAGAATACATACAGATTTCACCATTTTTCAGCAGTTCATTACATAATTACATATTCTTGCTGACAGTTGGATTATATTTCTTAAGAATTATTTTAGCTTCATTTAAGGGTACCCATCGTCTAGGGGTAACATCTTTGATTCATAATCAAAACGTATTCGGTCCCGGATTCGATCCCCGCCACTGCCTAAATTTTGATAAATAATCAGCATTGGCGGCCGAAGACTTCCGGCATAAGAAGTCAGCCTCATTCTGCCAACGGCCTTGTCAAAGAGGGCGGAGGAGCGGATAGAGGTTCAGGGCACTCTCTTGTGCTAGGGGTGGGAAATTGCCCCTAAAGGCGGAAGAATCAGCAATGATCAACGACATGAGGATGCAGAAGGCAATGGAAACCACTGCATTAAAGACACATAATGTGTACCCACAGGACATGTGGCCTGTAATTGAAGAAGTGTCATGAGGATCTCTCCATTGGCAAAAGATTCCGGAATAGTCCCCCATTCGGATCTCCGGGAGGGGACTGCCAAGGGGAAGGTTACCATGAGAAAAATATTGAATAATCAACGAAAGGATAACGTTCTACGAGTCGGGGCGTGGAATGTCAGAAGCTTGAACATGGTAGGGAAACTAGAAAATCTGAAAAGGGAAATGCAAAGGCTCAATATAGATATAGTAGGGGTCAGTGAAGTGAAGTGGAAGGAAGACAAGGATTTCTGGTCAGATGAGTACCGGGTAATATCAACAGCAGCAGAAAATGTTATAACAGGTGTAGGATTCGTTATGAATAGGAAGGTAGGGAAGAGGGTGTGTTACTGTGAACAGTTCAGTGACTGGGTTGTTCTAATCAGAATCGACAGCAGACCAACACTGACAACGATAGTTCAGGTATACATGCCGACGTCGCAAGCTGAAGACGAACAGATAGAGAAAGTGTATGAGGATATTGAAAGGGTAATGCAGTATGTAAAGGGGGACGAAAATCTAATTGTCATGGGCGACTGGAATGCAGTTGTAGGGGAAGGAGTAGAAGAAAATGTTACAGGAGAATATGGGCTTGGGACAAGGAATGAAAGAGGAGAAAGACTAATTGAGTTCTGTAACAAGTTTCAGCTAGTAATAGCGAATACCCTGTTCAAGAATCACAAGAGGAGGAGGTATACTTGGAAAAGGCCAGGAGATACGGGAAGATTTCAATCAGATTACATCATGGTCAGATAGAGATTCCGAAATCAGATACTGGATTGTAAGGCGTACCCAGGAGCAGATATAGACTCAGATCACAATATAGTAGTGATGAAGAGTAGGCTGAGGTTCAAGACATTAGTCAGGAAGAATCAATATGCAAAGAAGTGGGATACGGAAGTACTAAGGAATGACGAGATAAGTTTGAAGTTCTCTAACGCTATAGATACAGCAATAAGAAATAGCGCAGTAGGCAGTACAGTTGAAGAGGAATGGACAACTCTAAAAAGGGCCATCACAGAAGTTGGGAAGGAAAACATAGGTACAAAAAAGGTAGCTGCGAAGAAACTATGGGTAACAGAAGAATTACTTCAGCTGATTGATGAAAGGAGGAAGTACAAACATGTTCCGGGAAAATCAGGAATACAGAAATACAAGTCGCTGAGGAATGAAATAAATAGGAAGTGCAGGGACGCTAAGACAAAATGGCTGCAGGAAAAATGTGAAGACATCGAAAAAGATATGATTGTCGGGAGGACAGACTCAGCATACAGGAAAGTCAAAACAACCTTTGGTGACATTAAAAGCAACGGTGGTAACATTAAGAGTGCAATGGAAATTCCACTGTTAAATAAAGAGGAGAGTGCAGATAGGTGGAAAGAATACACTGAAAGCCTCTATGAGGGTGAAGATTTGTCTGATGTGATAGAAGAAGAAACAGGAGTCGATTTAGAAGAGATAGGGGATCCAGTATTAGAATCGGAATTTAAAAGAGCTTTGGAGGACTTACGGTCAAATAAGGCAGAAGGGATAGATAACATTCCATCAGAATTCCTAAAATCATTGGGGGAAGTGGCAACAAAACGACTATTCATGTTGGTATGTAGAATATATGAGTCTGGCGATATACCATCTGACTTTCGGAAAAGCATCATCCACACAATTCCGAAGACAGCAAGAGCTGACAAGTGCGAGAATTATCGCACAATCAGCTTAACAGCTCATGCATCGAAGCTGCTTACAAGAATAATATACAGAAGAATGGAAAAGAAAATTGAGAATGCTCTAGGTGACGATCAGTTTGGCTTTAGGAAAAGTAAAGGAACGAGAGAGGCAATTCTGACATTACGGCTAATAATGGAAGCAAGGCTAAAGAAAAATCAAGACACTTTCATAGGATTTGTCGACCTGGAAAAAGCGTTTGACAATATAAAATGGTGCAAGCTGTTCGAGATTCTGAAAAAAGTAGGGGTAAGCTATAGGGAGAGACGGGTCATATACAATATGTACAATAACCAAGAGGGAATAATAAAGAGTGGACGATCAAGAACGAAGTGCTCGTATTAAGAAGGGTGTAAGACAAGGCTGTAGCCTTTCGTCCCTACTCTTCAATCTGTACATCGAGGAAGCAATGATGGAAATAAAAGAAAGGTTCAGGAGTGGAATTAAAATACAAGGTGAAAGGATATCAATGCTATGATTGTGTTGAACAAGTGGGGTTATGTTCATAAAATACATATTTTTTTTTTACTATCTGTGTATAACAGACTCAGTACTGGCACAGCAAAAAGTTGAGAGCAAGACTGTCGCCCTCCAGAAGAATAGTTCCTTACCTCTAGCTACTATCAAGAGTCTTACCTCATATTCTGTTGTCTCTCCTAAATTATATGGCCTTCTGAAAATCCCTAAGGAAGTGTTTCCTCTCAGGCCTAATGCCAGTAATAAAGGTGCTCTGACATACAGTGTAGCAAAACACCTTTCCTTGCTACTTTGTTGAAGCCCACTAGTAAGTCAATGTATATATTAGGAATTCAGTATATTTCACATATCAGTTATAGGGATTACATTTCACTGACTTATTTTAGTAAGTTTTGACATTGTTTCTGTCTTTACTCACATTCCTGTGTCAAGTTTGTTATGGATAATTAAGGCTGTGTGTAGTGTTGAATTAACTAACTTTCTTTTCTATGCATTGACTTCAACCTACTTCCTTTCTCAATGACCAGTTCTGTGAGCAGACAGATGAAATTAGGATGAGGAACCCTATGTCAGCAATTGTTCCCAATCATTTTATGGAAGATTTTGAAGAATGTGTCCTGGTGTCAGTGGCGTTGATACCTATATGGGTTTTTTGATATGTAGACAATTATTTTTGTTAATTAATTAGTTAGTTGCATGTTCCATGGATTGTATTGCATGATAAATCATAATGACATGGAAAGAGTCATTTTACATTCACATCACAAAATTAATTTTTATAATGGCTACATGCTGAACATTTATAAGCTTTTATTAAAAAAGAAATACAGATGTGAGTTACTAATCCCATCCCACCATCTTTTACACATTCTAATAACAGAAATTCTTCTGCAAGATAGAAGGATTTGTCAAGGAGAACTTCTTCATTTTGTTTCCTCTTTCTACTTTACTGCCTGTCAGACATTTCATATCATTGGGTAAGTGATCAAAAATTTTATGATGCAGCATTGTGCACCCTTTTTAGTGGGGTAATAAATTCAACTTTTCTTTCTGGTATTGTAATTATGTACACCATTGTTCCTTTTGAACTGTATTGGATTATTTACTACAAACCTCATGAGGGAATAAATATACTGTGAAGCATTAGTCAGCATGCCCAACTCCTTAAACAGCTGTCCAAGATGATCTTGGGTGAGCACATTTTTGACCAATGAAGACTTTCTTCTAAGAGATGAGTTGCCCCAGGACACTATTTCATACGATATTATTGAATGAAAACATGTCAACTCACTGATTTGTCTCTCTACAAGATTTCCAATGATTCTAAGTGCAAATGTGGCTGAAATAAGTTGCTTTAGGAGTTCCAAAATGTGCTTTTTTCCTGTTTAAATTCTCATCAATAGGGACATCTAAAAAATTTTAAGTTTTCACCATATTTTTTGTTTCCCTTACATGTGCTACATTTATCATTGGTGTGTCTTTTTAAAACTGAGGGTAAGACCATTCACAGAAAACCAGTCAATGATACTTTTCAGAACATTGTTTACCATTTCTCCTGTTTCTGTTTGTATGCTTGTATTGATTACAATACTAGTGTCATCTGCAAAAAGAACTAATTATCCTTATTGTTTATTGTTTATTTGACAGAAGATTGTTCACATATATGAGGAACTATAGTGGACCTGACATTGAGCCTTGGGCTCCCATACACAATTTCTCCCCAGTCAGATGAATGTCCCTTGACCATACTGGCTAAATTACTAATTACAACTTTCTGCATTCATTTGCTTAGATATGACATTATCCATTGGTAGGGTATACCATCAATCCTATAAAGCATCTAAGATAATATTGTGATTAAAGTCAAGTGCCTTGAATAGATCATAGAAAATAAAAACCTGCACCATTTTGTTATTTAATACTTGTTAATTTGGTGAGTGAACATGTAAATGGCATTCTCAGTACAGCAACTCTTCTGGAATCAAAATAGTGATTTACTGAGAATATTATTGTTGTTGTTCTCAAATACCCTATCTTTTCAAAGATTTTGGAAAATGCCAGCAGTGAAACAGTTCAGTAGTTATTGACATCTCTCTTAGCACATTTCATAAAGAGAGGTTTAACAATGGCATATTTCAATCTCTCTGGAAAAATTCCTTAAGTTAGTGATGCATTACATATTTCAGATAAGACTGGGCTTGTTATAAGTAAACAAATCTTAATTCATCTGTCAGAAACACCATAAAAACCATTGAGCTCTTATTTTTGAGACAATTTACTTAATTTCAGAAGGAGACGTTGGTGATACATTCATATGACTGAATTTTGTGAGAGTTACTTTTTCCACATAAAGCTGATACTTTTCTATTGAACTGCTTAACCTTGTGCTTTCTACTTAATATTACATTCCATATAGCCTTAAGTCTGTTGTGAGAATTATTGATTTATCACCTTATAAGTATGTTGCTTGATTCTTGAATAACCATTCTTAGTAATTTTGAGTAGTTTTTGTAGTATGCAACTACTGCAGGATCTCTGCTTGATCATTCCAACAAATACATTTCCTTTTTCCTTTCACGACATACTTTAAGCCCTCCAGTTATTCATGATTTTTTACATGGCTGTTTAATGTCCTTTCTGATTAGCTTGTGCTAAATGCTATTTTCAAATAATGAAACAAATTTATCATGGGATAGATTAAATTCCATGGTTCATTACAAATTTCATCCCAGGTCATCTCTTGTAAACTACAGAAGTGTATGCTTGTGAATTAATACTGCAAAACAGTCCACTTTCCATTGTAAATGTATATAGATTCCCACTGGGAGATTTTGAACTGCTTATGAGGAATGTAGATTTCTTACTGTGCTATCTACAAAATTACTACAAACTCTATTTGTATTAATATTTTTTAATTTGTATTTTGTCTTAATATATGTAAAAACTCCTCTTTTTTCCATATTAGTGCTGCATGAGTAAGCTGCTGGAGTGTAATCTTTTACATGTAACTCATATAACACTGTGGTTATGTGGTGCTCAAATAGGCACAGGATGTCTATCTTTTCCGAGCTCTTTAAATTTTCCAAACTGACAAGAAGCCCTTCTACCTTATTACTCAATCCTCTAATACTTTGATGAAATAAGGTAACCTTACTTTTTTGTGCATACTTCAGTATTTTGTGGGGCTATTCTGTTATCTTGACTTCTTTTAAAGAACGTTGCCTGAATCCTGATTCTATACCAATAGTAGTGCCTCTCTGATGCCAGTAACCACAGGGATCTTGCTTTTTGTGATGATGGCCACCCCCCCCCCCCTCCCCATGAGGGCAACTCAGACGTGCACGTGTGTGTGTGTGTGTGTGTGTGTGTGTGTGTGTGTGTTTGAGAGAGAGAGAGAGAGAGAGAGAGAGAGAGAGAATCACCATCAGAGCCCAACATGCGTCCCAGTCTATTTACAGCTAGCCGAACTGTGCTCGGCCTTAGTTCTCTATGTGTGCTGCTACAGCTCTTTGTGTACATAATTGGTACCTGCTGAATGTCACTTAAATACTGTGTTCAAGTTGTTAATGCTTCTGTGGAATAAAGTGGTGTTCAGTCTATTGGTCGTGTTGTACTTATACCTAATTACTACATGATTGGGAACGAGTATGGTCCTGTTCTCTGCACGACTTTCTACTCTGGTTGGTTCTCTTGTTATTCTCATGATGGGTCATGGTGTTATGGAGGACGTTTTGCATCGGTTGGTCGAACAGCAAGAATCATTCACCACAGCATTGGACCACCAATCACAGGCACTGTACACTCAAACACAGGTACCTCAATCATTGGCTTCTGTTTTGTCTACGCGGCATGCTCTTCAGTCTGTGTTGCCTGCTGTTATGCTCTCAGTGGCCCCCATGGTTTATCCGCTTCCCTTTTCTACATACGATCAGACATGAGACTGTTGAGGAATTGGATGTATACATGAAATGTCTACAACAACACTTTCAAGTTTTTCAGATTACTGATGCTGTTTTATGTCATGCCTTGTTTCTTTCATGGATATTGTCAAGAATGTATCAAGTCCTATGTTAGCTCACCTCCTTGCAGAATCTGTCTTCTTTAATGTTTGACCAAATGTGTGTTCTTCTTGCAAAATACTACTGTAAGTGCACACATATTATTGCATCTTGGGTTGAGTTTTAACACTGACAAGAAGCAACCACATCAATTCTATCAAGCATGGGCAGCTGAACTCCATGTGTTAAGTTGTCATTGTCATTTTGTGTCCAATGTGCATAAAAAGCCATATGCTGATCTGATGTTGAGAGATGCTATCATTCATTTAGCTCCAGGTCATGAGGTGCGAGAGCTTGTCCTCCAGTGTGAAAATCCATCCCTTGCCTAAGTGTTATCTATTGCACAGTCGTTTGAGGTGTTGCGAGCTGCAGGTAATAAAATTAAGTCATGCTATCAGGTATCAGCAATCCAACTTTCTCCTCCACACCAAGCTTCAGATGGTTTGCAGGGAGAAGAAATGGTCATGGTGGTCTGCACACGATCACAGCACCAAGATGGCTGGCCTCAGTCCCAGCAGCAGCCGCACCAACCAAGTACACAAGCCAGTAAACAACAATGTACACATTCCATGTTCCCATCCTGTCCTTATTGTTTCATTAATCATGAACGTTCAGACTGCCCAAAATGCTGGGCTACTGTTATAATTGCAACAAAAAAGGTTATACTGCTTCTGTTTGCAATGCCAAGATTCAGCTCAATGATCCTGGTATGGATATGGGTGCAAACTGTATCCACATGCAAGTGGATACAGGAGCTGCAGTAACCCTGTTAAACTTACAAACTTATATGAACTTGGGCTCCCCTACACTTCTCCCTGTATCACAACAGTTAGTACATTACAATAAACAGAGTATTCCTATTCTGAGCCAATTCTCTACCCCAGTGACCCACAAGTTAGTAATCCGGTAACTAGCATTTCTTGTCATAGGTGATGCATGTACGGAGAAGGTTTTTGGATTAGATGCTTTTAAGCTGTTTTGTTTTACCATTTCAGATGAAGTGAATTTAGTGTCTGAACAAGTGCTGTATACACAGTTAGATGCATTATACACCAACAATTTTCAAGTGTGCATTACCATGAAACCTTCTGCTTGGTCTCATTTTTCCAGTGGCCCTTAGGGAACAAGTCAAAGATTAATTACATCAAGCCATGGTATCCTGCACTGTTTGGCCTATTGCATTGAGTTAATTGTCTACCCCCTACCTTATAGTAAAGAAATAGTTGGGTCAGTTACACCTCTGTGGAGATTTTATAGTTTCTGTCAATCTACAATCTACAGTGGATACGTACCCGATACAATGCTTGGACTAACTCTTTGTAAAGTTGTCAGGTGATCAATATTTCTCAAAAACTGACTTGTTGGATGCCTATTTACAACTCCCTTTACATACAGAGCTGCAACATGTGTTAATTATCAATACTCCTTTTGGATTGTACTAATACTTGTGGTTGCCTTTTGTAATTGCCAGCATTCCCACTATTTTTCAACATTTTTTGGAACAATTTACAGTGTCTGTGCTGGGTTGTGCAAACTATTTGGATGACATTGTAGTTTCTGTCCTCCAAGCAGCTGAGATGAAGTGTAATTTAGAAAAATGTCAATTTTTTTCAATCTTATACCATTTGCTTGGGTTTGAAGTTTCTCATGATTGTCTCAAACCCAGCATCAACATGTTTCTGCTATTGTGTCACTTCCACACCCTATATCACTCAAAGAACTCCAGGTTTTTCTAGGCAAAGTCACGTACTACCATAAATTTTTGCCTGGGCCAGTGATAACTGTGCAGCTGTTACATGCACTACTGCACAAAGGGGCTCAGTTTTGCTGGTCGCTGGTTTGTGAAAGCATGTTTTCCATTCTTAAGACCATGTTGCAGTCTGCACCCTGCTTAGTGATGTACCAACCAGGCCTCCACTCGGTCCTCGTGGTGGACGCTTCACAGTACGGGTTGGGGGCGGTGCTGCCTCATAGACATCCCAATGGCTCCAAGTGGCCAATTGCGTATGCCTCAAAAATGCTGATTCCTGCTCAAACTAGGTACTCTCAGATAGAAAAGGAAACTTTGGCCATTGTATATGTTGTGAAGAAATTCCATGTTTTTCTCTATGGTATCAAATTCCACCTGGTCACCAATCATAAATGATAGGTTTTTTTATTCAGCCCTTCTGTGTTATTACCAGATAGAGCAGCTCATCACATTCTATGTTTGGCTCTTTTCTTTTCATGTCACAACTATGAGATTCATTTATGCTCTACAAATCAACATGCAAATGGTGATGCTTTTTGCTGTCTGCAGGCTGGTCTGGACCTAGGATTTGATCAGGAGGAATTGCTTTGTTTCCACATTGATGTCAGTGCACAGCAGATGGGTGATGGTTTTCCCGTAACTAGCACATGGATTGCAAAGACTGTAGCGTCAGATTCCGTTTTGCACAAGGTCATAATATTCGTACCACCTTTCTCATGCACCTGACCCCCTCCATAATTATTATGTCTTTCAACATTGATTCTCTCTTATGGATGGTGTTCTGCTTTTAGAAACTATTCGCATAGCCCCCCAGGTAGTGATCCCCTCAGTCCTTTGTTCAGAGGTTGTCCATTTATTACATGCAGATCACTGGGGTGTGTCTTGCACAAAAGTGTTGGCCTGTTGACGATGTGTTTTGGCCCAGATTGGACGGTGACATTACCCACTTGATTGCCTCCTGTTCACAGTATGCGATGCACCAAGCACCTCCCTGGGCATAATTGACCCCTTGGCCAATGCCGTCGCGTGCATGGGACTGTATACATGTGGATTTTGCTGGCCCCTTTCTCAACACTTATTGGCTGTTGGTCATCGATGCATATTCTCATTTTCTATATGCCATTCATTGTGATTCCACATCCACAACTGCCACTGTCACAGCCTTGCCCAAAATTTTTTCCCTTGAAGGCTTGCTCATGACGTTTGTGTTTGATAACAGTCCACAATTTTCATCGCAAGAGTTTGTGGCATTTTGCATTTCCCATGGTATCTGTCACAACCTTGCCCCAGCATTGCATCCACAATCTAATGGTGAGGCAAAATGCCTAGAGTAAACCGCATTGCTGCTATGGTCGCAGGTTCAAATCCTGCCTCAGGCATGGATGTGTGTGATGTCCTTAAGTTAGTTAGGTTTAAGTAGCTCTAAGTCTAGGGGACTGAGAACCTCAGATGTTAAGTCCCATAGTGCTCAGAGCCATTTGAACCATTTTTCAGCCGAGAGTATGCATTCAAAACTCAGATAGAAAAGTATGTTGCCAGCTCTTCATCTGACGTTACCTTAGATTTGTTTCTCTCCTAATACTGTTTCTTGCCATTCGTCGAGAAGAGCCCACCAGAGCTACTCCATGGGTGCCAGCGCAGTACACTGCTACACCTCCTGCATCCTCCACTTGGACGTCAACCCATATGGCTGCCGCACCTCTTCTGCCTCAGTGTCGCTGTCTTGGCATGTGGTTTCAGACATCACCTATGGATACCAGGTATCATCACCAGATGCCAGGGATGGCATCTCTGCAACATCCACATGGAAGATGGCCTTTGCTCCAGGCACATGATTAACTTTGCCTTCACGCAGGTGGCTTGGCACCCCCTGATTTCACACCATTGCCTCCAAGCCTGTCCACATGGGGCATCCCACCACTTGCTGCTGCCAGTTCTCCACTCCTGTCTGGGCAAGGGCATCCATCCAGCAGTTCCTCTATTGCCTCTGACACCATAATCACAGATTCTATCACCCGTTCCTGGGCAACTGCTGATACCAGTATCATCAGCACCATGAGCAGTGTCACCAGAGACATTGCCTAAGGTCGACGTGAAAACAGCCCTAGCATCGCATATGTTGCCATATAGTGTGATATGGGAAGATGGGCACAGAATGTATCAGTACCTGAAGCACTTCAGACCATAGACTCCCATAGCAGCACATCACCTTAGTCAGAGCCTAGTGGACAAGGAGGACAGCATGGATGTCTGAAGAATGGTGATCTCCCTGAGAGAGAAGAAATGCAACAATGCATGTGAATACTTTCAAAAGGTGGGGCATGCAGCAGTGTTGTGTAATCTGCAGAGGGCTACTCATGCATACTCACACTTATGCGTGGTTTTTGTGTGTGTGTGTGTGTGTGTGTGTGTGTGTGTGTGTGTGTGTGTGTGTGTGTGTGTGTGTCACTGTCAAAGCCTACCACAGTCCCCAGGCTATTTAAGGGTAGCCAAGCTACACTCAGCCTCAGCTCTCTATATGTATTGCTACAGCTCTTTGTGTATGTTATTGGTTCCTGCTGAATACCATGTTCAAGTTGAAACTGATTCCATGGAATAAAGTTGTGTTCAGTCTACCTGTTGTGTTGTACTTATACCTAATTACAACATCTTTCCCTCTGCTATCCAGGTTTAGGCCATTATGAGTATAACCCCATCTCTCAATTGTAACAACAGGCACTGAACTCATATGAGATTTCATTTCAGTCAGTAGCAGTCTGCTCAGTGTTCATACGGCTGACAGCAATGTTAACCCAGAACTGGCCCTGGTGCTGCAGGATCTCCACAAAACTCACATTTGTGCTTGTATTTGCTACTCCTGTTTCATCCAGGTCACCCCTAATGCTGTAACTACTGTCCTTAGCCAGGCTGTTCACTGCTTCACATACTACAATTATCCAATGCTCTTTGCCAAAATCTTTGTACAAATTCCCTGTGGGTTCTTCTCACCTGGCTAAAGCTAGCACTTGGCTTTATAATACTTGTGACCTGGTATCTTGTACCTATTTTGTCCTATACCATCTGGACTACACCCCTGCCATGGCTACTACCTAGCAACAAGACTTTTCTTTCTACTCTCTTTTGTTTGACTTACACTAAGTTTCTTCACTAGAAGTCTGCTGCACCCAACTGTGACCTACAGCTGGAAGAGGCTCTTCTCCTCCCACTTCAGGTAATAAGTCAAACTCATTCGATACTGTAAGCTCAAATGTAGATGAAGTTGAAGAGCTGTGCCCCTTTCGCTCATTGCTTGTTACCTTTACCTAGTTCTTACAGTCTTTTTCCACCTTCAATCTATCTAACTCAAATTCCGTGTGTTCCAGTTCAGTCTGAAAGGCAAAAATCCTTGCCTCTGGCTCAATGAATCTTTTTTCTTTCTTGCAGAGCCTACAGTTCTATGGGAGAGCATCGACGAGTTCCCCCATTTCCATACTACAGTCACCCCAGTGAAATTCCACCCCATAGTCTACACATATCATTCCCTACTTGATTATACGTCAACATCCACACTTAACGCACATTGCAACACAGATTTCATGCTTAAAAATAGACTTAAATTGCTTAGTACACTTTACACTGCACAGATTTTCGTTATATACCAGCTGCAAAAATCAGGTTGGCGCTTCATGTGTATGATACAGCATAAAAAGTTAATTATTCCCACCATAAAAGTTAATTATTTCCGCTTACAACAAAAACTCAGTACTCATTTAACTGCAGTGTCTGTTAATTAACTTAATAGGACAGGATGTAATTTTTATGTACGCAAACTGTGTGTAAACAAACTACTACCACAGTCTAACATAACAGTCGCGACACTCACTGCTGTAAAAGTTGCCGTTTGACAGCTGGAGCGACACTAGCGCTCCAAGCGGCAGGTAAGGTGAACGTCAGACGCGTTGTAAGCATAATGTTTGTTTGCATCCATTTCCTATGTAATTTCCGAATTATTCGAGTTATTTTCTTGCCTCCAAGAGTTTGTTTAGTATCAGAAGACATATATGTTTCTATTAATGATTCTAAAATAAGCGCAAGTATGGACAAAAACCATGAATAGAGTGGCAAGCTACAACACATTCGCGAAGAAACAGTTGTGACATTGGACAGAATTGCAGCTTACCACGTTGATATCAAAAGAATATAAACACACAGATTCACATGTAAGAAGCACAGACATGTACCTCTACATGCAAAAGCGATCGACAGCTCGTTTACCGTTCTGTAGGCATACTGTGTGTGTCATTGTTGCCTGTTGCCACAAGTACGACCTTAATCTTTATATTATTCAAAGTGGGTAAAGCAACTGCCAAATAGTGGCAGAAATATGCTGAAAACATTATAATGAGCTGATTACATGACATTTCACGAAAAACCAAATATTTGAATAATTTTCAAACAATCTGTCTGTAGGCACTTTCCTTGTCCCGTAATAGTTTCGCTCGATCTGCACATTCTGACACTTCACACGCTTTTGTAAGACATGAACAGCTGCACTTAATCTAACCACTTTATCGTCAAAGCACGTCTGTGGTTACGATTCGCACGAATCTGGCACTGATACATGGAGAGCTGAACTGGCTGCTTCTGTGTCATACGACTGTTTTACAGCTTTAGATTGATTGTCGAATCTTTGTGGCAGTTTCCTCTTCATCGTTAGTTGAGGTGGCTTATTTAGGATGTCAAACAGTGTGGGTACTGCATTCCACACGCGTTTGTTATTGTCTACGTTCATGAACAGGTTTTCTTCGAAATGTAGCGGACAAAACCTAATATTATTATACAGGTAAACTGGGTCTTTCTTCATAAGGTCTTCTCGTCTGCTATTAACAAGCCATTTTCTGCTCCTAAAACGATACATTCATCATTTATACACATATAGTTTGCAAGTGAATCCTGACGATACAGTTTAGTAACATGATGGTATATACCTCTCAGGATCCTTAGGAAACCTAAAATGAGACAGCTGTGGTGTCTTCTTCCTGTTGTTGCTGCAATTTATTGCGCTACAAACGCTCCCGATGGTATAAACCATTGTATAAATCAAAATAATCAATAACTATTCGCTTTCACGATCGTGCCGAACTCACAGTTCAACCTACCAGCCGCTTGGGGCGCTGCTGGCGCTGTAGGCAACAAAATCGAGGCGAAGTGTCGCAACTGTTATGTTAGACTGTGCTACTACTGCAAAAGTTTCTAAACCAAACAACTTAAGATTGACGCTACTTTCTGAAAATATGAACTTAATGGTGAATGGAGATCTGTTCTTAAATTGTTGCAAAGGAAAACGGAAGAATTAAATGGGATTCTCTAAGTTAACTGTGCCAAAACGTAAGCAAATATACGACTGCAATCTAACCTTTATGATCTATTCACGTTTTCTGGACTAGTATGAAAGGAAAAGTTATAATAACTTTAATGGTAAGGTTGAAAAATGCACTAATACATGTATTTAATGAGTACTTTGCACTAAATTAACTGTTATTACAACCTAAATATCTTACCTTTAAGAGCACCTAGCCTGATGGAAGCGAGAATTTGTGCAGTATTTTACATCATCTCAATTCAATCTGCTTGAACAACTGAAACATGCTTCATAATGAGGATGGAAAAGGATGACTGCCTTCTGTTCATTGATGTGTTGGTCGGGAGACAGGATATTGGTACCTTGGGCCATGTATTTTGTAGGAAGCCAAACCTTTAGGCTAGTAGCTGCCACCATGTGACCCAGTGTGAGTCGGTACTTTGTATCTCGGTTCATATCATCTCAGACCCTGAGCTGTGTAACCCACCTTGAAGTTGCACATGTCGGAACACTGACCACAATAACTTTACACTCCAGCACGTATAAATTTCCGACTATCGTTTATATGTGTACAGCGCCCAAAAAAGGTACAAAATGCATCTATCACGTCTTAAGTCGGATATACCCGCCAATGCGCTGAAACCGCAATTCTCCAAGTCAAATCTATTCCCCCCTTACGGCTTGACATACGCAATTTTTTCAGGAGTAGTAGTCTGATCACTTCCCACACACGTCTGGTGATATGTCGAAACACTGACAACAGTAACGTTACGTACCAACAGCATAAGATTCTCAACAAGTAGCGTGATTATCATTTATACAGCGTCAGAAAAATTATGGTATGTCCACACCAGCTGGGTGTCGTTTCACACAACCTATCATAGCTTCCCAGTATCAAAACCCTTCCGACACATCGTCATTATCGTGTATTTATCACGTAATTACAATTAAAAGGCCCTCATGTCTTTTATATACGTTATGTACCTTCTTGCAATATAGCCGGCGTATGCCCGAGCAGGAAGAACTAAGACACTTAATGCAGAAAGAGTAACTTAGGAGAGTCTAGCTAACTTCTACGAAAGCAATACCTAAATCTCCCAGACGTCTCAGTCCCTCGAGATGTCAAGATTTCGTCACTTCTACGAAGTTATTTAACATATAGGTCATGTGGTCAATCAGAATCGAGAACAGACTGTAGGTGTTCTGGTCTTGGGAGTCTTAAATAAATAGATCGGTCTCCAGATTTCACCATCAGTACAGTGTCATTATACATTGATTGATAGATAGTGGCTATTGGTAAATTCCCACCCACACTCCGTCCTTGGTATTGCTGAAATGATCCACCGATCAATGGATTGTTCATATGTTGGAGTCCAGTAGAACTATGAACTTTGTCTATGATTCTATTGTTGATGACGGATGAGCAAACTGTCTAGGTCAGGCCTCTATAACTTTCATTTTTGTTGTATCAAAACTACTGTTCTCGACAACTTCTCTCATCAACAAATCATATTATCTGCAATATGTGTGTTGAGGTAATAAGAATACATGCAAGTTGCCCACTGTCTTGGATGCTTTCCTAGAAAAGATAACCATCTGCCTCTACACTGACATGGATCTGCATTAAAGGATGATAGAAAGTAGATGGAGTAATCGGTTGAGAAGGGTTGTAATGAGGTATGATTTAATGGTGGACTGATGGTGCATTCTAGAGAGAGGGAGATGTTGTGGGACACATTTAACCATTTTTTCCATTGTTCTCTCAGGCTGTTTCAGTTGTATGGTATAACCTGTTTTCGACTCATGTACAGTTTTGTGTTCCTTGTGTGACCCAGAGCGATATCTGCCTGCAGTCGATAACAGGAAACCTCTCTGTACCACAAGTGGCAGACTGATACGAGCACAGCATAATTTACAAACTGTAATCGGACGTGAACATCTCCAAAACCTATATAGTGCATGTATGGCAAAGAATCTATGTTTTTTTTCTTCTCCTTTGGTGTAAAAGGTAGTAGTTTTATTGTCTTAAAGTTTCTCATGATAGTTAGTGGGAGAAATTGCAGGTTGAATGTATGTCAAGTGATGGAAATATATTTCCTGCATTGGAGTATTAACAGTGTTCCATTCCACACAACTAATGTATCAGAAATCGCACTGCTTTAACATTATAGGATATTTAATTGCAGAGTTGTATAACCTAAGGATGGAGTGTTTATGTTCTAAGTTAATTTCTCTCTTTCCAGTACCTTCTTGGTATGGAATCCAAACACTACAACAATCCTACAGAATTGATAGCACAACTGATTTACATAAAATGTTTCAAACTCCTTCCACCTGAAGCTCCATCATGTGTAAACCATATGTTTCTTCTTCTTCTTCTTCTTCTTCTTCATCTTCTTGTTAAATATCAGCACCACACTCTCAAATGTATCAGCCTCTTATCTATAACATACATATAGGGAGTGCTAGCCATCTCAGCTTGCATGCATCTAAATAGATTCTGTGTAATTGGATGGGTGATGTGAGTAAGGTTGGTAAGGAACAGACTTCACAGAATGGCAGTTAAAGTACTGAAACGAGAATACTGGTCTATATCACTAGCGTCAATATTGGATCACAAACTATATTCTTTCTGAAAGCAAAATATCGAGGTGTATTGAATATGAAGAACTTAGATCAATTTTTTCCTTCATGACATATTGAACATATCAGGTATAGTACATAGTACCCTCCAACTTCTGGTCAGATCCAAATAAAAATGAAACAGTGTTGCAAGCAGCGTCGGTTAAAGACAGAGGAAGAGTTATGAGATGCATTGAGAGGGACCATCTAGAGTTGTCCTCAGGATCCTTCACTGATAGGTTCAATAAAGTGGTAGCTGGTTTTGAAATAGAGCTCAGAGTGTTGCTATGGATATGACTGGTTTGTTGGAGTGGTAATCATCAGAGGTAATGGTGATATCCTACGGGGCAAGGCGGGGGGGGGGGGGGGGGGGCGATGGATTTGAAGTGGAGATTTGTGGTATCAGCACAGTGTGAGTACCAACTGTAAGGCATCATAGATTCATTTCGTAATTTTTTCTACCACTATACACATATAAACCAATAATCAGAAATGTGTATGTGTTCAAGTGTTAAATTATTGTGCTCAGTGGTCCGACATGTGCAAGGGAAAAGATGGAGGTGGGACTATGCCCAGTCGTAAGGGAGGTATAGATTTGATGTGGAAAACTGCGATTTGAATGCTTTGATAACCTTAAGGGGTATAAAAGATTTTACTTGGAAAATGATGTCCAGCCATAAGGAGGATATTGATTTATGTGGGAAACTGATACTTCACTCATTACTGAATGTCACCAGATTGGCGCTATGGTTGTAATTTTTAATTGTAATTGCACTGAGAAGTATGTGGCTGGCTGGTTTCCTAGGATGATACAACTTGGCATACGGATACATGGACGAGGTAGCCAGAGCCTGGAAGGAACAGACACTTAAGGCCTAAGCTGCAAGCTGCTGCTCAAACTCCCAAAGAGGTCAGATGATGTAGAAGCATGCAGTTGAACTAACTGTGTCGCCCCCTGGAAGAGTGATTAGCAAACTAATACTGAGTATGTGTTAGGCATTCGCAATCACGTGTGCTTGCAAGTATTCTCTGAATTTTATGTGGAAATTTGAGAAGATTCAGAATCGCAAGTGTTTTTGTTAGACAATTATTCTCCCCATGTAAATTGATCAGTTGATGGCTGGGCAGTCACAGAGGCACTCTCTCTGACCTTTGAGCATTTGAGCATGTGGAATGGCCACTGTGGGGATGCTGGCAGATATGCGTGGAGTAGAAAGCGTGGCCAACGCATGGCAGTGGCCTATGGCAATTTCGACGATACCCAACATCTAACTGTTACATCTACTAAGGAATGGATCGTGGTTTAAGTGTACGTGTTTACAAAGTGCCCAGTCCATTTTGTGCCAGCTGCTGTGTGCAGCATTGAGTGCTTCTCAGTACATCCCAGTGGACTCTGCCTTGCAGTGGTGGATTGATATTTGTTTAAATGTAGATGGATTTGTTGTTGTTACTATTTTATCACACAGTAGGTGCTTTCCCCTCCTTTTTCTACCTGGTGTGACAGAGAGAGCCAAGTTGAGAATTATATAGTGCTATAAAAATCCACTTAGGGTACCTTTAGGTGGTCGGGAATTACACAACCAAAACGGTATAAATTCCCATCGAAAGTTGTAATTACAACTACCATTTTATACAGTACTGCTTCCAGCCATGACGTCAAATTTCCAGTTGACCAATTTATTGATTATGATAGTGGTATTCCGAGCACACTCCAGTCAAACTCCTGTCCTGTCTCCTGCAACTTGTTTAAGGACATAGTGCAACTGAGCTGAAATCTGAAATTCTTACTATCATTTCCATCTACCTCCAACATAATGGATTTCCTGTCAGTCGACCTGGTTGTGCCAGGAGACAAGGAAAATCCAGAAGGGGAAAGAGTTGGGTTTGGAAAATGGCCAGTTTCAGGATTGAATTCAGAATAGCCCAGAATTTTCTGACAAATATGCCAGTCCTAGTATCCACCAACAAGAAGTATAGAAAAACTGCCACACACATAGGGTATCGATTTAATAAATTAGTCAATCAGTTTGATTGAGTGGGAGTAGTGCAAATAGACTATTTTCAAGACATTCACAGCCTAGCATTTTGATAAGGGCTGGGGATTTAACAGGTATCCCTTACTACATCCAGGACAAAAGAGGGCAGTGTGGTTACCAGAGGAACATGACAGAAGCTCTCTGGTCAGGAAATAACCTCTTGAGAGAGAGAGAGAGAGAGAGAGAAGAAGAGGGACCGACAGCATGTGTTTCGAGAGGAATTTCCCAGGTATCAATATCACAGAGTTGCAACAATCTCATGTCTGACAGGAAGTATCTAGAAGAGTGAGGGGAGGAGGTTGGAGGAACAATGGGTGGGGAGCTTTCCTCTCTCAGCTTCCTCTGTTGGTGGTACTGTGAACTAGTTAAGTCAGTATCTGCACACCAGGCTGAGTGCATGGAGAAGCTACTTCCACTGACCTGATTTGAATGATGCATGTTTGGGAACAAAATAGGAAGTGAGTCTGGTAGCAGATTTCAAAGGAGGCTGACATCCAATATCACGCACTCCTCTGTGGCTGACCAGTGCCTCCCAGTCCAGTGCTCAGAACTCAAAGAGTTGCCGGTGGTCTGGCATGTTGGTGTGGTGCACGAGGATGTGATTGAGTAGTTTTTTGCCAGATATGCTTAGTACAACCTGCATGAGTGTATTAGATGTGGTCGATTTCAATTTGAGTATTCCTTGTGTGATTCAAAAAAGCAAATTATTTATGTATTTAATTACTTCTTTTTGATGGTTTTTATAAGACCTGCATCTTCCAAAATTATGTAAACAGCAGAGAATGATCAGCTCTTCCTGCCAAATAAAGAGATCCAACTCCTCCCAATTGATATGAAAACTGAATTTTATAAATAAACAATATATTATTATGCTCTATGCAATGTGGTTGAATTTCCTGTTTTGGGATCACTCCAGTCCACCAGCTCAGCACAGACTGAGCCATTTTTCCCCACCAATTTTTTCTGGGAGGGGTGGGAATGGAGGGGACAAGGGGGTTGCAGGTTGGGACATCCTCTGGCAGTGGCATTGTGCACTACCTCAGGTCATCCCTGCACATCAAGGTGAGCACGCAAATGAAAAATCTCTAACAAGACAACACCTCCAATCTACAGCATTATACATAATTAGGACATGTAGTTGTTGGACAAGGTAATACTTGGACCTTCCAGGTCAACAGCTCAGCATATACTGTGCATTTCCCACCATTTTTCCTGGTGGGGGCAGGGTGGGGAGGAGAGAGGACGAATGGGGAGAGGCTCAGTTTTTCGAACAAATTTCCAACAGAGTAGCACCCAAAATAAATAAAATAAACTACCCGATGTCCTTCCTCTCCAGCAGTTCAGCATAGACTGAGTACTTTTTCCTCAAATTTCCAAGATGGGGGTCAGGAGAGGAGAAGTGGGGCATGGAAGGGGAGTGCTGTGGGATTTCTCAGAGGAGGAGGTGTTAATTAATTTATCAATTTAATTAATTAGTTGGGTTCAAATTAATGATATGAATATAATAGAGGGAAACATTCCACGTGGGAAAAATATATCTAAAAACAAAGATGATGTGACTTACCGAACGAAAGTGCTGGCAGGTCGATAGACACACAAACAAACACAAACATACACACAAAATTCAAGCTTTCGCAACCAACAGTTGCTTCGTCAGGAAAGAGGGAAGGAGAGGGAAAGACGAAAGGATGTGGGTTTTAAGGGAGAGGGTAAGGAGTCATTCCAATCCTGGGAGCGGAAAGACGTACCTTAAGCGGAAAAAAAGACAGGTATACACTCACACACACACACACACACACACACACATATCCATCCGCACATACACAGACACAAGCATTTGCCTTTACAAATGTCTGCTTGTCTAGAATTCGTGATCTTGGTACATTTTATAATAATCTGACACCCTTCGAGGTTAAAATTGGAATTTCCCTACTAATACTGACTGGCAATGCGACAAATGTACCTTTGTACCATGGTGCTTCCATTGCATACGACAAAGATGAAACTTCGGCAGAAGAAACAATGGGTGAATTCGAGAATTTTATTTCTGCTGAGTTGTGCAACAAAGTAGCTCACACGTCACATCATGACACTTTACATGAAGAAGATTTGCTTAGAGACTGCAGTGATCTCCAATGTAGAGATTACTCATTATGCCTTAAAATACTTGCCAGGATACATTGCATTCAAGTGCAGAAATATTGACAGTTCATTAGGAATAACAACAGCAAAATACCATGTCGATGCAAAATTAACAGTTAAACAAAACTGGAAAAGTGTACTTCCGAAAGATGGGCTTACTTCTCCATCACCTGAGTGGTTCTCTACAGTACCAGATTTCGAAATTATTTTTTCATCCTTTCATGGGGCAAATATTTCACGTTGCAAACCCGTGATGCAATCATTAGCATCACCAGGACAATCAAGGTTTCCAGCAATCGAATAGAAAATCATTGATTTGTATGTAAGAATGAGAACTTTCATCTGCGTCAGAATTTTGAATAAAACAGCTAAATGGAGTCCAATGAAGTGGGTTTCAGCAACTTCAAATTAAAGTTTCCGTGTCACCATCATCAGGTAAGTTTCCTTATCTGCATTGAAAGATTCTCTAAATACACTAATCAGCCAGACCATTACGACCCCCTACCTAATAGCCAGTGTGACCACCACTGGCATAGAAAACAGCGGTAATGAGTCATAGCATGGAAGCAATGAAGTCTTGGTAGGTCGCTGAAGAGAGTGGCACCACATCTACACTCACAAGTCACCTAATTCCCGTTAATTCTAGGGAGGGGAGCGACGAACGCTGACGCTGTGTTCAATCACATCCCTGATGTGTTCAGTCAGGTTAAGATCTAGCGAGTTGTGGGGCCAGCGCATCAACTGGAAGTCTCCACTATGTTCCTTAAACCACTCCATCACACTCCTGGTCTTGTGACATTACCTTACTGAACAATTTCACTGCCATTGGGACACATGGCCATCATCATGTCAGGCTGTACATGATCTGCAACCAACGTACGATACTCCTTGGCCGTCATTGTGCCTTGCATGAGCTCCACTGCACCCATGGATGCCCACATAAACGTTCCTTAGAGAATAATGAAGCCGTTGCCAGCTTGTGTCCATCCTGCAGAATGAGTATGAAGAAGTTGTTTCCCTAGAAGACGACGGATTTGTGCCCTCTCATTGGCATGATGAAGAAGGTATGTTCCTTAAACCACTCCATCACACTCCTGGTCTTGTGACATTACCTTGCTGAACAATTTCACTGCCATTGGGACACATGGCCATCATCAGACCATACAACGCTCTGCCATACACCAATATTCAGTGCCGATGGTCACATGCCCGATTCAGTCATAGTTGCCAATGTCATGGTGTTAATTTTGTACTTGCATGGGTCCTCGGCCATGGAGGAGCAGAAGTGTCTGGTGAACTGTGTGTTCAGACACATTTCCACTCTGTCCAGCATTAAAGTCTGATGTTAGTTTCTCCACAATTCGCTGCCTGTCCAGTTTTACCAGTCTGCCCAGCCTACAACATCCGACATCTGTAATGAGGGGTGGCCACCAAACCCCCCTGATCTCTGGATGTGGGTTCACCTTGTTTTCACCACACACTGAAGACACTCACCACAGCACTCCTCGAATATCTGACAAGTCATACAGTTTCTGAAATTCTTGTGCCAAGCCTCTGGGCCATCACAATCTACCCTCAGTGAAACTCAGATAGGTCATACACCTTCCCCATTCTACACACAGACAGCACGCTCACAAAAACACATGCACCATGCATGTATCTGAGTAGCAGTCATTTCTCGCCAGAGGACACTGCTATCACCTGAATGGGTTTATATCGATAGTAGGTCGGTGGTCATAATGTTGTGGCTGAACTAAAGTAGCTCGTAAAACTGTAAAGCATTCAGCATAGTCACGTTCTTAAGTGGTAAGTTTTTTTGACATTAATCTACAGCTAGCTTTGGACATTAACAAGTGTTGTCATTAGTGCTTTTACTGCTTAACATTTCCTTTCGAATATTCCAAAAACTAATTCTTTCAAATCATCTTGAACCCCATCAATGAGATGCTACAAAATCGAATGAGAAGAGACATGAAATTTTTACTATGTGAGATTCCCATTAGCGAGGGCATGATTAAACCGGCCTGGCTACAAAGTGGCATAACATGTTGCTGTCCAGTCAGAGCATACTAGCTGGAATAGTCTACCTTTCTAGTCAATGTAGCTTGGGTGAAACCCATGTTTTGATCTCTAAAAGATGGTGCTCTTCCATATCCCTTGGTTTCAGCCAATGCGTCTTCTCAACATAGGCAATACTGTTTCCCTTTATTTTATCCTACTTGAATACAAACTTTATACCTGTAGGTTTATCTTAGAAGAACACTCTATTAAAAGGAGTCAATGTTATCAGCAATGTGAAGACATAGAGCATTCATGGAAGGATGATGAAACTACCACCCAAAGAATTTTACATACAAGTAATTGGATACTAACAGGTAAAGGGTAATATAATACCTTACAACCTATAAAGGCATAGGTCCAATCAACAAATCTCTAACATTTTGTAAATCATAAATGTCTGGACAAGACCTTAGCAGACTATCAATTAGTAATTCCTAGCACAGACATCGCAAGACATAGATTATTTATATGTAACTGTCAACTATGAGGTTGTGTCAGCAATAAACAAAAAGAGCTTAGCCCACTCATACAGAACAAGATAATTTAATCATATGTTGGTGTAATAAAATATATAAAGGGACATGGACATGTATCAGTTAATTTCTGAAGGCACATAATATTGACAGAGTGGCACGATTAAACTGTATTATTATAGAAATTAGAGCTCAAGTGCTAATCATCACTCGTATAACCTAGATCTTGGGAAGTAATCATTTGAATTGCAATCATCAACTAACCTAGACCTCTGTATACAGGTGATATAAATAGTGGGTACTATAAAATGCAGAATAAATAGCATGTAGGAGCTGCTGTGTATGTTGCCAAATACAGAAGCACCAGTCTCATATACATTATAGTATTATCTTACTAAACTGGCTCACTATAACCCTGGACAATGTCAGGAATACAACCTGATCTGTTGAGTAAACAATGGTACAATAAGAAATACCTGTATAAAAATATCACAACAATATGTTAACTCTAATGTTGAAAGCATAAACTACACAAAAAAGAAAAACACAGGCACTAATCAGTATCTTATACCTAGAACTCAGACACCGGTCAGCGAAATAACAAATTTCAACAGCCTAAAACTTGGTATATGTAAAAAGAGGACTTTTTAGGTATTAAAACTGCAATAAAGTTAAAAATTATTCCTAGAATGTTTTTGGTTAGTGAACTGCCATTCAGTACAAAAAACCTCTTGCACAATGGAAAATCCATGCTGTACTTTGTGTGTCATGAAATAAATGTATTTATCAAATCATTTAAATCTATTTTAACGGTAATGTTGCAGTAAACATGCCAAATGGCAATAAGATTGTGTCGATCTTGCAACATTGTTGGTCTTAAATAATTTTTCAACTGGTGTAACAAAGAAAAACTTCGTTTGTTACAAAATGAAAATCCAGAAATTTTAATATGCAAGTGAAGAAAACACAAACTCTGGGATTAGTTCTCTAGTCCATTCATTTTTTTAAAAAAACTGCACGACTTCCTTCAAGTTCTTTGCATGTTCATTTCGTCTTTTGAAAAACTGCAAAAACATATCTCTGTTGCTCATGAATCTCCTCTATCAAAATCATTTTTCCAATATTTTACAATTTCATCAACTGCTTTAAGATATTCCAGAATAAATTTTTGCAACTATTTAAAAAAAATTGTGCGTAATCATTGTCGAATCGACTCTTGAGTGACGCAATCAGTTGGTCGAAAATTTTAAAATATAATTTTCGGTAAAATTTTGAATTTGACTTTTCGTGTTTAGTGCTGATGTGAAAGTTTATGGTCATCAAGATAAAGATCAGTAACCACTTGGCAATTTTTATGTCAAATTTATTTAAATTTAAAAATAAGAGAAGTACTTAGAATATCATTGACTGCTTCTGTGTTTTCATACAGTTTGATGACACATTGATTCAACTTCTATAATTCTGTGTTTAAAACACCTGCTCAATGAAAAACTGCAATAAGAAGTGCTGAATTAAAATAGTACTCAATCCTTCGCAAACAGCTGAGAATTTTGATGTTTGCCTAATACCATACTATCATATCCCTTGTTGATAGAATGGTCAAACTAAAACTGCATCAGCTGTTTAAAATTTTTTGTTATAGCCTTCAGAGATTTTATTAATGCTACCTGTCTGTAAAATAAAAGTATATAAACATAAAACATCGATCAAAATTCAATAAAAATTTTAACCATAATATGTACATTGTTGGACAGTAGGTTGATAAAGAAGATATACATTTTTCAGTTCCTTTCTCTGCTTCAGTCAGTATCTCTTTGAACTGAGTGCAGTACTTTGGTGAGCCTGAATAAATTTTATTAAATCTTTCATTATTCAAATACATTTTCTTGCTAGTAAAACTTTTTAAATTCCGTATTGTATGAGAAGATTAAGATTATGAGCATTACAATACATAAACAATGTTTGAGCCTCTTCTTTTCAAATTTTTGACTGCGGTCATGAGATCTTGCCAGAACATTTGTTGCCCTGTTGTAAGACTGTCCTCTGAGTTTTTAGGTACATAATGTAGCTGCTTCGAAAATTCAAAGTCGTCTTTATCGAACATAACAAACTGCTTATAAAAATTACTATAACAATTTTTGTAAACTGCAGAAATTTAAACTATGTGCTTTGAAAAGTAAAATTATATCACTTGAATTAACAGTGTAGTTCTTAACTTTGTGTAAATAAGAATAATATTTACAGTATTCATAATTATTTTAAATTGATAGAACGTGAAAAATCAGTGATTTTGTAGTACAGTTACGATTTTCATCTGCAATAACTTCAGCATGCTCATCACTAAGGACATCAAGTGGGTCCAATGCACACTAGTTTCAAAGGTGATGCTGGTGTCTCTTCTATAATCTGCTTCCTAACAGATTTGTCTATGCTCTCCTCAGTTTTAGTTTTGCTTCTCACCATCAGTCTATACAACATCGGTTTAAGTGTTTCTACAGTGAGACTTGCTGTAATGAATACTTGTATATATTTTATTGTTGAGATATTATTGTAATGTAATTTATGACTTAAATATGTCTTGCTGTATTAAATTACTATCATAGTAGAGTTGTATCCATGTATTTTGATAATGTTGTATCTTGACACTGTCTGCCCAGCTGTGGCTGGTGAATAACATAGCATTGGTAATAAAGGTAATAATAATAAACTTGAGATATGGTACTGTTCTATTATAGACAGTCTCTTACTTTCTTATAATATCCTTGACTGACTGGGATAAATTTCATTTAGTAATATGACAGTGGAAATATAAAAAAAATAAAAGTGTTTATTAATGTCCTTATACTCTAAGTGTACCAGAAAATCGACTAGCTGGTGCTAAAGTCAAAACTGTCTGACTCAAAATAATTTTGTTAATTCTTTTTGTATTGTTAAGTTGGTGAGAGGTGTGCTAGCTAATAAGCAAATAGCCTATATAGATAATAGCTGAAAATATGGCCGAGAGTGTGTGACAGCAATTGCAGCATACCCTGGTGGTTGGAAATGAATACTAACAGATTGGCATAGGAAAGCTTGCTTGGAAGAAATTTTCTATTTGTTTATGAGCTGAAAATGGTTGGTACAGGTGTTATTTGCGCCACATATGGTTGCAATAATTACCAGCAACAAAGTGATTGAAAGTCTTTCTACAGATTCTCGAGGAATAAAGAAATGTAAATATTAATGTAAATTTGTGGTTAGTGTCTTTCAGTGAGTTAGTTGTACATCATATAATAGAGAAAGTTATTATTTATAGCTTTGCTTTAGTTATTTTTGGATGCAAACAGTAGTTATTCGTAGTAGGAGGGCAGATCTTGGCGAAATATTTAGATAAGAAGGGTCAGAGCATTTAAATAGGAGTTGTGTAGTATGCTCTGATCATTTTGTTGAGAAGGACTTCAGGAATAAGAATTTACTAAGCCAAGGGTAAGAATTGTTTGTAAAGCAATGAAATGGCTATGTTTAAGGGAAACTGGAACCTAAAAATGATGAAATTTTGGGTTTTCAGTTTATTGTGAAATAAAATACTACAGATCTTCCTCTTTAAAATGACGTATTAATCTTACCTGTAGCTCAACTTCAAGTATTGAAAATATTATTTTCAATAATGTGCTGTAGAGGGCATGTCGCGACATTGAATTTCCATGGATACATGTTCACTTAAAACATCGTTTTTCAAAACTTCCGGTCTTTCGAAAGACTTTATATTATGTTGGCAACACGATTTGATAGGCAATTGTTTTCTCTGCGTATTGTAGTCTTTGGATACTATTGTTTACATTGAGCATTTGGTGGTTATTGCATGATTTGTGTTGTATTTCTTTTGCGTAACTGGAATTTATCAAATATGCATCAATTTAGTAACAGATATTACAAGAGGAAGAAGCCTCCTCCGAAGTACACTAGTGTAACTGTGACAAGTTCTCCGACCTTGGGAAATGATCCTGAAAAATAGTGAGGTTATTCATGAAGTGAAATCTACTCCTGTCTCTAGCACAAGCAAGAAGTTGCATGGATCAACTGAAAAATACTGCAGTTTATTGGAGAAGTGTAGTGAGGATAATGTGAACGAAATAATTAACATTTCATTGCTCTCAAAGGTGATTGAGAGTTCAGTACTGTGTAAGGAATGTTGCAAATTGAGTATCTCAGTAAATGTCAAGCGACACATAGGACTTGCAGCAGAAATCTGTCTCCATTGTACTAGTTGTCATTACAGTGTTTTATTTTGGAACTCAGAATATGTAGAAATAGGCCAAGGTGAAACTGGTAGTGAGAAAAGCGGGTACTATGGTGTAAATATTAGATGTGTTTATGCTCTAAGGTCAATCAGTAAGGGATACTCTGCTGGTCAAATGTTTTGTGGTGTAATGAATCTACCACCACCACCACCAACAACGAAATTCAAAATTCTTAAAATATAACTCGGTTGTTGGAACCTGTGTTGAAGATATTGCCCAAGAATCCATGAAAGAAGCAGTGGAGGAGGCTGTGGCGGTGAATGAAGAAATTCCAGATGTGCAGAATCCTCGGGACCTGACTGTCGCACTAGGTGGTACGTGGCCGAAGTGCTGGCATACTTCACATAATGGGGTAATAACGGCAACAAGTGTTGATACTACAAAAGTCATAGATGTTGTAATTAAATCCAAGCACTGTAGCTGTTCTAAAAGAGTGAAGAATGAGCATGCAGAAAACTGTCGAAGGAATTACAGTGGGTCTAGTGAGGCCATGGAAGTTTCCGGTGTGAAAGACATTTTCAGTCGCTCTCTTCTGTGGTACTAGGTCAGATACCTACAGTTTCTGGGTGATGGTGATTCGAAGTCTTTTGCTGCTGTATCTGAGCTGAAACCTTACGGAAATAATGTTACCATTACTAAACAGAAGTGCATAGGTCATGTTCAGAAACGTATGGGAACAAGGCTGCGTCAACTGTTGACCACAATGAAAGGCCAAGTACTCAGTGATGGAATTGACAGACGAGGTAATCAACAGATTGCAGAGAGACTATGAATGTTGATGCAATGGAAAAGGCTGTAATGGCACTTTACTACCACACCTTATCGACTGACGAGGAATCACTACATGGACTATGCCCACAGGGACTCAATTCCTGGTGCAAGTAGAACAAATATCAGGGATCTGAACGTGTATACAAGCATCATCACAGTCTACCAGAAACTGCCATGAAGGCTATAAAACCAATTTTCAGAGATCTTTCTGCAACTGAACTTATGAAGAAATGTCTCCATGGACGTACACAAAATCAAAATGAGAGTGTGAATAATGTAATTTGGACCAGAATCCCAAAAAATGTGTTTGTGGAAATTCATACTCTTCATTTTGGAGTATATGATGCCATTGCTACATACAACAAAGGTAACATTATAAAGTGCAATGTGCTGCAGAAGTTGGATGTGATGCCTCGAAAGTACATGGTGAGTGCAATGATGTCGATAGACAATGAGAGGAAACGGGATTCTGAAAAGAAAGAAATGGAGTGTGAAGCAAGCTAGACAAAGAATGAAAGGTGTGAAAAGAAGGCTAAATGGGGAGATTTCTAGTGACAGTGAAAACCCCTCTTATGGTGCTGGACTCCACTAAAATACTAGTGAAACTTTGAAACTCGTTTTCCACAAGTTCACGTTTTTGCCATATAAGGAATATTTTCTGCTAAACTATTACAGATAAAGACTTAAAATTTTCAAGGAATGCAAACAGTGCCAATATACACCTTGTATTATAGCCTTTTTGTGATACATAATTGATAACAGATTTTATTTCAAAGATACAATGCCAAAAAATGTGTCAATAATTTTCAGTAACAAATTAATTAATATCTTCCCAAAAAAAAACACCAATAAATTAAAATCCATATGGTACATGGAATTAAATATATGTAATACTATACAGTAAAAGTTTCATCATTCTGGTGTTAATAGTTCATAAGTAAATATTCCTTACATTTAACATTGGAGATATAGGACGTTCCGGGTCCCCTTAAAGCCAGTCCAATGATTTGTTACATTCCTGCTGTTACATACATCATTTTTCGCCTCGTTTCAGTATTTGGTCTGGTTCTGTTCCCTCAGTTTTGCCCAGTAGAAAGAAAGAAGAGAAAGCGAGGCGAGGAAGTGGAGCAACAAGAATCAGTCGATGACATTTATACTGAAGGGGACAATAGTTTCATATTCAAAGTGGAAAAAAAGTGTGAAAAATGTTTTCCATTAATTGCAAAGTGTAGAATGTCACAGAAAAGAGTATCGAGACAGAAAGGAGTGATTCGTGCTCTGAGATCTGAGTTGTGTGTTTTAAAATGCAAAGTAATGAAGTGCAGCACAGCTAAAAGGTATGTTTCTTATGATATGGCAGGTAAGTTTATCAACCTACAAGAGATTATGAAAAACAGGACCTATAAGGGAAGAAGGAATACAAAACAAGACAGGAGCTTTGCTTTGGTTCTTCATTTCTGTTCACCAAAATCGTACAGGTTTTTGCATAAATATTTTTGTTTACCTACTCCAAGAACACTGGGGAGCTGGTTGCAAAATTCAGAGGTTAAGGCGGGTATTAATAGCTTAGTGCTTGATTTGTTAGAAATAAAACCTGAAAAAATGAAACCAGAGGAGAAAATTGTGTCAGTAGTATTTGATGAAATGTCACTTGAGTCATTGTTGGCCTACAGTGCAGCAAATGAGTTATTTGTAGGTTTTGAGACACTGGTGTAGAAATTTGTAGTGATTCAAAGATAACTGATCGCCAGTTATGTAACCAAGCCATGGCAGTGATGGTCAAAGGTCTGTACTTAAATTATAAGTTTACAATAGGTTATTACTTGTCCCAAGGAGTCATGTCAGGGGAGACAATAAAAGATATGTTGTTTAACATTTTGGTTCAAATCCTAAAACTGTAGTTTGTGATCAAGGTTCAAATAATGTACAATGAGAAAACTCCATGTATTGAAGTGAATGGAGAAAAAATATTTTTTTTCTAAAATGCTCCCCATTGACTCAAGTCACTGAGGAATAATCTCAAGAAATATGACTTTCAGTGGAAAGGAAAAGTCTGTAGCTGGACTCACATTGAAGAATTTTATAAGAAAGACTCAGTAGTTGCAACTAGATTTGCCCCCAAGCTCACAAAACTATGCATTACATTCCCTCCAGTCTTATTGATGAGGGTGTGTTTAGCAGTGAGAACCCTAAGTCACTATGTTGCTTGTGGTATTTGGTTCTTTGCCACTCTCAGCTGCTGTTACAGCTGATTTCATTGAAATGTGTGATAACATATTTGACATTTTCAATTCATCAAAATGAAGCAATCCCAAACAGTATAGACAACCACTTTGTAGTGATACTAAACATTTACAGAAACTGTTGGAAATTCAGGAAAATTTAAAGCAGTTATTTGTTCTTAATAATGGAAAAATCCACAGTGGATCCACGGTTCGCTTGATAACATCACTGCTCTGAAGTCCTTGTGGGCAGAATTAAATGAAAGGTTTCATATTAAATTTCTCTTTACCAAAAGACTGAAACAGGATTGTATAGAAAATGCATTTGCCATAGTGAGAAGTAAAGAAGGAACAATGTTACCCCAGATGCATCGCTTAGGGCAGATATGATAAACAGCTTGTTATCCCCATCACAAAGCAGTAGCTGTGAATTCAATGTTGGAGCATTTCTTATTACACGGAAAGATCTGCAGATGAGGAACCTCACATTTGGTGTCAATAATAGGTCTATCTGCTATGTAACCACTGATGAAGTTAAAGATGCGGTAAATGCTGCACAAAGAAATGCAGATAATTACGTTATTTGATGGGGCATAAGCAGAATTGAGAACAATGAGGGTAAAATTGCTTTAATATCAACTGAACAAAAAAGACCCAGACACCTTTAAATATCTGTAAAAACGTATGAAACAAGCAAAATGTTTTTTCCGCAATGAGTGTGCAAAATTCTTGTCTTCTACAATGTCCAACATTTTCAGGAGTTATTTTAGTAATTTTTTATTGGAAAGCACGTGTGAAGTTACAAACAAATTGGTCCATACACTGATAAGTCATTGTGCTCCTGTAGAGGGTGTTTGCGAAAATTGTTTCCTCTTACTGGCCAACAAATACTTTATGGTGCTGATTAAAGCATAAGTAAATAAAATAAACGACTCTTCTGCATCTCGGTCATCGTAAAAGAATGTCAAACTGCAGAAAATTATGAATGTGTGATGTAATAACTTTTGTAAGACGTCAATTGTAAGTAGCGATATAGTCTCAGATTCAGTTCGCTGTCGAATAAAATTGTTTATTCACAGCAAAAATATTTCTTTTATGCCAAGATTCCCAACCTATACTTCATTAAATGCCTTCTTGTGGCCATTGCTTTACGTATGAGAGCCAAATCCAAGACTTTTCATATTTCATTTCATGCTTGTTTTACGTGTTAGCAGACTATCAAAATATAGTTGTCATTTCCAGTTGCTAGATGTCACCGCTGTGAGCTGTCTCGTGCGGAATTAATGCATTCTTGCGTAAGTTTCCGCTGTTATATTGATAGGCTATTTGTAGTAAGTTAATATCTTGAGAAACTGCTTTTACTACTCGTCTACGGCAAGCACTCAGAATAACCATTCGAATTCCACTAAATTAAAAAAAAAATACAAAAAACAAAACATAGTGGTTAACTACCTTGATCATATGCTTTCATAACTGCAAGTTTCAGTTCACAGAGGGAATATTGGCAGGCCTGCCTTCATAATCAGAGCGGTTGCTACACCTCACTGATGATTAGAGGTGGACCAAACGGTTATTCTGGAGTAACCGCTATCACAGTTCCAGTTATTCTTTGATAACCGTTATCATTAACGGTTATTAATAACTGCCAAGTTATTTTTCGCTAGCGAATACCGATAACTCCAACGGTTAAATAACGACATAGTTGGAATCCATCAGTTTAGTTATCAGTATAACTGCGAGTAGTGTGAAATAGCAGGAATGTCGTATGAATCGTGTCATTACCTCAGCTTATTAACTCCGGGTACATTTTAGTTGATGTTAGAACGATTATTAGCGTTTCAGATTATATGTTTGTAGGTTATCAGTCGCTATTAGAAATATTATCTTCGCAGCTGTGACAGAAAGTACGCGGAACTTCGCCAAAGCACTGTTTAAGTAAAATGTTAACAACGTGCGTTTTTAAGTATGAAGTAATATGTAAACTGAGTACTGCTCACATAATAGAATAAAGTGTACAGCCTTGTAATACAACAAAAAATATGCGTAATGTGACAGAGTCGTTTACTCTTGTGGTGTAAAAGCTAGTCCTATTGGGGAAAGTGTGAGTACGCTAATCCAAGTTTTATGTCAGATTTGGAAACTGCTCGATTTCTCCAGCTACAGCATGTTTATAACATATGAAGACATGCAGATAGAAAAAGTTGACAGTGTTACATTTCTGGGACTACAACTCGATAATAAATTCAGTTGGGAAGGGCATACCACATTTTTTCATTCTATTATTTCATAAGGGAGCATATTCTGTGGTAACTTATCAAACGTAGCAAAAGTTTTTCGCATGTAAAAGCGTGTAATAAAAATCGTTTGTGATATCAATTCAAGAACATCATGTAGGAACCTGTTCAAGGAACTTTGTATTCTAACTATTGATTCCTAGTATATTTATTCCTTAATGAAATTTGTTACAAGTATTTCCAACCAATAGCTTAATACATAATATCAGTACTAGAAATGGGAACGGCAATCTACATAAAGATCTAAAATCACTTACCTTGGTCCAAAAAGGGTCCAATATTCAGGAACATGCATTTTCAATAAACTGCCAGCAAGTCAGCAACCATTAAAAACTTGGTTTCAGATAAAGCACGGTTTACAGTGTGTTTGAAAGACTATTTGATACAGAAGTGTGATTCCACCCGTCATCAATATGCCGGAAATAGCTATTTTAAGTGTGTCTATGACGTTACTACATACACATGGCAACAAACACGAAGATACATATAAATAATACAATAACATTTCCCACCAAAAATACAATCAAACCAACGGGACAACTGCGGGAAGTTGGGGGTTTTAGAGTGAGGACACGCTAGTAAAAAAAACACACCATGATCCCAAAACACAACATGAAGAACAAAAAGAAAAAAAAATACAGCATTCTGCTACACCAACAAAAATCTGCAGGAATCGGACACTTCCCTTGAACAATATAGGTCAACCATAGGTGACCATACCAAAACACCAATACCCACAACTAAAAGTACGAAAATTGGAATCGGACATTTCCCTTGACCTACATAGGTCAACCTCAGATGACGATACTAAAACATCAGCACATACAACTATGAAAATGGGAATCAGTCATTTCTGGTGACCTATATAGGTCCACCACAGCTACTGATGCCAAAAAACCAACACCTACAACTGCGAAAAATAAAACCACAATCCCAAAAGTCCACAAATCAATCATCTCTACATAAATTAAATCACATTCAATACTTCATAAATACACAAAACATCACAGCTAGAAAAAAAATAATAATTACCACCAGCAAATTCCGGCACTGCAACCTAGATCGGCACACACAAAAACCAACTCATAAACACCGTGCCGTAATGACATTCACACACCACAACACCTTTACGTTGAAGCAGACGGGTGGAATCAGACGCTGCCATTGACCGCTCCTTCTACTCTGTAGATGAATATCGTAACAGAGACTTAGGTAAAAATTCTGCTATATTTCAGTTTCGACAGCACTTGGTTGCCACAGTCAAGATCAGGTATTCTGTGTATGATAAATTTATTGAAAGTGCGTATCTGTGTTTTATTCTGACAGTGTATCAATTCTGTAAATATTAGCAGTTACTGTGATATATTCACATATTTTGACAATCTTCTGACAAATGATGAGGATAATAATTATTATATTCCACTGTATTATGTTATACGTTCTGACATGTTATTTGTCATTCGCGACGGCCAGTGGCTATTTCCGAAGAAGTACGGAAATTTTTGTTCGCTCCAGTAACTATCGTCTCTGTAATATCACAGGGGTCTAAGACTGGAGTCACTGTATCAGGAACACAGACACACAGTTATTCTGTTACCAACTTCCAGGTTACTTGTAATGGTAGTCCGATAACTGCCAGAGAGCGAGAACTGTGAGCCAATAACGATAACTGCCAGAGGAAAATACCTATCTCTGACAGTTATTTCCATAGTCGCTCGAATTCCTTACGGTACCTCTCTTTATACAACCCGTCCAAGCTAAATTGACATATGAGGCGGTGGCTTAAGGGAACGACTGTACTTGTTAATGCCTGTGCTGCAGCTTCTATCAGCCACCGCTCGGACATTAATCTTATTTAATTGTTTTTTGCTAAAAGTAACGAAGGCGCACGATATAGTACACAGTTCTTATCAATAGATGGCGCGCGGTCTCACAGTTATTCCCATGGCCTATAGAACGCCTTCCAAATGGTCTATCCTCTCCTTAGTTCCTAGCCAGTTCTCTGATGAGTTGACGAGAAAGCGTAGTACGAACTTCGGTCAACAGATGGCGCGAGGCACTGTTGACATTAGACAGTTATTGAAATAACTGCCTGTATCAGAGGAACGGTTATCGCAGTAACCGTTAGTTTTCAGTAACCGGTTATTTCTATCAGTTACGTTATTTTTTGCCACCTCTACTGATGATTAGCTGTGATCTCATGGCTTGGGTAAGCTGCTGCATCAATTTGGGACGGCAGCGTTCCCAAACACGCGGCAACAGCTATAGACATCAGTATGTTAGGTTTGTAATGCCATCACATGTTCCGTGATGCTACTGTCCCACTTTGGAACGGATACACTACCATTTGAGAAAGCAGCTATCCCAAAGAAGATACGGCTGCTGTCTGGCATGTTGGAGCAGACAGGTTACCTTTCGGGAGAGCAGCTCTCGCAAAAGTAGAAGAGAACTCACGATGAAACGTAAGTACGTCATTGCAACTGCAGGTATCAAAGCTGCTCTATGAACATTCCCTCCTTGTATATATGTTCCATTCGTTGAAAAGAGGATATTTTACCTAGTCTGAATTTCTTGAATGGGTACAACAATCAACTATATCCATACCATCCACTGGCCTTGCACAATGAACCATCACTGCTGGAATCACTCTTCCCTCCCCCCCCCCCCAATCAATCCCCACCCCTGCTGTGCACACAGAGGGAATACTGGACTTGTTTCCCTTCTTGGCAGCGATACCCTTAAGCAGATTACACATCTAACATTTGAGCTCCCATTTACCAGTAATCCCACCCTCCATGAATGCCCACATCTTGCAGGCCGAGAAATTTCCTTCGAAACATGGGATACGACTGCATCTGGCTAAGGACCTTTATCAGCCACATACAGCACCTGAAACCTGTTTATCAGATGAACTGGGGAAGCCTTTGTTCCGTTCAGCCCCCCTCCCCCCCCCCAAAAAGTTTTTCCTGCCTGTCACATCTTGAAATAACCTCCAGCTTTATCACAGATGAGGAATCAATCTCAATGAGAACAGTATCTGGGGCAACAACAGTAGCGAACTGGTCAGGGGACACATGAGACATACTGGTCGTCTATCTATTTACCCCACTTCCAACTCCCACAACTCCCAACCACCGCCCCCCCCCCCCCCCCCGCGCCTTCCCCCAGAGAGATATCCATTGACAATCACCCCAAGTTGCGTGGCCGAAGGCAGCAAAGCCTGCAACTATGATCAAAGGTTCACCAACTCAACTTGTATCTGAATACAGCTTCCCAATCCCAGCATATGCTAAAGATGGTGGAACAATACACTACACAGTTATTAAAATGTAGGATTGTACCTAGTAAATACACAAACGCGCAGGAAATTCAAGAATTTAAGCTACAAATCACATGGGTAAATCAAAATAAGTCGCTTTTAGTTAGAAACTCATTAAATTATACGCAAATGAAGAGATGTGCTCTGTTGTGTTTCTGCAGGGACAGAAGCTGCCACCGAACTCAGATGCCCTACAACTGTAACTGCCTGCTCAATCAAACAAAAAATAATGTGGCGATACAGATTGCCGAACTATACGCTATATAAAGATTAAAACGCAATACTGTGCCTAGAAAAAACACAAGCACCTAAGAAATTTAAGAATTTAATCTACCAAGCGCACAGGTAAATCATAATATGTCGATTCTTGCTAGAAGTTCGTAAAACAATTCACAAATGAAACACTGTGCGCTGCTTTAGGGACGGGATCTGCTGCCTAAAGGCCTGGCGAGAGAAGATTGTAGCCTGGCGGTGTGGCTCACGTCACGGTGGATGCCCGTGACGTCCAGTGGAAAGGAAGGCCACACGGCAACAGCAGCTGGCCACGGCTACGGCTGTAGATGCATCACCTGTCACATTGTGAAAGTGACCGAAATCTCATTAGTAACTTGCATGTGTGGTGGTAGACGATTTGGCAGCATTCCACAGGACGTTTTATCTTTGTGTGAGCTATTCGTTTGTATTTTTTTTTATTTTTGTAATAAGTACATTTTTTTGTAGAGGAATTAGTATCTCGGAAGAGGAACAACTCGTCCTCGTGTTAGCGTTACGAAATGATACCAAGAAAAGAGGATGTTCGATACGTAACATCAACACGAAAAGAAAGCTTAGAGGAATACCATCGCCTTTGTATTGAGCTAGAATCTGATGAAAATAGGTTCTTCAACTATTTTTGCGTCCCACACGAATGTTCTCAGCAACTGACATCTCCTGACAACAGGGATAATCAAGGAGTGCACAATGAACTGGAAAAAACCAGCTGATACAGGGCAGTGACTAGCAATTTCTTTGAGGTATGTTTCATAGGTTTTGATCTATTTCCGCCTATCATAGTAGTCAAGCAACTTTTCCATTTCAGTTTTGTGCATCATATGAAGCAAATCACGTGAAACACACTAACGGGAAAAAATTGCAGCACCAAAAAGTAAATAATGTAGAGTAATGAAATTTCGGGAATACGTTTTTCTAGGTATCATATTTCAAAGTTTAACATTGCAAGATCACAGGTTACTGCAAGCGCGAGACAAGCCATTGCAACAGTGAACTGCTGGTACATTAATAACCTATGTAACAGCCAGAATGTTGAATACAAGCATGCATTATTGCACATGTACCGGATGTCATTTTGCGGGATGGAGTTCCACGCTTGTTGCACTTCGTCAGTCAATACAGGGACGGTTAATGTTGTTTGTGGATGAGGCTGGAGTTGTCATCCTATGACGTCCCACGTATGCTTGATTGGAGACAGATATGGCGATCGAGCAGGCCAAGGCAACATGTCGACACTCTGTAGGTTCACAAAAGCAGTATGTGGGCGAGTGTTATCCTGTTGGAAAACAACCCCTGTAGTACTGCTCGATAATGGCAGCACAACAAGTCGAATAACAAGACTGATGTATAAATCTGCAATCAGAGTGCATGGGACAACCACGTGAGTGCTCCTGCTGTCATACGAAGTCTCACCCCAGCCAATAACTCTCACGCTCACTCTCACAATCGTTAAAGCGTGTATTTAAAGCAAACACGACTTGCATCCTCAGGTCTAGTGTATCTAGCATGCAGACAAGTTGGTTGCAGGCCCTCAGCTGGCCTCCTAACCAACACACGGGCCTCCTTGGCAACGAGGTAGAACCGTGCCACGTGGCCGTCCATAGCCTGGTCTTCTTGCGACCGTATGTTCCCGTGACCACCGCTGCCAGCAGTTATGTATAGTGGCTACGTTCCTGCAAGTCTTTTTGCAGTATCGCAGAAGAAACACAGCTTCTTGTAGCCCTATTACGCGATCTCGTTCACTCTTATGTGACTGACGTGAAATCTGAATAGACGTCGTTTTTCAGATGTAGAAACACGCCTACTAAGTTTCATTTATGTCGCACAACTACTTCTTGGTGTTGCAATCTTTTTGCCAGCAGTGTACATTAATAACAAGCATTAAATGCTGTAACTTGAGTTTTTGATATCAGTACTTCCATCCTACCTATAAAACTATTCCCACCAACAATATAAGCTATTAAGAATGCACACCTAGTTGCACTCCTCACTCTAATTAATCTTTTCGTTCTGTCAGCGAAAATTATTATATTTGGCTGCACGTGACAGTCAACAAAACATCGTTTTTTTTTTTCGACTGGGACACTCAACAGTATCAGAAATGATAAATGGAGTATGTCATGCAATTTAGAGTATTCTACAGCCCAAGTATTTAACTACGCTTACAATAGAGATGTGGGTGAAATCTGAGGAAGGATTTTCAGAATATTGAGGTTCCTGAACTGCCTTGGAAGCATAGACGCAAAGCATATAATGCCCAAAGAGCAGTTTTACTGATCACTTAGACAGAAAATAAGCTACATGACACAGACATAAATCTACTATTTCCAATTTTAGTTCCAAATTATGTTATATTATTATGAACTAAAATATGTTTGTTCTGATTGCTTTAGAATGCCTCACGAGTTTTTCGAGCAGTTACTCAATATTACATATTTGTGTAAAGTTACAATTAACTAGAGGAAGCACCCAAGCGAGGTGGCTTGAAGGTTTAACTGCTGAGTTGCTTAAAATTGAATCGAAATGTCAGAAAGTCTGTAATGACGTAAAAACACAAATTTGTGAGCATTTTCAACCTATTTTTTCGCGTCATGAAAATGCATTACAGAATCACGAAGCAGCCATAGAAGAACTGCAAACTATTGTTCATGAAAATCACGACACCTTGCAAGCTAAAATTGACTCAGTGGCATCTACCGATTTGGTTACGCAACTTGCAAAAACTCAGGAAAACTTAAAGGACTCAGTAGATACGATTTCAACACAAATGGACACGCTGAAGCTTGGTTCAGAAAAACACACTGAGGAAATCAGTTCACTATCGGAGAAAGTAGCCGAACTTTCGGATCAGCTCACTAACTTATCTACAAAGGTAGATGATGATCTGAATCACACAAGACCGGTAGCCTGCCCGCATCTCGTGGTCGTGCGGTAGCGTTCTCACTTCCCACGCCCGGGTTCCCGGGTTCGATTCCCGGCGGGGTCAGGGATTTTCTCTGCCTCGTGATGGCTGGGTGTTGTGTGCTGTCCTTAGGTTAGTTAGGTTTAAGTAGTTCTAAGTTCTAGGGGACTTATGACCACAGCAGTTGAGTCCCATAGTGCTCAGAGCCATTTGAACCATTTTTGAACCGGTAGCCTTCACTGACACAGAAGAGTATGAGCAAATTAGAAAATTCAAACAAAATCAAAATCAAATCAATACACAGTACAAAAGAGAAATCCGGGAAGTACAAGATCAGTTGACACAGGTAATACAAGAATTACATATTTCAGAGGACACTCGTGCTCCAATACTGGAAGAGGGAGATAGAAATATGGAACAGCCACAAAATAATAACACAGGGCACTTCAGAATTATGAAAGAAATTGGCAAGGTACACCGAATTTTGAGATGGAACAGACGAAACGAAGTAACAATGAACGATATGCGACTCGCCAACATGATGATTTTGACTATAAGCTGTTCATTACTACACGTAAATTAAAAACATTTAAGAATTCTGGAAACGACATTCATCCACAAGCATGGCTCCATCAATTCTCTCATTGTTTTCCTCCCAACTGGTCATTGGAGCACAGGTTAGAATTTATGTGTGGCTACTTAGAGAATGAACCATCTTTAACAATGTGATCGGCCATTCACGATTGTCACAGTGAAGGAGAATTTTATCATGCCTTCGTCTCAACATATTGGTTTCAAGCTACACAAGACCGAGTAAAACATAGCATCATAATGATGAAACATTTCGAACAATCTGAATTTTCCAGTCTTGTCAAATATTTTGAAGACATATTGCAAAAGAATCAGTACCTTTCAAACCCATACAGCCCCTCAGAACTCATCCGCATTTGCTTAATCAAATTGCCTGAACATTTACGACATATTATTTTGGCAGGACGTTGCAAAGACGACATTGAAGCTTTTCAGGGACTGTTTGAAGAGTTGGAAATTGACACTGACAATCGCGGAACGCAGAAACAGGAGCACAACAATTACAGGTTACATCCTTCACAATTCCGTGATGAAAGAAATAGTAACTGGACACGACAAGGCTATTCTTACAATGCAAATTGCGACCAAAACAGACACCACCCGTATGACAACCGTTGGCAGAGTAGTAATAGTTACAGTAATTGCGCCAAATTTCACATGTAATACCGTTTATTGTGAGATCATCTGTTTTTTAACTTAATCTTTGCTATAAAATTTTTCATTTCACATTACTAGTACTCTTTGTCACACTTAGAAACTGTTAACATGCAACTATGTTTTAAAGTTGACTATCCAGTCAAGAACCTAGGGAACTTATTTAGACAAGTAATTACAAATGCATTGTTATAGCGAACAGAGGACACAGTGTTACTGTGTGTGTACATTCTTGCTTGTTAGTTGCACGATTATGTAACTACTATAAGGCTTACATATTTAGAACATATACAGCTAATGAGATTTTAATGCAACATTTCGGTTTACTAGAAAAGACATTCTTTATTTGAAGTACTTTCTGTGAGATTAAAGATGACTTAGTATTTGGTTTCTTTGACAGCTACACGATTATATCATGACGCTACTAATGTGTGACACAATTTACATTGTTGCTTTGGTGCTGTATCTGTTTTATATCTGCGCAGTTTTTCTGAATTCTTCTGGAAAGTAAAACATGTTTTAGTAGTAACTTTTGTGGTATAGCTACAATGAGACAGCCTTTTTCATAGCACAACAGTATGTTACAGTATAGTACTTTCTTGATCACGGTAATGTACGTAATAACTACGATATCTATACGCATAGCATTTCACTTTTGTTTATTACGAGGTACGTACATTGACTTCTACAGAACTTTGCTTACGGACGACGATAATTACTACACTTGGCACATTTTTTATCCTTAAGTAACAACAGAGTTTATCTTACAACAAGACGCACAGTTTAGCGCTACGGTACACGTATTTGAGTGATGAATTTTGTACTTAAAACATTTATTTTTAAAGATTTTTGAATTACAAAGATACAAAGGTTTTCCGTGATACACTTCATTCCATTGCTGTAATCGGTAACAGCTGAGGGTATAATTACATTAATCCTCAGGGGGGTACACGCTTACTTTGTGTACCATGTGTTTGGCAAGCACAAGGAGCCCGAGCTAATATGGTATTTGCTTATACAACTTTACACATCGGTACCATATTTCTCGAACACATAAAATACACAACTATCTGATCATTTAACTGAGAGAGACAACCATTTTTTTTACTACATCAGTGACAGATGTTTACGTAATTACACAGTTGGATAACTTCACACTTATGAAATTGTATTTTGTCTGTATTTCGTGAACTGTTCATATTTTTTCAGAACCATTGTGATACTATGTGAGCTTTGAATGATGTATTTGGTATGGGATCGTGATTTTTAAAGTACATTTGAGGTAGATGACACTATTGAAATGAGCAGAGAATTTTTTTAGGTTTTGAAATTATTGCAGAAAGCTACAACGTGTTTGAGATTTGACTGAGGTGTTATGATGTTATTTTTACGACGACGCTGTTGAAGTATGTTTATGATCAAAAAGCTGATGCTATATAAGGAATTTGATTAAGCTATGTATTTATTATGATGAAATATTGAAGAAGTGTTGACGACTATGTATATGTGTAATAAGGTAAGGAATAATGAGTAGTGGTTAGGGACTCTGGTTGTGAAATAGGATGTTGGAAACCAAGAATCGTACTTTAAGAGTTATGACTTGTGTGTCCATGCGTGAATGTATCACAACACTGCTATTCATGAGATTTCGTTTCTACACATTTCTTCTGTAATTTTTCGACCTGTGAATTTTTATTGGTATCAAACTGTCACTGTAGCAGAGACCTCTGTCGTAAATGTTTCGTTAAGGAAGGTATGTGATCTTGACACAATGCATAATGAGCGCCCAGCTGTGCCAGTTGCCTGGAGAAAAAGCCATTAGGTGAAAAAAAGGAGGCCATTAATCTCGCTATTGACATTCCTTTGTAGAAAGCATCGCAAATATGACACACTATTACTTGGAAACATATGATTATACTGTGGAGCACGTACTTTGTGCTACTTACTGAAATGCTTATGAATTGATGTGAAATATTCTTATATCTGCCACCTGATTATGACTGCTGTCTTTCTAGTTTAGAGATATTTTACTGCCTTACGAAATGCCATGTGGCTACTGAATGACGTTTCACGTCTTGCTTTATGTATTTACTTGCTCATTTTGTTTAATATCTAGTTTCTAGCTGCACTACAGCATTGGTTAAAATAAAATTTAATAGATGTACTAATGTAAATATTTTATGTCTACAGATCCATTAAACAATAATTTTATGAGTTACTTTCTTAAAAAAAAGAAAAAAAAGGGGAACAAAAATAGACATTTCCCTTCACAGGAATTGCACAAATAATTTTTTAATGATTTGGTAACTTGTTTCGTAGAGTAAGTCAAGGTGATGCATCACTCTAGTGTTTAGATGTGACATAGGTATTAGACATGGCCATCTTTAAGGTAATATTTTTTTCTGCTTGAGCATTGTCATGTTTAGATATAAGTTATTGCATTTGCTGCTGCTGTTTGCCAGGCATAGTGCTACTCAATTTTAATTTGTGTTACTCTGCTAAGCCAGTTTACTACTGATTTATTTTTCTTGTTGCTGCACATTGCCTCATATTAGTTGTAATGTTGCATTTGCTTTGTTAATTTAGATATACTGCTGCTTGCTTTGCCAATTTGCATTTTTTTGTCATTGCTGTTTGTGTTAATTGTTTTGTGCTGCTGCATTGCCTTGTCCCTTAGTTTATGCATCTGAGCTCAGTAGATTTAAGTTAGCTGTAGACTATATAAGAAACTAACTATGAAGAATAGGGAAAGAATGCATTGAGAAGTTATATGAAAAATATTTGGGCAAAAATGAGTATTGTACAATGAGAAAAATTTATTTAGAAAGAGGATATGAACAAAACAGTAGGGTTTAGGGACAACATGTATAGATAGGACTTTTTGGGAATAATGGCGAATTAAGGGAGATCTCCAAGAAGTAAAGAAAGTTTTGTTTGCAAAATACTGCAGTAAAACAAACCCTCTCCTTTCCTTTTGTGTTATTCAAGCTAGGTGTTTGTGTACCCTTGTGTATTTGTGTTCTTCCTGTCTTCATATGTTTATCTAATAAGAGATATATTGTAGAATTTTTCTAATAATATGTTATTTTCTTTGTAAAGATGTTTAGATATTATTTATTCTGATCTGTTTTAATGTTTCGAAAACTATTCTCATTATTTTATATATTTATTTATGCCATAATTCCTGTATCACTGATGTACATGTTTATTTCCATTCTTTTGTAAAGCCTGTACTACTACATATGTCATCTGTATTGTTATGTTCTTTAATGATGTATTTTGTACCTTTGTAATTGTAATCTTATGTTGTAAATTTATAATTGTATAGACACCAGTTCTTCAAATTAAGTTTCATTTCACTGCACACGTTTTTGTTGGTCATAGTACACAGAATATGTGAGAAAAAAAGGGCGACTGTTAGCATTTGCACGTGTGTTGATAATTCAGCAAGGGACTGGTTAACAGCATTGCTGGTTCTAAGGTTAATTCCAAAAACTTTGTGAGTGCACAAGCGGTTTTTCATGGACTTGGTATATCGTCCACAAGACTCTTCGATGGTAATTGTGCACCTGCACAGTCGCAACAGATGGCTGCTGGCAATATCTGCAAGGATTGCAGTGGGTCTGCACCTCTGGTGGCCCACCAATAGCGTAATCTCTACCAGGACTACAGTGGGTCTGCTCTATGATGACCTACCTACCAATATTCTTCAAAACTTCGATTGACTCTGCGGTGGGTATGCTCTGTTGTGACCCATTACCTGTATGCATGTCAAGAGTCAGCACTGTCTTTCTGTTGGAAGGACAAAACTACTTCTTCAAGACTGCATGGAAATCCACTACTCCCATGTGCACTTTCTTTTACTGCTCAGACTTTGAGAAAAAAAAACACTGCAATTTTACTGTGATGAATGATCAGGACTGTCTTTATGGACTGTGAAAAAATTTTAGCTTTTGACCAACATTGTATCAATAAGTGTGTGAATTTGACTTTTTTGTTATTGTAATTACGAATTTTTTTTTCAAATCTGTATTAGCCACTGCCCAAAACAATTTGTAAAATTTTTTGTGGGGAGCATGGGGGCTATGTAAGTAGGCTGTTTAGGTTTTTATGTTGGTAACGCCATGTAGCGCTCTTTATGAAAATCACTGACTGTGCTGTGTGCAGTCTGTGGCTGGTTTGCATTGTTGCAATTTGCTATTGTAGTGTTGGGCAGTTAGCTGTTAACAACACGTAGCGTTGCGCAGTTGGAGGTGAGCCGCCAGCAGTGGTGGATGTGGGGAGTGAGATGGCAGAGTTCTGAGAGCGGATGATCTGGACATGTGTCCATCAGAGAAAGTAAATTTGTAAGACTGGATGTCATGAACTGATATATATATTATGACTTTTGAACACTATTGTGGTAAATACATTGTTTGTTCTCTATCAAAATCTTTCATTTACTAAGTATGCCTATTAGTAGTTAGTGACTTGAGTTGTTAGAATCTTTTATTTAGCTGGCAGTATTGACGCTCGCTGTATTGCAGTATTTCGAGTGACGAAGATTTTTGTGAGGTAAGTGATTCATGAAAGATATAGGCTATTGTTAGTCAGGGCCATTCTTTTGTAGGGATTATTGAAAGTCAGATTGCGTTGTGCTAAAAATATTGTGTGTCAGTTTAGTGATGATCAGAATAAGTAAAGAGAGAAATGTCTGAGTACGTTCAGTTTTGCTCATCTGTTTGAAAATCAATTAACGTAAGGGGTTTATCAACACATTCATTCATAAATTTTTCTAAGGGAACGTTTCACAGTGACCTCCTGAGTCCTCCATAGCCCTTGTCTACTCTGTACAGGAAGCCTAGACCAACACTGACACGAAACCAGCAGTCAAGTGGTCAACTAACGACATGTCCAGTACTTTCTGTGGAGAGACAGGATTCTCAGTAGACAATAATACTTGAGATACTATTTGTAATTCTCATATGTGATTCTTGGGAGCTATCCCAAAACAATGATTCGCAGCAGCTGGCAATTATTTGACAAACAGTAGTCAGGGTGATATGCAGCTGCTTACGAACATCAAATATCACATCCCACATTTGACGTCAACTCACTCATTCCATGTTTGAGAACAGCATTCACATTGGGGCTGCGCTGCGGCTTGTGCAATGTTTTACAGACAGTTAACAATTAACTTTAAAATATAGTAAACTTTCTGATTATCTTTTAATCTGTTGAACAAGAAATATTACTAAGTCCCTTTAACAACTGAAGCATTTAATACACAAAACGAGATTTCCATTAAGGTATCAGAAAAATCCGAAGTAAAAATATTTAGTTTCCTAGATTTTTGAGGTTATAGTCACTAACAAACTATATAATAGCGTTAACTTACTCTAAATGTGGATAACATACACTCCTATTGAAAGGAAAACTAGGTTTAACACAAAGTGTTAGTTATAATATGTGCTACAGTAACTAAATCACAAATGTCAATTTACTATAAAATAGGTTATGGACACGCCAATGGTAACTTCCAAAAAATTCTCAGAAATATGTTTCTTCATGTTGATATAATATGAAATTTGGAGTGAAATATTCTTTGACATTAACGGTAAATCACAAATGCTGATTTGCTACGAAATAAGTTAACCACAAACAGGGCCCTATTTAGGAGATGGGGGGTGGGCAAACTGGACAACTGCCCACAGTGCAGGTTTCAGGAGGTGGCAATATTTGTGGTTGTATAGAGAACATGGTTCTAGTCGGTGATGAAAACATCCAAGCACATTTTTCAGAGAAGACAACTTGACTGTTAAATTGCTCTCTATAACCTGATCGTCTGCTAGAGAAGAAGCTTGTGGAAACTTGAACAAAAATGGCGAGGCAATCGTCACAGCACTTTTATCAATCATTGGGAATGAAAGTGACAGGTCATTGTTGAAATCTGAAGTTAGAGGCATAATGATGAAAGAGGCATAATGAAGAAACTGTGTAGTTCTGAGACAGCTTTTATGACTGTAATTTGGGATTCAATTCTTGAAAGATTCAGTGTTACAAGTAAGCAGTTGCAAGCCACTGTTCTGAAGTTGTATAGTCTTTTAGTTGATTGCCTGGAAGAAATTAAAATGTGATATAGAGTCTCCAAGAATGTAGGATAGGGAAAAATTTAAATCTCTTTGCAACATTGCTAAAATTTAACAGTGTGAAGACCACGATATGGAAAACAAAACAATTTTTGATAAATCTGATTCAGACATTGAAGAAACTAATGTATCAGATGAGATGCTGATTTCCTAGCTTGTGATTTGAGGTGAACTGACTGAAGAACTGTACGAGGAAGTTTCTTCCTGTAATGACTCCAGTGAACCATTCTTTTGTCAGACCCAAAGAACTAAAGTCCTCTTGAAATCTAAGAAGTGTCGTCCAGGTTTCAACATGTCTACAGTTCAGATATTAAAGATTCAGCATTTGTAGTTGAATGTTCAAATTTCAAAAGCTATTTCTCTCATGCAAAAAATGAAAATGAGTCATACTTTCCTATAGAACTCTGCAGGAAGCTTGCACAACAGAAAGATTATTTCCTTCCGGAGATGCATAAATAATTATTTATGGATGCCATGAAAACAGGAACGCCTTAGTTATATTGGTGTCCTTGCTACTGAATCAAACTTGACAGTGGATCTGGACTATGAAGGAATCATAAGCTTGTCTGCAAATGACAGGACAAGAAAATCGCTTTGTTATTTAAATATTCAGTGTTTTCCCCCCTGGTACCATTCTAAATGTAATAGAAGTTGTTTGTATTGTTTCTATTTAATTTTTATAAAAGTACAATGATACTGTTTGTGTTTACTCATTTATTTATTGTGTAATACTTGATTTTTTATTCATAATTTTTATTAAAGCACAGTTTTAAGTTTGGAATTCATAGCAGTCAAAAAACATGTCCACATGTTATGAAAGCTTTAATAAATATTTGTATTTCAAGTCTGCAGAGAAATTTTTTCCCAACGACATCAGGATTTCTAAATATGGGCCTCACCGCAACACGCATCACTTACACAAATCTTCAAAAAATACTTTTGTAAACAACTGAAAATTCTTAAAAACAAATCTATTTCTCAAGTAATTGAGTAATGAAATTAGGGAGCTATTGCTTTTGAACGATGATATGCCTACTATTGTTAAAAATCTCTAAAAGAGCATAATTTAAATTTATGCATACAATTGACAATAATAGTATGAGCTTATCGCAGCAGTTGCAAATGTTCAGAATTTCGTAATACATCACGATACAAACGAGAATTGACACAATCAGTGAAAGATTGTGCAAAAGCAAAGTGAATCATAAAATACTAGAATCAAGAATACCGAATTGGTACACATATATGGCACCAGTAATCTCACACAAAGGAAAATTCGTAAGTCTCCTTTTATACGTGAATAAACTTACAAATCGCATAGTTTTTTTAATTACTTGCTTCTAGGGCAACTTTAACACTGGCATCCTGAGGATAAACACTGCAGCGATAGTTTATTTCAGTCAAAATTGCGAAAACTGTGCAGCATCAACCAAATACGTCTTGTGCTTGGAGCAGCTAACAATAACACTCCATGGCCATGATATTGACCTGTTTACACCCTGACCAATTGTACCTTTAGCCAAGTTTTTGTGTTTTATGTGCACATCTCTTAAGTTCTTCTACTACATTTTTATGTTTCCAACTGCATATAAAAACTGAAACAGTTATGTAGGCCTACTCTTTTAAAATCTCAGGGAAAAAATAATAATAATGGCAGCTGTCTCAAGTGGAAATTCAGTGAGATTTTAACAGCTAGTATCATACAGAAATGCCTCTTACGATATTCTGCTGTTATGGTTATGGTTTTAGGGTATATTCTGCTGTTCCCACTGAAATATGGAGTTCATTTGACTATTCACTTACATGACAAAGATCATACAATACCTCCTAATTTCGTCTCACACCTCATTTTGTCTGGTGTAGTGCAGCAACTCGATGTGGCATGTATTCAACAAGTTTGGAAGCCACCTGCAGAAATATTGAGCCACGCTCCCTCTATAGCCATCCATGTGAAAGTGTTGCCAGTGCAGGACTTTTTTCATGAACTGACCTCTCGACTATGGTCCATAAATGTTTGATGTGATTCAGCTAGGATTGTCCAGAATATTCTCCAAACCAATTGTGAAGAACTGTGGCTCAGTGACATAGGATAGTGTCATCCATAAATATTCCAGCTATGTTTGGGCACATGTCAATGAATGGCTGCAAATGATCTCCAAGTCGCCGAAAATAGCCATTTCCAGTCAATGATCGCTTCAGTTGGACCAGAGGACCCAGTCCCTTCCATGCAAACACAACCCACGCTGTTACGGAAATCTAGTGGCTAGCGTTAATGCCTATCTACCACGTGGTCCCGGGTTTGATTCCAAGCCGTGTTGGGGATTGTCCCCATCATTTTATCATCATCATCATCGCTCGTGACAGTGACTAGATTGGACTGTGTGAAAATTGGACTGTGTAAAATTTGGGACTTTGTACGGGAGCTGATGACCGCGAAGTTGAGCGCCCCACAAAACAAATATCACGTTAAACATTATGGGGTCACCACCAGCTAGCGTAGTGCCTTGTTGAAAACTTGCACTATGGTTTCGTGGAGTCTGCGCCACACATCGAAGCCTACCATCAGCTCTTATCTGACCAGACTATGGTTTATCAGTCGTCCAACCGATTTGGTCTCATGGCCAAGTGAGGCGCTGCAGGCCATGTGCTGTTAGCAAAGGCACTTGCGCTGGTCAGTGCTGCCATAGCCCGTTAACGTCAAATTTCGCCTCACTGTCCTAACTAATACGTTCGTTGCACGTCCCACATTGATTTCTGCTGTTATTTTACACTATGTTGTTTGTCTGTTAGCACTGCCAACTTTATGCAAACACTGCAGCTTTTAGTCGTTAAGTGAAGTCCGTTGGCCACTATGTTGTCTGTGATGAAAGGTAATGCCTGAAATGTGTATTCTTGGCACACTCTTGACACTGTGGATCTCGGAAAATTGATTTGCCTGGCGATATTCAAAATGGAATGTCCCATGCGTCTAGCTCCAAATACCATTCCGCATTCAAATTCTGTTAATTCCGTTCGTGCGGGCATAACCACGTTGGAAATCTTTTCACATGAATCACTTGAGTAAAACTGAAAGTTCTGCCAATGCACTGCCATTTTACACCTCGTTTGCTTGCCACTGCCATCTGTAGCTGTACATATGGCTATCCCATGACTTTTGTCACCTAACGGTACAGTCCTATAGTATTCAGCACTGATCCTGTGAAATTTGTAACTTATTCTTGCTAGTTATTATTTGCATTATTACCAAGTGTTGCTTTTCCTCACACCTGGCAACAACTAGCAAAAGCAGAATATCTGCATTTTCACTTCAGGTAGAATATCCTGCCAGTAAAGCAGGTGTGTATTAAAATTTGGAATGTTTAGCATGACTGTGCAAGAAATTATCCTATCTGTGTGAACACTTAACAAGCTGAGTGTGTCATAACGACTGAGACATACACTCTAGTATATCATAACGCAATTAACTGCAGAGAAAACTATGTCACATTTTCAGTAAGGGCAGTTGCTTGGACTATTACAATTTCACATTTGAACAAATGATACTTTTAAAGAAAAGAGAATCATTCGACACCTCTGCAAAAATGTATCCAAAATGTAACACCTATTTTTGGGTTATTTCTACGTAACTGTGTAGGTAAACTTTTTACAAACATCAAATGTTAAGCAAACGGCAGTTTTTGGGAACATAGACAAAATTATGTCCAAGATATTCCCCATATGACTGGAGATAGTGCTGTAAATTGTATTACACAACAGCTGTATGGAATAGTACCGGTTGTTAGTGTTAGAAAGAAGTAGGGAAATAATTTGTTCTGACGTCATAAATACCATGTGGGGCCGGCCAATACATTTTTATTTAAATGAGGCACATAATTGCCTAACATTAAGTCCAGTTTCAACAAAGGGGGCGGTTCTTTCGATTTTCTGTGTGTTACTTTCCGTTTTAATTGCTAACATACTTGCAGTATACCTTTCAGATGTTTTAAGATGTAATACGAAATAACTGATTTCCAGTACTTAATGCTGTACTGCACTTCATTAAATTTTATGCAATATATTGCATAAAATTTAAACTTTTTCTATTTTGATCTAGTTTAGAAGCTATATCCCTCCACACTTAATACAAGAAGTTGTATTTTCTTACCTCCTTGATAAGTTCTTCTGCGTCCATGATTTACACTGCATGAACTATGCACTTACTGATATGACAGACCAGCCTCTCACAGCTGCTGCCTCACTTGTCATTGTTAGAACACAGCAGTTAAATGGGCAGTAGGTGCTCACAGCCGCCAGCCAAGACTGCGAACCTTAATTCTGCGACAACCTGGTGCCAGCCACTATGGTAGACTGGTGGCTGTAGCATCAAATGTGCCTTCTATGTGACTGGCACCATGCAACACCATGCATTTCAGTGACACGGGTCTGCTGTCATGGCTCAGGGCAATAGGCCATTTCAGCATGCCACATTCTGTCTGGCCAGGCTTTCGGACTGGCATCCCAGCCTGTGGTCTTCAACCACGACGACTGGGCAATGCCACTAAAACGCTTGTTGCTGTTGGTTCGTTAGAGCAATTGCTAGTGGGCTCATGCACATGTGCACAGCTGAAATCGCAGAAGAAAAGCACCTTCTCCCGCTTCTGGCTACTTGAAAAGTGGCTGTTAGCTGTCTGGGCAGTAGCAGCAAGCAGCCAGATGCTAACCCCCTTTTTTTTCTGGCGCATCTAGGCTGCCAAATTCGCACATGCACAAAGCAGTTGGCAACTATGTCTTTCTCTTTCTTTTTTGGGTCACAGGTGGAGAATGTTTTGCGTTTCTTTTGCTATGCTGAGATTTTGTTAGAAAACGAATATTTGCATACTTGGAAATACACATGGTTTACTAGGTACTGGTTCAACAAAAAGCATGGACAACAACAACAACTTACAGAGAAACACACACAGGTGCGTATTACCAACCACTGAACATAAAATACTGACTTTAGTTATTAAAGAACACCAAAGATGTAAAATACATTAACACTCTCCCTCATTTAATAACTTGCAAAGTACAATCTTATTAGATAAATACTGATATCTAATGGAAAACAGAGGCTTTGTTAGTATATCAGCAAGCTGTTCTTCAGTGTCTACTTTTGCAACTGTGATTTCACCAGCACTAATTAGTTCACAAACAAAGAAATGCCTTATACTAATGTGCTTCATTCTTCAGTGAAGCTCGGGATTCTGGGCAAGCCAGATAGCAGCTTCATTGTCAACTTGCAGAACTGGTGTTGCCTCCAATTGGTCCTATTCTGTCAGAAGCTTTTTGATCCAGTCAATTTCCCGAGCAGCTTCACTGGCAGCCACAACCTCAGCTTCAGTTGTGGATATGGCAACAGAAGATTGCCTTTGACTAATCCAGGAGATAGGTGCCCCAGATTACAGACAAAGAACACCTGACGTTGAGCGCCCAGAGCCAAGATCATCACCATGGTCAACATTACTATAACACTCTAAACCCTGCTTCTTAGAACTGTTTTTAAATAAAAGTCCTTAATTTGTTGTTTCTCTCAGGTATTGTAAGACTCTTTCAACTTTCACTGCATCACGATCTGTTGGTTTTTCAAGAGTTCTTGGTACAACACTGACAGCATATACAATGTCAGGGTGTGTCCCAGCCATCAGAAACATCAGTGCTCCAATAGCTTGCCTGTACAGAAATTCAGAGTTGCAAGTTCTTTTCTTGTGTATCATTGTCCTTTATAATGAGTGTAGTTACAGCCTTGCAGTTCTTCATGTTGAAACGCTCTAATATTTTCTCTGTGTGATGAGTTTGACTTACACATACAGTTCCATGTTCTTGTTGGTCAATTTCCAGACGTAAGAAAAATGATGCTGGCACTGAAGTAATTTTAAACTCTTCTCTTAAATCACTGACAATGTCTTCAACTTCCTGTCGACTGTGAGCTGCAGTAAGACCATCATCAACATAAAGCACAAGGAATATTTTCTTACAGCCTTTCTGTCTCATGGAAAGACAAGGATCAGCTTCACACCTCTGGAAGCCGAATTTAGTGAGATGATTACTGAACTTATTCCAGCAATGCAGAGCCTGTTTCAGTCCATATAGACTTTTCTTCAAGCGACATACTCTCCCAGACCCATCATCACATCCTTCAGGTTGTCACATATAAATAGTTTCTTTTAAATCACCATAAAGAAAAGCAGTTAGAACATCAATTTGTAAAAGTTTCATGCTCTCACTTGCTGCAACAGTAGTGCTCGAATGGTAGACACTCTAGCTACAGGACTGAACGTCTGATCATAGTCAACTCCTCTCTGCTGCGAATAACCCTTAATCACCAACCTTGCCTTGAAATTTTTGAGTGAGCCATCAGCATTTGTTTTAACTTTATACACCCATCTATTAGGAATGGCCCTCTTTCCATATGGTAGGTCAACCAGATCCCACGTTTTATTTTCTTGAAGAGCTTTTATTTCAGAATCCATGGCTTCCTTCCAGAAATGGTTTTGAACAGACTTCATGGTATCACTGTATGTTTCTGGTTCCTGGAAAGATATTGAGAGGTGCATTACATAATCATTAAATTTTTGTGGAATTCTGAGGGTTAACCAATCATACAGACGTGATAAAGCTTCTCCACTTGTGTGTTCCTGACCTTCTTCCTGAGGGTCTTCATCTACATCCAAGGAACTGCCATCCTCTTCACTCTCACTATCGATACCATACTGGTCTTCAGTCTGAGGTGCTGGATCCTGATGATTGAAAACATTCACTGGAAGAGTTGAACTTTTCTCACTCTTCAGTGGCCTCACCTAAAAGATGACATCTCGTGACCTAATGAGTTTTCACACGTCTCCACAATAAATTCTGTAACACTCATTGTGATCATATCCAATAAGGACACCTTTCAGTGCTGTTCGGTCCATCTTCCTTCTCTGTTGTTTTGGAATATGAGCATAGCAGGTGGAGCCTATCACCCGCAGATGTTTCAGTCTTGGCTTCTTTCCATACAACAGTACATATGGAGATGATCCTGGAAAACTGGAAGGCCCTGTCCAGTTCAGAATGTAGGTTGCAGTGTTCACTATCTCTGCCCAAAGTTTCTGTGGAATGTTCCCGTGTGCATGCATTACAGCTCTGGCAGTTTCCACAACTGTGCAGTTCTCTCTTTCACTGCACCCGCTTTGTTCTGGACTGTATGGTATTGTGAGGCGTTAAATTATAACCTCTTTGTGAAGAATCTCTTTTTCTTGTTTGTTGTCAAATTATTTCCGATTACCACTCAGAAGTTCCTTGATGGTATGTCCAGCAGCTTTTGCTTCAGCTATGAACTGCCTTAACTTTTCTGCAGCTCCAGACTTTTCTTGTATGAAATATGTTGCCCTAAACTATGTACAATCATCTTTTAAAAGAACAAAATACAGGTGCCCTGACACAGAAGGTACTTGAAACGGACCACATACATCAGCGTGAATAAGCTCACCTGGTTCTGCTGTCCTCTTTCTGGTGCCAACGATGAGCCTTGTCATAAGTACAGCCTTCACAAAGTTCACTGTCCATTTCCACCTCAATATTTAACTCACTATAAAGTACAGACTTCACATGGCGCTTGTTCTGGTGTCCAAATCTTTCATGATAAAGCTGCAACGTATTGTCTCTGCTAGTGGTATTCACTTCATTGAGGGAGCTAGGTTTCACATTTCTTACAGCAAGTTTAAAAAGGTCTCAAAGGCGATCACAGACACCTACCAGTCTAGTGACATTATCAATCTTAAGATGACAAATTTCTACATTTGATGTGAATTTACTTTCTGGATGTTTATCCTGTGCTGCAACAACAGAGAATAGATTCTCATGAATCTGAGGTACATACCATACATCTGTCAAGGTAATTCTGTTTCATTTGCCTCCAACTGTTGCTTCAATGTCTATTGAAACTTTTCCAATTGCTTCAATTATGTCACCATTAGCTGTAGCAACTGAGTGTTGTGTTAGAAAAGGCTGAAATGTCTTCATACAATTTCTATCATTTGTAATATGTCTTGTTGCACCATTGTCTATATACCACTCCTCATTTCTACATTCAGAGCACTATGGTCGCAGGTTCGAATCCTGCCTCGGGCATGGATGTGTGTGGTGTCCTAAGGTTAGGTTTAAGTAGTTCTAAGTTCTAGGGGACTGATGACCTCAGATGTTGAGTCCCATAGTGCTCAGAGCCATTTTTTGAATCATACATTCAGAGTTCATCACAGAATGTCACAGCAAGAAGTAGCATATTTGTATCTGTGGTATCTGGTTTTGGAGGTTTTCCATCAGCTGCCCACTTTCTACACACAGTAATTGTATGGTTGGGTTTCTTTCAGTAATTACATATTAATTTCTTATTTCTTTTTCTTCTTTCTCTCCACTGGATTTCCTTGCTGAAATGACAGCCTTGATGAGTCTGTAGTGAGGGCTTCTTGTTTACTAAAATCATCCTCCTTTGTACTCAAAGCTTTTTCATATGCAAACAGTTGATTTGTTAAATTATCAATTGTTCTGTCATCTCTAGGCATTAGTATCCAACTAGATTTAAACGAAAAATATTCTTCTGGTAGTGTACCCAATATTTTACAAATCAAAAACAAATCAGGCATTTCTGAATTGTTTACGATATCTTTAACCACTTCCTGTTTCAATTCACTCCACAACTTTTTCAGTTTGGAAATATGTGTCGCAATATCGTCTTCAGAAGCCTTTTTGTAACTAAAGAACTGCAAACAAAGGTTGTAAGCTTTTTCTTCAGAGACACCATCAAATATGTGTAATCAAAGAAGCAGTAATAGTACAGGTAGACGTCATATTCAAATGGCTACTGACAAAGGAAACCACAGCAGCTTCGGGAAAGAGCAACTACACAACTTTGTAATCTTCTACCCCACCATTATGCATTAGCAACAAAGTAACAACAAACGCTAGCGGTCTGTGACTCTTGGGACGTTAAGGGTTATGCCGAATTATGCATTCTTGTATGGTTTACAGGATTCTGATGCTCATGCAGTATTCTGTGATGTCCTGTTTTTATGACAATATAATATCTAATGCTATATACATACCAACATATGTATATGTTCGCTTGAAGATGACTAATCAGCCAAATTTGGTCAGTAGTATTGAATAAATTTTTTTGTTTAAAATATATTGCAGTTTTAGCACAATAAATGGTTCCTTTTACAAATCTGCCTTCCGTGAAACACAACGTTTTTCGATACCACGACGTGTTTAAACACCTGTCTGGTACCTGCTCTAGGCTTTACATTAGTTCTTAACTTGTTTTGTTTACATCTTAAATTTACAGAATGTCATTCCTTGGTAAACTATAGGCTGCCAGCACGCGTGTTTTATCATTTTAGGTGCCCAAATGGCTTTATATTTATTCTTAGAGCAGCATATAAACTGCCAGTTGTATAGTTTCTTGGTTTCAAAGACCAAACTGTTAATTTTTTATACAGTTTGGGACAGTTATGAAAAACATTATATCTTATTGTCCTTAGTTCTGGCGTACACAAACAACTATTTTTATTTTCACAAGAAATTTGTATACCTTCTTACTAGCTACTAGCAGTGGCTGTATGCATTGCTGACGCATTTGACTGCTCTGTGGCAGCAGCAGCGGTAGGGGGCTATGTCGACTGGTGGAACACATCCAAGCTGCTACGAGATTTCAGCCGATTCCACAGTGTGACAGCTGATACAGCTACTGAAGCCAGTTGCTCATGCGCGTGTGGTGTCCCTTGCCATTGTATACCACAACCATCTGCCAATTCCTGAGTCGCACCACCAGGCCACATTCTGTTTGGCCAGGCCTTAATTGAGATGTCTTACAATTGCAACTGTATGACTGAAAATGCTACATAACAGTATTGCAGATTACGAATAGAGAAAAATCTACGTTAAAGTCAGCACATAAGAAAATATTAGGGTACTTTGGGTTTAGAGTGAACATTATGCCAAGGACTGCTTTCTTATTCTGCACTTCTCATCTGGATAGGATATAATTGTCCTAAGTACATAACTCAGTATGTCCCTTCTGAAAAACATGCCACATTGCTGCATATGTTCACTTGATCCCCAGTACACACGAAATTCCAAATAGAAATGCAACTAAAGGCGTACGAGCAGAGCAAATCCTACATCACCGTAACTTAGCATGCTCAGTAACGTGTGTTTTCTGGCTCTCTCTGGCAATTGCACTAACGAAACTTGTGTCACATCAGTCAGTCATAGCCCGCTTTGACGTGGCGACCACCAGCCTGCTGCAGACCAGAATACAGATTCACCGCCGGCAGCAGTGGCTGTGTGCATTGCTGGCGCATTTGACTGCTCTGTGGCAGCAGCAGCGGTAGGCGGCTCTGTCGACTGGTGGAACACATCCAAGTTGCTACGAGATTTCAGCCGATTCCACAGCGTGACAGCTGATAAAGCAACTGCAGCCAGTCGCTCATGCGCATGTGGTGTCCCTTGCCATTGCATACCGCTGTCATCTGCCAATTCCTGAGCCACACCACCAGGCCAAATTCTGTTTGGCCAGGCCTTAATTGAGATGTCTTACAACTGCAACTGTCAGTTGAAACACTAACAAATTAATGTTGCAATACAGATGGCGGGGCTATACACTAAATAGACACTAAAACACAAAACTGTGATTAGAAATCATAGAAACACAGAAGAAATTTGAGAATTTAAGCTGCGAAGTACAAACGTATGTAACTATAGTATAGATCAATTTCTTAGTACAATGGATAATTTCGTAATACACCTGCAATTTTAACAATAACTATGATCACAAACAGTGTTGTATAATGTCTATGAAACATACGTTCGTTGTATATATTTATTGTAAAATTATGTCATAACTTAAAACAACTGATGTATAGCGTTAGCAACTTTAAACTAAAGGAACTGAATGTATGTTATATTATTAGAACATATAATTTTAAGAAATGAATGGTGAGGAAAAATAAGTGTATATAGCTTTAAAAAATTATTTTTACTATGGAGTTGGTGTATGTTGCAGAGATTCACTTAATAATTTGAAGCTTATTTTAGCTCCTTAGTATGGTTAGACCCATATTTGTTTCTCATTTGGCAGAGTCACCGTTCTTTGTGTGTATATAGCGTAACATAAACGTAAATATATTACTTTTCTACATAGTCCAAAGTGCAGTATGGTATGGTAGCACATATGTTGAACTACAGCAAGTTCAATGTACTTAGGTATCAAACAGTAATTGGTAATATGGCTATGAAGGTTTTCACAACAGGGTCCTTGCACACAAATTTCTCTGTTTATTTGCTGTGTCAAATTTGAATATAATTCCATACTTTCAATGATTACCTCCATCATTATTGTCAATGGTTAAACAAACTGTTAAGAATTTTCTCTTTTTCTTTTCCTTTGTAGTTATTTCACCCTCCTGCCTCATAAGGGTGGGGACTGGGCTGTCAGCAGACACAATTTTCCGCTCTTCAGCCCCATCAGAGTAAATATTTGAAAAACATAATATAAAAGCTGGACATGGCGGTTGACAAAATTAAATATTTTGTACAATAACAACACAGATGATCAGCTGCATAAGCTAAAATATAAAAGGTTGATTTGGTAATTAGTACAGATGAATGGAAAATGAGTGTTGCCCACAAATATATAAAAACAGATGACAGTTGCATAAGGGAAAAATAGATACATAGATTAGTGAAAAGATGAGTGGCTGTAGACTGTCAGGGATAAGGGTATGATGGAAATGTATCATTTAAATGTAGTGCATAGAAGGGGGTTTGTGTGGATGAATGTTTTGAGGAGGGATTGATGAAGAGGGGAGAGGGATGCAGTTCCAAACCAAGACTTAGGAAGCAGGTGAAGAGGATTGGAGCAGAAGGGGAGGATGGTAGGGATATGCTAAATCTGCTAGGATGGGTATATATCAGGGCAGATTTCACGGTTGGGTAAGGGAAGGTGATTGAAGTTTCATTGGGAGGGGAAGTGGAGGGCGTGGAGGTGTAGTTTTGGGGGATGTGGTGGTAGAGGTGTAACAGAGTACCAGGATCAGTGAGCAAGGCAGAAACTTCAAAGTGGGTAGTATAGAGTTTATGGACAACATAGCATATTTGGAGGTGTTCAAGATGGAAGAGTAGGCAGGAGAATTTTATAAGTTGGTACAGGATGAGTGCGGAGGAGGGTAAGCGGATCCAAAAGGCACGATGGACTGCATGGTGTTCAATGATCTCTAGGGCATGATACAAGGAGAGAGGAGCGGAAGCCCATGTCACATTTGCATAGCACACGATGGTTCGAATCAGGACTTTATAAGTGTGGAGGATTGTGGAAGGGTGAAATCCAAATGTTTGGCCAGTTAGTAGTTTTAGTAATTTTAGTCTGTTGTAGCATTTCTGTTGAATGGTTAGTAGATGGGGCTTCCATGTTAGTCAGCAATCAAGTGTTATTTCAAGGTATTTTAGTATGGATAAGATGGTCGTAAATTGTAAAGTACAAGTCATGGGGGCGGAATTTGTGGGTGGTTTGAACTATAATTATTTTGATAGGGTTGATTTTGAAGAGTCACTGGTTGCACCAGGAGGTGAACTGATTGAGATGGAGGTGGAGGGGTCATTGTGATTTCTGGATGGTAGGGTAGAGACAAGAAAAGCAGTGTCATCAGCATACTGGAAAAGATGAGCAGGAGAGGGGGGGGGGGCTTTGGAATATCAGCAGTGTAGAGGACATACAGAAGTGAGAGGATGGAACCTTAGGGCACACATGCAGTGGGATGGAAGATACAGTAGTTGGTGTTGATGGTGACATATGAAGGGTAGTTAGAGAAAAAGAATGTGATGAGGCAGATACAATTTATGGGAAATGTTCTGTACTTTCAACATTGCAGAACAGACAGCAATTGTGATAATCTAATATATAAGAAGGTATTGGCCTCCATTGCGGCATTTAAACCAGCCTTTACCTAGCTTTCAGCACAAGTAATTGAGCCTTCTTCAGAAGATATACCTGAATTTACAATATGTCTAAAAGGGCATGGTCTAGAAATAAAACTAAAACAGCCTGAAATGTGACTACGCCTATTCAGGCTGTTTTAGTTTTATTTCTAGACCATACCCTTTTGGACATATTATAGATTCAGGTATATCTTCTGAAGAAGGCTCAATTACTTAGGCTGAAACCTAGGTAAAGGTTGGTTTCATTACCGCAATCGAGGCTGATAGTTTCTTATATATTATGGGAAATGGATAGGTCTGGAGCTTAAACTGGTGCTTGGAATGCCATACATGGTCAAAATCTTTCTCAAAATCTAAGGAGACAAAAATGGCCAATTTTCAGTTGTTGATTTGGTGGGATAGGAGATGAGTAAGGTATAGGAGTTGGTCATTGGAGGAGAACCTGGGATGAAGCCACAATGATGTGTGGGAATGGGTAGGTGTTGTTGTGGGTGTTTCTATATCAGGATAGGATGTACTCAAAACCTTGCTAAACATGGAGGTGAGGTTGATGAGGCGGTAGGAAGAGGTGTCAGTGACAGGTTTATTAGGTTTGAAGTATAGAAGGATTCAACAGGTTTTCTGTGGCTCAGGATAGAACCCCATGTGCAGGATTCTATTGTAAATGGTGGCTAGAATTTCCAGGAAGGAGAGGGGGCATTCATTCAGAAATCTGTAGGTTACACAGTCATGACAGGGAGTCATGTTGCATTGATATTGGAATAATGAGTTCTGTGTGTGGAATGTCGTCAAGGTACTGGGTGGCCAACAGTTTTAACCGATCTTCCACTGGTATCTTAGGTTTCCTATATACAGGCTAGCAAAGTACTTAACTAAATTACTGACACCTATAGTCAGCCACTGTAGACATTATACTAAAATCTCACAAATGTTTGTTGGCACCAAAAAGCAGATGAGGACAGGGCCGAATGGAGTCACAGTCAGACTTGATGTGGTCCACCAATTTCTCCTCTGAAATTCTAAAAATATTTTGGCACACTGATATCCGCTTACTTCTCATACAGTGGAAAGTATTACAAAATGACTGATGGAATAGCCATGAGTTCACCATAATCACCAGCCACAGATAAATTTTTCATGGAGGATTTCGAAGAGCAAGCATTGACTATTGTTCCCTTTTGGCCTTTCTGCTTCTTGAGGTATGTTGATGATACCTTCTTAATCTGTCCACATGGCAGTGAGGGGCTACAGCAGTTCATTGATTATTTGTACAGTATACACTGTATGTCTCAACAGGTGTAGCTTTGACCATCCAGCTCAGAAGAGAGCGAGGCTGAACATCTCAGTACATAGAGCCAGGACTATTTTAGACAAGGACCACATCGTCTCCGAGATTAATTATCTGATGGCGGTATTCAGAAGTAATGGGTATTCTGTATGTGATATTAGATCAACACTGTTAAGGAAACAAAGATGTGATACCATTCAAAGAAGCCAGGAGGACTAACATGGAGCAGGGCTTCCACTCTGTGGTGAAACAACTACCAAGATAAGTAGAGTACTAAACAGCCAAGAAATCGGACCAGTCTTCCCGCCGCCTAGAAAAATTAAAGAAATGTTACGACCTGTCAAGGATAACCTCAGCCTGAGAGTACCATGAATGTATCAAATTGCATGCAAGTGTGCCAACAGTTATGTGGGGAACTCTATACAGACTGTTGCTGATCGTTTTGTTTTGTTTTGTTTTAGGGAGAAATAACAACCTTGGTCATGTGCACCCACCACAAAACTGTAGAACACAAAGACAAAGAGAGGATTTAAAATCGACTACACGTCAACTCCAATTGATGGTAGAGATGACAGCTAAAAACAGGGACATGGAGAGAGATCTATAAGACATGCCATAGAAAAATGGAGGTCAAGAACTAAAAATTAAATAGCCTTCGCCATATTGCTACAATGGATAAAGAGTAAAACGCGGTGGACAGCGCGGCGTTCGCTAAAACAGATGGAAACTCAGGTGACAAACATAAATGATAACGTAAGTGTTAAAAAAAAAAAAAAAGGGCATTCCGTCAGGGAATGGTGGACTGTCAAAGGTTGAGCACAATGTGCAGAAAGTGGTGGCGGAGCACCACTTACATGGTGAAGGCTAACAAGACAGTGCCCAGTATGCAACCTAGTTAAAATGATCTATTCGCGGCGAGAGAACCGAGAGGAGGTCGTCCAAGCCACTGGGAGAAGCTTAATAATCCGGAGCTTGTTCGCATGTAAGGGGGGGGGGGGGGGAGACCAGTGGTGATACCTAAGTGACACCACCTGCTGACAAACGGGCAATACAGAGATCGTCAGAGGCAATGCAAGAACTAGCCTTATGAGGACTGCAGCTTTGGCGGCAGCGTCAGCGGCCTAGTTTCCTGTCAGACCGACATGATCAGGAACCCACATGAACATCACAGTGGCTCCATCAAGAATGAGCAAGTGAAAGCTTTCCTGGACCCTTTGCACTAAGGCATGGACGGTGTACAGCACACAGAGGCTTTGAAGGGCACTGAGAGAGTGAGCAGGTGACACAATTGAAAAGCCTGTGTCACCGGATGTACTGTGTGGCCTGATACAGAGTGAAGAGCTATGCTGTAAATACTGAGCAGAGTCCCAGAAGTAAATGCCGAAAAACGTTGGCGCCAATGACAAAGGCACACCCAACACCACACTCAGACAAACGGTATGCTTATCTTCTGAGGAGACAGTCACAGTGGTAGGACAGTGGAGTTCGGGAGCTTCTGCATACAGACTCTCAACAGGGCTAGTGTAAAAGGCGCCAGTGCCCAAACGGATGCCACAATGGTGGACAGTATTGAGACAGCGTACGAGGGATGGACGTGCAAATCCATAAACGAAACAACTATAATCTAAAATGAAACTTCCTGGCAGATTAAAACTGTGTGCCCGACCGAGACTCGAACTCGGGACCTTTGCCTTTCGCGGGCAAGTGCTCTACCATCTGAGCTACCGAAGCACGACTCACGCCCGGTACTCACAGCTTTACTTCTGCCAGTATCTCGTCTCCTACCTTCCAAACTTTACAGAAGCTCTCCTGTGATGATGGTAGAGCACTTGCCCGCGAAAGGCAAAGGTCCCGAGTTCGAGTCTCGGTCGGGCACACAGTTTTAATCTGCCAGGAAGTTTCATATCAGCGCACACTCCGCTGCACAGTGAAAATCTCATTCTGGAACTATTATATAGTTTTGAACAGACATTGGACTGGTACAAACGAAGGAGGGTAATTCGATCTGCTACCCGGGAAGTACCACTGAGGTCATGTAGGATACTGAAGGACAGCATACAGTGGGCTGCCAGATAAGGATCAAGAAAGTTTACTATCGAGTATGAGCCCCAGGAATTTTGTAGTTTCGACGAATCGAAGAACAGAAGGCCCAAGCTGTAAAGACGGTGGAAGTAACCAATTGCGCCGCCAGAAATTCAGTGGAAAAACGAAAGCCATTGTCGATGCTCCATGAGTAAAGACGATCGAGACACGGCTGAAGATGCCGCTCAATGCGACAGGTCTGTGGAGAACTGCAATAGATGGCAAAATTGTCAGCAAAATGGGAACTGAAAATGCTCAGTGGGAGACAGGCTACTATAGGGTTAATGGCGATAGACAAGAGTATGGCACTCAGGACGGAACCCTGAGGCACACGGTTTTCCTGGACAAAGGTGTCCGACGAGGCAGAACCCACATGTACTTAGAAAACACGGTCTTTTAAAAATTCGTGAAGGATACGGGGTGGCGGCCATGGGAGCCCCACGTGTAGACAGTACAGAGGATACCAGTCCTCAAACAGTTATCATAGGCTTTCTCCAAGTCAGAAAACATGGCCACAATCTGGGATTTCCGCAGAAAACCATTCGTGACATGGGTGGATCAAGTGACGAGATGGTCAACTGCAGAATGGCCCGCACAAAATCCACACTGTGCAATGGTTAGTAAATGCGAGACTCGAGCCACCATACCAACTGGGCATGAATCAAATGTTCCACCACCTTGCAAACACAGCTGGTGATAAAAACGGCGCAGTAGCTAGAAGGAAGGTGTTTGTCCTTACTGGGCTTATGTATGGGTATGACAGTGGCTTCACGCCACTGTCTGGGAAACGTGTGCTCTGCCCAGATACAGTTGTACATATCAAGCAGAAAGTGCTTGCCTGCAAGAGAAAGGTGCTGCAACATCTGAATGTGAACATCCTCAGGCCCTGGGATGAAGGACCGGTATGAAGTGAGAGCGTGATCTACCTCCCTCACAGTAAAGGCGGCATCGTAGCACTCACGATTCTGAGAAGAGAAGGGTATCGCCCGAGTCTCCTCCACTCGTTTCCGATGGAGGAGGCAGGGTGATAGTGGGAGGAGCTCGAAATCTACGCAAAATGGCGGCCCAAAGTGTTGGAGATAGCAATATGGTCAAAGACGATATCGTGCTACCGTCAGGTCAGAAATTGGAGAAGGTATGTTGGTCCCAGAGAGCCGTTGGAGATTTTCCCACACAACAGAAAAGGGAGTGGATCTGTTAAAAGAACTAGTGAATGAAATCCATCTGGCTTTTTTTGCTATTTGGAAGAATGCGACGACACTATGCATTCAACTGTTTATAATGAACGCAGTTTACCATCGTAGGATGACCGATAGAAACGCGGAGAGCACATCTCCACCTGCGAAATGCGTCGCAGCACGCCTCAGTTCACGAAGGAACTGAGACACTGCATGGTAAAGAGGGAGTGCGAGGAATGCCAACGTTCTACGGTGGTAAACATAATATTTGTAAGATATTCTACCTGGTCATCACAACTGGGGAAATGTTGTTCGTCTAAGGTCGCCAGGGAGGAGTAAAGCCGCCAGTTGGCCTTAGTAAGCTCCCATTTGGGTGTGCACATAGGTGGGGTAGGAGTCAGCAAACTGATAGCACATGAAAAATGGTCGCTGGAATATGTGTCAGAGAAGGGACCACGCAAGACGATGGGAAAACTGAACAGTGCAGAAGGATAGGTCCAAATGGGAATAGGTGTGCGTGGAGTTTGAAAGGAATGTGGGTTCTCCTGTGTTAAGGCAGAAGAGGTTAAGTTGACTGAAAAGGTCAGCCAAGGGGTACCCCTCGGGCAGGTTCTGAGAGAACACCAAAGGGGATGGCGTGTGTTAAAGTCACCAAGCAGCAGGAAGGGATGAGGTCGCTGTCCAATAAGCTGGAGGAAGTCTGCCCTGGTGACATCATATGATGAAGGGATGTAAACGGTAGAAAGGGAAAAGATCAATTGAGGAAAGAAAAGGCTAAATGCAACAGCTTGAAGGCGCGTAGTCAGGGAGATGGGTTGACTATGAATGTCATCCTGTATGAGCAGCACGAGTCCTCCATGAGATGGAATGCCATCCTCGGGGGGAAGATCAAAACAGACTGGAAAGAAATGCGAGAGCTCAGAGCGAACGTGAGGACTCGATTTTGTTTCCTGAAGGCAGAGAACAAGTGGACGCTGCGATTCTAAGACCAGCCATAAATCCTCTTTGTTGCTTAGCAGACCGTGAACGTTGCATTGGAAGAGAGTCATGACAAGGAAAAAATGAAGGGGTGCCACCTCGGTGGCTGCTGAGTGCCAGCCTTCGAAGACTCGCTGCTACAGGGCACAGAGGCAGTAGGATCCTGCTCCATGAGGTCTACAGGAGCATCGACATTCTCCTTCTGTCAGACTGTGGAGTCGAGGGCAGAAAACTGGTTGGTTGTGTGCACCGGCGACATGGAGGTTGGCCAGGCGAGGGTATTATGTGGCGACACTGTCATAAGGGTATCATGTGGCGACACCGTCATAGAGGATCTCTGAGTTAGCAAAGGAGAAGACCGTTTGCCTTTGTCTGATTTCTTGGAGTCTTTTCGGTTGGCAAATGAGGACTCAGACGTTGGTTGGGTGGAGAGACGTAGGACGTCTTCACAGGATACTCCTTCTGTCCTTTCCAGCCTGCCAGTTGTGTAGCTGGTGACTTTGCCCCGTGAGGAAAAAGTCTGGTGGCGTTTTGCGTAGCTGGAGGAGGAGACTGGGCCACCACCATGATACAGTGTGATTTCACAACCGCAGTCCTAAATCTGAGGTCATATGTCTGCATGGTCATATCCTTCGTGGAGCGATATATAGCAAGAACAATACTGTAGGTGCCAGATGGTAGAATGCAGTGTTTTTCTACTAGCCAACAACTTGCGAGCGACCGGGTAAGGCACTTTTCCTTTGCCCAGATATCCTGGACAGCCCACTCATCGAGATACATTAGACAATCGTGGGAGGAGGCGATAAGGTCGCCATTGAACTTGATGCCGCCGGGGGAAGGAGGCGGACAATCGCCCTAGTGAGCACTCCTACCACAGGCTACACATTTGGTTGGGTATGGACAGGACTCTCGAGTATGGTTGTAATGATGACTCTGGTAACAGCACATTGGGTTCGGAATATACTGTCTGACTGTGATAAATTCATAGCATGCTTTGACCTTTGACAGAAGAATCACTCTATCAAAAGTGAGAAAAGTGAGAAAGAGAGTGCACGTCGGCACTAAGAAGGCCCCTACTTTTTCATCACCCGATTGACTGCTATGACATCCTGATAAGAGAGGTAAGTTTGGATTTCTGCCTCAGTCAGACCATCGATCAGCCAAGTGTAAATAAAACCATGGGAAGAATTCAGAGTTCAGTGGGTCTTGACATGAACAGGATAGCCATGGAGGAGTGAAGCTGCAAGCTATTGTTTTGCTTGAGAATTGGAAGTTGTCTCCAAAAGCAAAGTGCCATTGCGTAAACGAGAGCAGGATTTTACAGGGCCAGCAACTGCATAAACACCTTTCCGAATAATAAACGGATTTACTGTAGTAAAGGACTGACCATCTTCAGTACGTGAAAACACGAGGGAATGTGGTGGAGCTGGAGAGGTCTATGAATTGTTAGCCTCATTCTGTTTATGTTTCGTAGCCATTGACAGTGAAGATGATTGGCTCATTGCGAGAAAATTCTCCATAATTGCCAGCGTCTCCGATGGTGCGCTCCTTCCAACTAGGGGCACGCTTCGGAAGGGGGTACACCTGCCTTAGGTGATTGTTCACCCCTCTGGTCACATCTCCCGAACACCTGACAGAGGGACCAATCGGCAGTTTGGGAACGTAGCAGCTCAGGCTCCCTGGTCCTGGTCTGTATCAGAGGGTACGTGTGAACGCTACCTGTCGACCTGTGCCTGGGAACTATGTGGTACCCAGTCACCTGTTAAGCATCAGACACATTGGCCAGCCATCAGGAGCACACAGGGAGGAAGAAGAAAAAGAGGAACCTCAACCGCTGAAGCGGAGGAATGATTGGAGAAGATGAACAAAAAAAGAAAAAAGGAATGAGAAACAGTGGAGAATATTCTGATATTGACTACCAAAAATGCAGAATACGTTTCCATAAACAGCCCAGACATGTTCCCCAAGGGAGGGGAAAAAGAACAGCAAGAGGACAGACATGCAGCATGGAAGGGAAAAGATGCTACAAAGGCAGGGGCTCCGTGGTAGCCAAGCAAAAACCCACCAAAGATTGGCGAGCCCCCTGGGGGGGGGGGGGGGGGGGGCACTTCCACAGTAAAAGTGACCAGCAACCACAGGTTGAAGCTGAAATATGAGATTGTGATACATAAGCAATATCAGTCACATATGGTAACTGAGGGAATATCCCACTCGTCTGCTACATGAAAACACTGGCATCTCGCTCCTGCAGGACAGATTCCTCATCGCCACGAGATCCTTCTATGAGAAGGCAGTCCAATCCTGCAACTGATTTGTCTAAGAACTGAGCCACCAACCACACCACAGGCCAACCACTTGTTCGTCTGAGATGCTGCGAGAATAATTTTTCTGGTACCAAACACAGGAAATCATCACCAAAGATATATAGATAAGATTTTGTTTTCTTTTTCCCCACAGGAACAGCATATTTATGCTTTCACCACTCAACATGCTGAGCAAGGAAGAGCTCGCCAATGGAGCGTCAGCGTCAGTTCACAACAGTCAGTTTTAGCCCTTGACGCTGATGATGCAGGCAGTCATCGAAAGCTTGGAATTTTAGCTGAATTTGACACAGCAAGTAAACTGAAAAGTCTTTATACAAGTAATTTGTAATAAATGGTATGTTCTATAGCTAGTGATCTGTTCACATATGGATCTATGGTACTCGAACTAAATCAATAAATAAAAAATAAACAAGTAAATCAAAATAAGTCGCATCTAGTCAAAAATTCATAAAACATTCACAAATGAAATTCTGTGCTCTTCTTTGCTGGTGCTGGGACGGAAGCCGCTGTCTAACTGAGATGCCTTAGAGCTATAACATCTTGTTCAATCAAAAACGACTTTTGTGATACAGACAGCAGAAATGTACACAGTTATTAAAATGCAAAACTGTACCTAGTAAATACACAAACACGCAAGGAATTCAAGAATTTAAGCTACAAAGCACACAAGTAAATCAAAATAAAGCACGTTAAACATTTCATAAATGAAACGCTAGCTCTGTGTCTCTGCCACAGGGACGGAAGCTTCTGCCTACAAAACACAAGAAATATGTGCAATACACATCCCATGTTACGATACGGAAACAAAGAATGACAGTAGCACTCCTAGTAGCCTGGCAGTAAACTTCGAATATGGGAAAACATGCGATAATGATCCATATTCTTGCTTTGCGAAATACGAATATTAGATGAAAGAATTTTTCATTTTCATTTCATGGATGGGCATGATAATCTAGTGGTAATGTGTGTGCTTGGAAACCTGGAAATGTTTTTATGACCTTGTACAGTAATGCATCCGAGAAATCTTGATTAGTTTCTCATAGCTGGGGTTGATAGTAATTAATATAAAATTTTGTAAATGTGATTTGGATCACCTTTTGACTGTAAAATTATTTATTTTTAAAACTCAATATTGCAATTTCGAGAGTACAGTCAGTATCAAATAGACATAATTGCACTTTAGCACATGTCAAAACCTAAAAATCATGCGACATTACATGACACACAGAAACTAATTTCATCACATTGCGTTAGTGATTAAGACTTCTTCTTTGTGTTGCCCCATTGAATTACATTGTAAGTGTGTCGCTCAATTATCCTTCATTGTTTCCTCGCATCTTTAAGACTGGGTGAAGTAATTGATTCCATATTACTTTATGTTCCATATAAAATAGAATCCGGTTTCATCACATGGTGTTCTGTGAGCTCATGCTCCTGCTTATGAATCTGCGTGTGAACTGCTTGATTTAAATTCATTTTAAGTATATTTCTTTTATTCTACTTTATCTTTGTTCACATCCATTTTTTGTGATTTCTTGCGTTTAATGAAGGACTATTCTCATTGGTGTGGTTGGATGATTTTGGTTCATTGATTTCTGCAAAAATGATTGTTTGTAGCCCATGAACTCATTTGCATTAACCACTGTTGCACTTTAGCATTCGCAAAAGTGAATGCTGTCATCACAAAGATTACAGAGCATACTCAGTGGCAAGAAGCAACACCATTGAAAGCAGAATTACATTCCGTGACAAGATGTAATAAAGTTGGATACCAATTCTGTTAAAAGTTGCTGACATAGAGTTCTCCAGTAAATGTGAGAAAGCACAGAAACGGGTAGTGAACAAAAATAAAGCAGAATGTGAGCAATGTAGTTACAACACGATTAAATCGAGCAGTTAATACATGGAGTCATTAGCAGAAGCAAACATACATCAATCTAGAGAACAACAAATGATGAAAGCAGCTTCTGTTTTATATGAGACAAACACAAATATGGAATCATTTACAGAACTCAAAATTGTGGACATTGACAAAAAGAATACAAGCAACATATTTACAACGCAATTCAAAGAATGTAATACATACAATAAGTGACCAGTAGGATCATATTGTGATGAAACCAGCTTTTGCTTCCTACAAAATGAAAAAAAAAAGGTGGTACACTTAAAATCACCTAGTAAGAAAACGATGTGGGGAAGAACTGAGAAACTGGCAGCGCTCATAGTGACCTGGCAGCAAACTAAGGTCATGACACTGGAAGTTTCTTTATCAGTTTCAATGCCTACCGCCCCCCACCCCCTCCCTGCCGCTGTATGATGGCGAAACTATATACTATGTAGCTATTAAAACGTGGGACTGTGCCTAGCAAACACGCAAACAAGCAAGAAATTTAAGAATTTAAGCCACAGAGGACACATGTAAATCGAAATAAGTTCCTTCTAGTTCGAAGCTAGTAAACAATTCATAAATGAAGTACTGCACTCACCTGTGCAGCTGCTGCACAGATGGAAGCTGCCACCTAAATGACGTGTGGGGGCTCTAAGCTTAAACGAACAGGAATAGCTATAAATAAACAAAGCATGGTGAATTTGACATGTGTGCTACAATAACAGGTTTAAGCATATTGAGAAGCTAAAATATATTTAAAATTATTAACTGAAGTTATGCAATATACACCTTCTCCATGGGTAAAATTTTATTTTATTTATTTATTTATTTATTTATTTATTTATTTATTTTTTGCTACATACACATATCTTTCCTCATAGCTCACCTTTTAAAATTACAGATAACCTACACACAATACTACACCGAATGCAGCAAATAAATTATGACACAAGACAATACACTGCAGGAAAATTCAGAGTTGGCTTGAATATAAGCTGCACAGTTAAACTAATTCTGCCCACTTACATGCACCATGAAATGTAGGAACACATCATATAGCTATCTCAGGTGTTTCAAGAACAATTAAAGGGGAAGTGTAAGACATCAATTTTAAAACCAGCACAAGCCTTTCTTAAGGTGGGTCCTACAAATTATATTCCTAAGTTGCAGTTCTGTTATTGTTATAGCCAAACAACACATTTGATAGTGGGTGTGGTAGTACAGTGCCTTAAATACTCCTTATCTTTTTGAATGAATGTGTAAAAAGTTAAGATGCCATAAATACCAAGTAGAAACGTTGGTGTATAATAGCTTCACAAGTTTGCTGCAGGGTAGCCCCTTTTTCTTCTACTGACTGCTCCATCTTAAACTCAATATTTCGCGTAATACCCTCTCATTATGTTGACAAGAGCGACACAACTCGAAAATGAAGCTACTGACTTGTCTCGCCACTGTGAGTAGTAACCAAGCGGAACCTGGCCGCACTGTCTTGCTGTGTGCTTGTGGGGTGAGTAATTCAGTATAATCTTATCAACGCCTTAAGTTTTCCGTTCACGTCTTGAAAACACGCGCTATTGGCACCAGACGCTCTGTGCAATAGATACTTGGTACAGGATTCATAATGTTCTAACTACGATTATTGGACCTCAGGTGAACCACATATCGCTATTTTTCGTCACTACCCCCCCCCCCCCCCCGCCCCCCAGGCCATATACAATTATGCGACACAGGATAAGAAAAATAGGAAACAAATGTCAAACATAATAAAATTGTGGCATGTTGAGTGTGTGTTTGGCATATAACAGTATCATAATATTGAGGGTAGGGATCCATAGGGATACCTAGGTTAAGCGATCTCTTCCTAACAAAGCAATGAAGAGGACAGAACAAACATTTGCAAACAGGACGTCTTCCCCTGATAACTGATGAAAGTTTCATTTTATGTCCTCTACAATGATAGAATGGAAGTGTTCTGTGTTAGTAGTAAATTGGCAAATGGGACTGTTTTGGAAGTAAGTCAGAATTTACACGAGCTCACGTCATACCTACACCCTGGGGAGAAAAGTGAAAATTTCACAGGCTGCAAAATTGTGCAAGGAGAACACTGCTGGCTACTAAAATTTTGCTGAAATTCTCACAGCTATCTGTATTTACTCAACTACCTCTTTTATTGTTAATGGGAAGAGATGCAGTCGATATGACATCTCCATACAATCGAGAGCGAGTGAGGAAATATGTCTGCATTATGGAAGTATATTCAGAGACGTACGTGAGAGGTACTTAACTTCAGATAACAATCTAGAGATACGATTAATTAGGGTGGAGATGGCACACATGATGTGCAGAGAGAATGAAGTGCACACACTATAATGATATATACTCACTGCTGAGCTCGTGGCCCATAGCCAAGAAGCAATTGCTGATGAGGGGTCAGTATTTAATAATGTGTTCCCTCATTGGATTCCTTGCAGAATGTGAGGCATTCAGAAGTTAAAATAGGATATTTATAGCTTTATATACTTATATTGGTGTACAGGGCCAGATAGTTTCATAACAACATGCAATGGGTTTGGTAAAGACTCATAGCGGTAACAAGAGTTACATCAGTAATATATTCTCAAACGAATGGTAGAACATCACTAAATAAGAAGGGAGAGGGGGGAGGGGGAGGGAGCGAGGGTGCACCTGGAAACTACGGTGTTTGGGGTAACTATCTCAAATGTTATTCAATGATTAGGGATTTGTCGGCTGGATTTACTACGTGATTTGAGTTTGTAGTGTATATGTTCTAAGTATATTTTTTATTATTTATAAAACTGAAGTAATTCTGTCACTAATTTTCCCAAAATAGGCTACATAAATAAATTTGTTAGCATTGCTGCCATCAACTTAAGAACAACTTTCTACTTTGTGAGTGGCGTACAGTGCTGTAAGATAATGCTATGGTACATCATTCTTTGTTGCTTTTAAACTTAATCTAGATATAAGCAAAGTAAGTGAGAGTCGGAGTCAGCGTATAATACTGACATAATAGAACCCAGTTTTAACTCTTAACTCGTTTGAGTTCCCAACCAAACACAAAATATAATCATAGCTGTCGCCGCGAAGACGAGGACTGAGTTGGGAAGTAGAATCTTCTGATGGCTGGAGGATAATTCCAGCGTCGAGAGGCCAGACAGTGGCAAAGATACCATGGAAGGAGTGCCACTGCGGAGTGAGGTGGTAGAAATGCACGTTAGTCGTTCCTTTTTATCCTTTTCTTTTTTCAACACTGTTCCTCAAGATTAAGCCTGTATTATCCTGGTTAAGAATGCCATGGTCGTAGTATATTTTTCAAAAACTGAAGCAATTCTGTCACTAACTTTCCCATAATAGGGTAGACAAATAAATTTATTGGCACTGTTGTCATCAGCGTGAGAAACACTTTCTACTTTTATTAATTATACTATTATAGATATTGTTGATATAACTGCATGTCTAGACTGTGACGCATGTTATGTGGGACAGACTGGCAGATGATTAGAGGGTAGATTTGATGAGAATGTTGCTCTAGAGCAGAGTGATGCGGCTGATAAAGTCAAATTTCGCCGCCCATCTGGTTTCAAGTGGCCATTGCGCAACTGTGATGTCCTCACACATATAAGACTGGTAGGCGCGCAGATTTGCTGGAGGACATCGCGATTTTTTGGCATTGAGCGTCTCCTGGTGGGGCTCGAATGAGCAGGTGACCATGAGAGATTCCCATTTATGGGATACATTTGAACATCTGTGGCAGCTGACAAAAAGAGGTGAGGGTTAAAAACGCATGGATTCAGTTTTTTTCCCTTATTGTTATTTCATCCCCCTTGCCCATTATGGATGGGGGACGGGCTGTCAGCAGTACAGTACTTCACTCTTCAGCCAAGAGCATTCTTAAAAATCTAACAAAGATGAAAGAAAGAAATATGAGGACTCTTTTTCTTTTTGAGTTAAAAAGATTGATGAGCGATAGCTAAAAAGGATGAAAAATATATACAATTTAAAAACCACAATTACAATGTGGTGATATTCATCTATGAAAAAGCACTGGAGCACCGCATGTTCACTTAAAATCTGAAGGACCTGCACTGGGTGAGAAATATTGTGGGAGGAGCGAATACATTCCACAGGACTGAAGAGTGAGGGTAAAAATATAGGGGTCTGTTAGGTAGGAAAACTATGGAGATGATAGGTAGGAATTCAGATGGTTAGTGGGAAGATAGACGATGGGAAAGACAGAGGGCAGGATTAGTGTGATATGTGGGTAGGGCAGTGGTTACAAGAGGATGGGATGGGGATGGATGGAGAGGGAAAAGGAGAGAGGAGTCCTAATGTTAGTTAGACTAGGTAAAGAAGTGTTGAAGTTGGTAGGAGGGATAAATATTGGAGTGGAACTCATTGTGTGGGAGAAGGAGTTGGTTGAAGTGGAATTGGGACAGGATTGGAGTGTGTGGGATGTTTTTGTGAAGGCATGGCAGCATACCAGCGTTGGTGATCAGAGGGCAGATGATGGAGTTATTGGAATCTAGTTTTTGGACAGTATGGGAGATGTGGAGGTTTTTGATGTAGGTGATCAGGGATGGAAATTTGAAGAGATCATGGAGAATCCATGTGGGGGAATATAAATATATGCAAAAAGCAAGACGGAATGAATAGTGTTCAAGGATTTGAGGGACTTGTGAAACTTTGGTGGGGCAGAGATCCATGCTACATTCGCATAGCAAAGGATGGGTCAGATGACTGTTTTTTTAGGTGTGGAGAAAAGTGGATGGGTGTAAACACCAAGTTCGGCCTGTTAATAGTTTGTCTATTGTGGGCACTGTGTTTGATGTTTAGTAGGTGAGGTTTCCACGTTAGTTTCAGGTCGAGGGTTAGTGCAAGATATTTTAGTGTGTTGCCTAACTGGATAGGAAGACCATACATGGCAAGGTAGAAGTCATAGAGGCAGAAGTTGTGGATATTGGTGGTTTGTCCTGTAATTATTGTCTGGTTTTGGAGGGTCTGATTTTGAGGAGCCATTGGCTACACCAGGTAAAGTGACTCAGGTGGATTTGAGGGATCATTGGGATATCTAGAGTGTAGTGTAGAGAGTGAGTAAAGTGGTCTCATCAGCATACTGAAGGAGGTGGGCTGGTGGGGGTGGTTTGGGCATATCAGCAGTGTAAAGGAGATAGAGGAGAGTGGCCACTCCTGCAGTGGGATGGAAGGTATGGGAATTTGTATTGTTAATAGTGACAAAAGTCGAGCTGTTAGATAGAAAGAATGCAATAAGGCAGACATAGTTAATTGGAAGTGCACATGTCTGGAGTTTGAATAGGAGACCAAAATTCGATGCATGGTCATAGGCTCTCTTTAGTTCGAGGGAGAGGAAAATAGTGGAGTTACAGGAAATGAGTTGGTGGAATAGGAGATGGGTGAAGTGCAGGAGCTGGTCAGCAGAGAAGAAATTGGGATAGAAGCTAAACTCGTTAATGGGAAGAAGGTGGTGTTGGGTCAGGTGTAAATGAATGTGTTGGGATAGGATTGCTGAACACTGAGGTAAGGCAGATGGGGAGGTATTAGGAGATATCAGTAGTGGGTTGTGCAGTTTGACAAAAAGTAGGATTTTCGAGGTTTTCCACAGCTCGAGATAGTAACCTGTAGTGAGGATAGTGGTATCAAGAGGTGTTGATACGTGACACGTTTATGACTGGGGGATGTGATGCGTTTTTTGTGAAGTGCTCACGCAAGGGCATGTGTGTGAATTCTTAAGAGACCAAACTGCTGAGGTCATCGATCCATAGACTTACACACTACTTAAACTAATGTATGCTAAGAACAACACACACACCCATGCCAGGGGGAGGACTCGAACCTCCGGCGGGAACAGCCGCGCAGTCGGTGACATAGCGCCTCTAACTGCGTGGCCACTCCATGTGGCTGCTCACTTTAGATCATGACTGAGATTGACATATATAAATTATGTGTGTCCTTCGGAAGTCAGATATGGAAGCTGCAGAGATCTGGAGAGAAAGTGTTCTTTCCACCAATCTGTCGTCTTCTAAAGTTGTGTCCCCAGTGCAGAAGACTGATCGTCAGTCGTGGGATCTTCTTTGGTGGAGGCTGCTATGCTGTCATCTTGAACCTGTAATTCTGCTTTTTATGGGATGCCACTTGCCCATGTTAGCCTCTGTATCTACAGAGGGCAAGATCTGTAGTACTGAAAATGATGGTAGGCGATACTTCTCATTAATGTATTCTGTTTCATTATTATTTGCATCTTCATACATTTTACACTGTCTTTTACAACAATTGACATAGCTTTCTTAATTGTACGGTAACTTTTCTGATAACTTCCTATATAAAGTACGACATGTCCCCGCCGAAACAGATCTGAAGAACGCCCGAAACAGAGTTATGCGTCTGGCCCTCCGGAATGACCGAAACGGGGTTGCGTGACCAGATCTTCAGAACGCACGAAACAGTCTGACTAGCACAACTGAAGTACTTCGCTTCCCAGCGCCAAAGCGACCCGATAGTGCCCGAAGCACTTCGGTTGCACTATCGTTGCTCTTATGTTTCTCAAAACTGGTGAAATTTAATGAACAAAAACGATAAACTCGTAGGGTAACCATAAGAGATTGTCATACTGAAAATTGGGTTAAATACAACGAACAGTATATAAACAACTAATAAGAGAAGTTAGGCATTTTGGCACATAGCACCCGAATGTGTCGACCAGTAAGAAGCAAGTTCAGTACAATTGGCGGACTCTCCCATAGGACTGGTATATACTGTACCATCTGTTGCTTGTACCTCACTCCACTTTTGTACCATATGTTACTGTGGTGTCACAGCCAGACACCACACTTGCTAGGTGGTAGCTTTTAAATCGGCCGCGGTCCGCTAGTATACGACGGACCCGCGTGTCGCCACTGTCAGTGATTGCAGACCGAGCGCCGCCACACGGCAGGTCTAGAGACACTTCCTAGCACTCGCCCCAGTTGTACAGCCGACTTTGCTAGCGACGCTACACTGACAAATACGCTCTCATTTGCCGAGACGATAGTTAGCCTAGCCTTCAGCTACATCATTTGCTACGACCTAGCAAGGCGCTATTACCAGTGTATATTGAGATTGCACTTATGTATCAACAAGAGCGATGTTCACCAATTATGGAATAAAGTTAAGTATTACTTCAACTACGTACTTTATTTGCTATATTAATAACATTGTAATGTTCCAGACCTCACGCCAGTCTGCGTGAGCTTATAGCGTGCATTTCGGCATCCTCGCATAGTGACTTGGCTGTCTTGCCAAGTCACAACAGTTACTTCAAGTGTCTCAAGCTGTATCAAGGCGAGCTTCCAGCAAAATAAAATACTGGTGGCCACAGCCAGGAATATCACACATATTTAATTCTGTTTGTCGTCCAAGTAGTGGTAGCTGCTAACCAGGGATGGGACAACAGTGTTAGTATGTTCATGGATGGTATGGAACAGAAAGTAGTCAAAATGAGGGTCGTCAGGGATAGAGAATTTGTTGAAGAAGCAGGATGCAAAGTGGTCAGATTTCCTCCAGCTGCCATAGTTTCCGATGTTGTGGTGTTAAAATTGGCACATGCATACGTCAACAGCTGCAGAGGCCCATCATTAGGAGTGTCTGGTACACTGCATGTTCAGGCACACTTGTAATATGCCCAGTATTAAAGTCTGATGTTATTTCCATCACAGTTACCACTTGTCCTGTTTTACCAGGCTGCCCAACATGTGACATCCAACATCTGTAAAGAGGGGTGACTGACCATCCCCATGACGTCTGGATGTTGTTTCACCTTGGTTTCGCCATGTGTTGAAGTCGCTCACCACAGCATTATTCGAACACCCGACAAGTTGTTCAGTTTCCAAAATGTTTGTGCTGAACCTCCGGGCCATCACAATGTGCCCTCGGCCAAACTCAGAAATATCTTGCACCTTCCCCATTCTACACATCGACAGCACGCTCACTGATACTACATGCCCTTTGTGTGTGTATAACGAGCAGTCATTCCTCGCCAGATGACGCTGCTGTCACTTTGGAAATTTGTGGTAAGGACTTATGGAACCAAACTGCTGAGGTCATCGGTCCTGCTGTCAGTTGGATGGTTTTGTATTGATAGTAGTTCAGTGGTCATAATGTTAATGTTCTGGCAGATCAGTATATTTGTCTAATGTTTGTTTTAGTACTAATAGCAATGTATTATTATGGAAATTATAATAATTAAGTGGGTGGCTAGTACACATAAGCTCTACTAGTGGTCGTAATAGTGTACCAAAAATTGTGATTTTAATGTCATCGTCTTTTATCTGTTGTTGCTAAAGTTTATAAGAATCAATTGATGTATAATATTTCTAGATACATTTATATACAATGTGCTTCTGTGAAAAACTATTGTTAGCAAATACATACAAATAAATAGCCAGCTACATGAAGTAGTTCACATTAGTGCCACTTCGGTTGTAAAGAATTTTTACTGCTTTAACCCTAGATTACTAAACCCTCGTAAATTTTACGATTGCAGTTGGCACCAACTCGCGGTTCTTGCCAAGCTCATATTGTCATTACAAGGTGTGAAAGAGGATATTTTGTACTTATTTTGTATGTGACATACCACTGGAGGACTTGTAATTATAATTAACTATGCATAAACTATAAATTATGTCTTTCTTTGAATAAAATATGGAGTAGTAAAATTTACAATGGTTTAGCAACAATGTAACACTTTCTCCACTTTAGTCGATTTAACATTTTCTCCGCTTTAGTTGCTTTCTATTCGCTTCTCTTGTATATAGATAAAAAAGGTATTTCCTTAAAACAGCTTTTTGCGCTAATATAAATAAATATGTTCCTTTGCTCAGATGCAGGCTTGAATCCATCGTGACAAACCGTCAATGAGATCATCAAGCCAGTCCTATTTAAAACTGTCTGACTCTTCAATGGCGACTCTGAGTAAATCGTACAGTGTGTGTGGTCATTGTCGACGTCCAAAAACAGTTCGTTTCAGTCGATCCTACACATGTTTGATTGGGTTCTTTCTGGGGTACAGGTAGGCCACCCCAGTTTGGTGGTCCTAGCATAATGAAGGAACGTGTTCACAAGAAGCACAATGAGCACGCGATTTATCATCCACCAAGGCGAAGTTGTCACCAAAATGTTAGTGATATGGTCCTACTATTGGTTGCAGAATCTCGTCCCTGTACCGTGCAGCAGTAATGTAAATTTTCTTCACCAACTGTGAGAGGTGTACAGAGGCCCCATGTAATGTCACCCCAGAATATCACTTCACCTCCACCTAGTTGCACATGTGAGACACGGTGTTGGAATCTTTTGATACTACAGGGTGGTCCCTAGACTCATTGTCTGCACTTATCAGCGTTCAAACTGATTCGAATTTCGTCCCTAATCAACACCCAACGCCAATCCTGGGGCATCCATTCAACATGATTTCTTGCCCATCTGTAACAGAGTCCATGGTGTTGTGGTGTATGAGGTGGGGCTCGCCAAGATCGTCAGGAAAGATGATTCACATCATGAAATCGTCTCCCAACAGTTTGCTGCGATACACAATGTCGTGTAGCCTTTTCAAAGGCCAATTTCAGTTCTGAAGCAGTCAGCCCACGGTTGCTTTGACTCAAAAATCTTAAGATATCGGTCACTGTATGAACCTGTCGAACATGGATGGCCTGTGTGCCGTAAATTCTCAACACTACCCGTCATTATAACTGATTTCATGTGCACACGACATCACTTTGACTCCAGTGCACACTTTGAGCAGCTTCCTGGTTGTAGGCCTTCTGCAACTGACATGATAATATGAGTACAGGGGCAAAGAGAGCATTAGCGCATTTTGTTAGTACGTGTTGCCTACATCAGGGACAGGTATGCACATAGGGGGAAACTTATTGTTCTTCTTAACCTATTGTTCCCCCGTTCCCCTTCCCCTCCTCCTCCCAACCCCTCAGGAAACCTCCAACCTGCCACCTCCTGCAACCTACAATATTGGTGGGAATTTCGAAGTGGGGGAATTTCGAATTGTGGTGAGAATTTCTTTGTCCCAGGGCTGTGTTGACATCCAACCCCACCCCTCACCTGGGAACTGCTGGGAAATTTAAAATGATGTTGGCCTGTCTGGGATTCAAACACCAGTCCTCTTGGAAGGATAGCCCAAGTTCACCCCCCTAACACAATTATACCACTAGGGGCACCTGAAATTGACAGTAGCCAATAGGAATGCAGCATCTAATCACATTGGGGATATAAGGCGGGCCTAGCAGCTCTGCTGCCTTGGAATCAGTGGGCCATTAAAAATGGTGGTGACCTTTCTGGGACTCAAACCTTGGTCCTTGGGGATGGAAAGCACAAGTGCACCCCAACACCTGGAAACTGCCCAGATGCGGGAGAGGAAGGTTAGGTTAGTGTACTTTTATTTATTTTGGTTGGGAAACTGATGTAAAGATCGATCCTAATTTCATAATTGATCATAAAGGTCAGATCTAATTACACAACTAGATGCATAGTGCTTCACAAGGAATGCCTCAAATCGCAATACAGTTCAAAAATTTATGATATCAAACAAATGGGATTATCCTGCTGGGAAAAAATTTCACAATACCACTCAAAACTAGTGACGGACACACTAAAACTCTGTCTTTCACCTACAAGCTGGTGGGAAAAAGGCAGGGATGTAAGGTACTACCTTTAATTTTGTTCAACGACAAGATGCTGGTGCTGGACAGAGAGGAGTCTGAAAAGTGAATTACCTGTAAGTATACAGCTGAGGACAGTATCCATCACTCTGTGATGTCGAAGTTCACTACAGATGCCTGCTCAAAAATCATCCTGCAGCTCAGGTAATCGAAGTCAATACATACTGGCGCAACTAATGGAAAGAAATGCATCACTGTTCTAATTAAACTTCGAAATTCTCATGCAAAAACCAGCACTCGTAATGAACGGACCATAATGCAACACATGTACTGGGGAAATCATCGTCCCAAAAGATTGCAGAGGGGGCGGTAGTTGAGCAGCATTCTCCTCGACAGGCGCTCACAAACTGCCGAACTTCAAGGCCCTCTTACCTCCCTCATCCCTCCCATCCCTCTCTCCATGCACCTACGGGGGGGGGGGGGGGGGCATAGGCTTTTCTGTGGCCAACGGCTCTTCTGGCACACACTAGCTGGCTGCGGTCACTGACAGCCTTGAGACGACTGTCCTTTGCCAACACAAAAGCATCTATAGTCAACTAAACAATAGGAGATAAAACGACGGCCATCCCAAGTGCAACTTGTTCATCTAAAGTATAGAGACACAGCCCCACCCCTACATGTCCCCCCCCCCCCCCCAAATGGTTAGGGGGCGCACCTGTAGTGGTGACTTCACACAGACTAGGCACGCCCCCAATGCCTCCAATAGGCCTGTCATTCTGCAATGGAAAACACTTTCATTTAACGTCATCACAACTCTTTCTCGCAATCTGTTAATCGTATGTCTCAGAAAGACTGGACCCTCTGTCTGAAAGCCACAACCGCTTATTGACCTCGGCCACCACGCCGTTCTGAACACTGGACTGTAACAGTTGTATTTAACATCAGTGCATCTCCTATAATCAAGCATCTATCAAAAAAGGAAAACACAATTGTGACGATAATAAATGTTGTCATTTTATTTTAGTTTATGAGCAAAACAATTATAGTTTTACTTTCAACTGCAGAATACAGTTCGCATCTCATTATTTTGCGACATCAAACGAAGTGCACTGACGTCGATTACAGATGATCTGCAGAGACTGTCCACCCTGCATAAAATCGGGAAAAACTTCAAAAGGCTCTGAGCACTTTGGGGCTTAACATCAAAGGTCATCAGTCCCCTAGAACTTAGAACTACTTAAACCTAACTAACCTAAGGACGTCACGCAACACCCAGTCATCATGAGGCAGAGAAAATCCCTGACCCCGCCGGGAATCGAACCCGGCAACCCAGGCGCGGGAAGCGAGAACGCTACCGCACTACCACGAGCTGCGGACGGGAAAAACTTCCACTATTTTCATGTGAAAACTACTTATCACCGCAGAATGTCCTCGTTATTGCCGAACCGTCATCGGAATAAAGAGACAGCGAGAACTTAACCTCTGAAGAACAAATATTTATGTTAATCAATTTCTTTCATCTTTATGGACAAATTACACGACCTGAGAGCGTCTATCGCGTTAAAATCAGCGTGTGTAAATAAATTGTTATGCACATGTGTATTACAAACATTTAAGACACGTGAATTAACATCAGAGAGCACAACCTTTCACGTCATTGGCTCACATTCGGAAAAAAAACACAATAGTTTTGTGTTCGACAACAGGAAGCTATAATTCAACATAATGTAGCTGTTTTGTACACTGTGGCAGGCCCTGTTTCGCCAATGCAATGCTATATCATACTAGCGTTTACAAAACAAATCGTGAGAGCCTGTCTCGCCATATGTAGGTGAGATATGGAAGTTTCGTGAAAAGATATCACTGCAACGAAATAGAAAAAAGAAACGCCTGTCAAGAATCATTCCGTGGTGTCCTAGCCATCTCCTCCATCCACCAGGTGGCATATCACTGTTACCAAATTGATAGGCTAATTAATTAAATGGATGATGAGAGTCACTCTGCATGGCGAGTATTTTCTTTTTTTGAGCAGTCGGATTACACTCACCAGGTAGGTCAAATGGGAATCCATGGAGGGAAGACGATGTTCTTTTCGAGGAACAGTATTGAGAACCCACATTTGATGCTGACCACAGAGGGATTGTAGAGCCCACAACATACGTTTCGCATAAGGACTGCACTATTAAAAACACATTTGTAACGACTATGGTAATGACACCTCGTAAAAATGCGGTCTTGCATCTACAGACAGACACAGATCGCTGATAGCGTTACGCTTTCTGGTAGAAATGCTGCCTGCGATTTGCAATCAAGTCTATCCATTCAATCACATATTTGCATTGGATCCAGTAGATATGTCTTTTAAAGATTACAGCCACTGGCGAATTATATTCTTGCTACTCTCATATCTCGAAACCAGTCATATTTCTCGAACCTATTTGCCAAGGATCCCATACAGCGAAAACTCCAGCGCTGTTTTTTAGACAATCCCTCTGCATCTTGTAACTGTTCCTCAGTCTCTACCCCACCCATCCTGCAGCGTCGTCCTTGTGATTGTCTCAATGTAAGTTGGACCTGAACAGAACTCAGAGAGCGCTATATCTGAGGCTTTTTGCTTCCCAGGTAGCAACAGGACTAGCTGAGTTAATGCGACAGGACAAGTTTTGACCACTCGGTGGAAATGGGAACATGATGTCGTAGCTCCACCAACTGTGTACAATGTGTAAGGCCAGCGCCAACCGAAGCTTTCCCCTGCAAAACGAGGTAATAGAGAAGATAGTACGAGCACAGTGGTGTTCCTTGTTGGCAAAATTAGGAAGACTCCCTATCATATAGGGAGTGGAAGAAAGATGAGGATTTCTACTGAATTTTGATACATATCCAAACTACACACAGGTACTGCACTCTGAAGGAGATCTGCATCTCTCAGGGTGCATTCATGTCAGTCACCTAAACAATCTCTCCCACCCCAGTATTTTGTACCATCCAACAGAGAAAACCTGTGAAATATAAAAACTCTGCTAACGTCATCCACTAGAGTACTCGATAACATATTACCGTGTCCCTGTCCTCTGATATATAGAAAGCAAGTGCAATCTGCTTGCTGGCATTGACCATATGTGGTGATCCTATTAAATATACAGGGATTGGTTCATCAAAGCAGGTGGTTTGTGATCGAAGTCGCTTCCACAGACCAGTGTAAAGTTTTGTAAGCTGTACTGTAGGATGACCATATCCCACAGACTATCAATTGCAAGAGAGGGTCCCTATGTTGTTTGATTAAGTGTCTTTTTTTCTGCTGTAACACATCCAAGCAGTGCATGAATACAGTTACATACACCACCATCATTTTGTTTTTTTCCCCCAAGGCTGCAAGATCTGTGTCAGTAGAAGGACAAACTTTGTGTCGCCCGAGTGACATCATCCAAGATAGCGGCAGTGACATCAGTTGATGACGTCATCCAAGATGGCGGTCATGGTGTCAGTTGATGACGTCATCCAAGATGGCGGCCACGACGTCAGTTGATGACATCATATAAGATGGCGGCCATAACGTCAGCTGATAACGCAAGTGCCACACACCCTCTGCCATACACCCCTGGTGAGAAGTTTGAATTTTGGCGGGAAGATAGGACAATTGGGCTACCTCCATTAACCTAACCCCCACCCCAGAAAAATGGAAGGAAGTTCAAATTCCATCAAGACAATGCAGCACACCTAAGAAAATGGCGGGAAAGAAGGGGCAATTGGGCTACCCACACTATCCTAAGTCACATCATCCTAGGAGCTGGCAGGAAGTTTGAATTTTGGAGTATCTCTACTACTAACCTAAGAAAAAATGGCGGCAAAGAAAGGACACTTCGACTAACCTTAGTCACCTGACATGCCACCTCCTCCTAGGGATTCATAGGAAAAGGACACAGCCTGCACTGCGCTGCTAGAGAGAGGAAGGAGTCTACTTTATTTATTTTGGAACAATTTATTTAGGGATGGGGTGTATTTTTCACAGTGATACAGAACACACGCTCTGACATGCCACACAGTATACAGACCTGCAAACTACTCCTAAATAACTCCTGTATAATGCTCTACACATGCGACTGCTAATTGTAAACTGCCAAAATAACGTATTACACAGCCTACAGACATGCAAACCACTCTTAAATAATGCAATACATTTACGTCCAGAGAGCCAAACAAGTCGTAATTTGTCAAAATAATAATCCATCGAAAAGACTCTGCAAACATGCTTGCTTATCGTCAACTGTCGAAATCATGCACCAGTCTTTATTTAAACAACTGGAGACAGCACCACCATCCAGTGGATTCGCCAGGAGGTCTGCACTCCAACTGGCCTAGTACACAGTGCCACCACCAGAGACCACTATCATCCCTCTCATCAGTTCAACAGCTTCCTCTCTCTCCTGTGATTCTAATGGGACACGTCTGATGTGCCTAGCCTGCGTGTGCACATAGTGGCATCATAGCGTATAGCCCGAAGGCGCGTACGGACATCGCATCTCTATCTAAATAAGCGCCAAGTCGTCCTCAGAGCCAAGCGGCTGCATGTTCACCGCTGCTGACTTCATTCCCTTCTGTACATGCACTCCAGCGAAGACCTATTTGCAAAGCAGCTCACCCTCACAGACGCTATAGAAAAACTGTTCCACCGCTCATGACATGTGTGTGTGATGTGCCTACTGATGTCTCGGATTACGCAACAGAAATCTGCTCGTGATTGTAATAGTACTCGTGGAACGTGTATAACCAGCGTGTGCATAGTGATGTAACAGCGTATAGCCCGCATACATATAGAAACGTTACAGATCGAGCAATAGAAATCTGCCACAATTCAAACGGAACACGTGGGCGTCGCTAGCCTGGCCCCGATCCCTCCCCGTCCACGACTGCCACAGCATCGCTCTGGCGTCCATGGGTCACCCTCCCTCAGTCTAGAGGGTTAGGGCTGTAGCAATCACACCTGCCGCCACACTCCCAGTAAGTAGCCACTCACACCTACTCTACTGTCACGTCCTTGCTGATCACGTGAGGTACAGCCCACACCCATGTCCACCTCACCACAGAGCTCCAGGGCGCACTCACACCAATCCAATATGCAAAAAGCCTCTGGGCTGCACGTGTATTTACCATTGCTGCCGCTATACCTATGTATACTGACATCACAGACCCCACTATAGAAACCAGTTCTAGAATAGCACAGGCTGCTTTCCCCCTAGGGATCCTAATGGACGATACAATCTGCATCCAGCCATGCATACCAGCCCCAGCATGACTGACACCCTGCCAAGAAACATCCGCAAGGCGACTCGCCATCTAAAAGGTTCTCAGTGTTATTCTGAAGTCACATGGCTTTGTAAAATAAGAGCCAAGTCGACCTTCGGAAATTGTATAGGGTTCTAGAAATAGTTAACACTCGCTTTCTTGATGTCTCAGCTTGTATGCACGGAAATTCTTGCCCTAACAGGACCTGTTTACGAAAATAGAGCGGAATAACGCCGAATATATTCCTCACGATAGCTCTAATGTGTCATCCCATCCATAACGCGCTACCCTTCATGTTTTCAACATACACAAACGTTCTCACCGCTATGTAGAGACTACTGTATCCCACCACAAAGGATCTGAATGAACTGAGCATTATGATTGGTTCTTATTGAGTTTACTGATGCCATCGGTATCGAAGCACCATCCACCTTTTCTTTCTTTCTGCAGACGAGACTTTCAGCGATAAAATTATTTTGCACAGATCGCTAAATTGCATTGACAGTTAAACCCCCAAAGTTGTCTACAGATCATCAAATATATACAAGACTCACAAGAATATTGGAAGTTTACCAGTGTAATTACAATTAAATATTACGATTGCTGCTACAGTCTGACACCGAGTGATGTGCAGGTAATGTCTCCTCTTGACGGCTGTGCTTTGGGAACGAATCTCAGTATCTATAGCACACATAATTTTCCATGTAAAAAATCTCTCTCATACCCTCGTGGTTATCGATGTGCTGAACCTATATGTCCCTCACGATAGGACACACAGTCATCCTCTCTAGTCATGCCACAACATAAACCACAGTAACTTTACAATGCAATATATACACATTTTAACTCTTTGGAGCACGGTGGTATACATAGTATACCACCTTTTGAAAATTTTCTTGGCTCTTTGCACAGTGGTTTAACTGCACGACCACCACTCTAATATGCTCACCTAGTTCTCTACTTATCAGACAGATGGCACTCACTGCCTATAAGGAATCAGTTCCCGCCAAGAATTGCATAGATTACAACTGTGAAAGCTGCGTGCTGAGTTGTGCATGGTTTTTGCGTGTGAATAGTGGTTTATAACGAATTTCTTGTTGCGCCTGTGTTTTTTCCATATCTTGGACGTCACAGCTACGGTATGAACCCATGTATACATTCATATGCACAATCTTCCGTTATTTATATACAATTTATTTTGGTGGTATATTATTTGTACCACCGTGCATGTAGCAGTATTCTATTGCATTTCGTTTCCTAGTATAAAATTCGAAATCCTCCGCTACAAAGTTTAGTTTTTAATTGTGTTGTGACTTATTTTAGCTCTTTCTCCATTTTGTTTTGCTTACGTATTCTTTACTTGGATTCAGGCTGTTGTTTGAAAATGAAAATGTCAAGAAGAGGCTTACGAGATGAAGAAATCGAACGATTATTGTGTGAAATTCCATCAGACGAGGATTCCACTGTTGACACCACAGATGACGAATCTGATTATGAAGCAAGCATTGTTGCGGAGGCTATTGTGTCGTCTGAAGGCGAAGTTTCAGAGAGCGAGGAAGAAAGTGAGTCCACTCCGCCAAAACGCGCTGCTGACACAGCGCCAACTTGGGGACAACAATTCAATGCTACCTCAGGAATGCAGTTCGACAGTGAATCAGGACCAAGTGCTTTTATTAGGGACATTGATGATCCAGAACCTATCGATATATTCGAAAAAATATTTCCAAAAGAGCTAGTTGAGCTAATCGTTTTCCAAACAAATTTATATGCGACGCAATCTGGCAAGTCTTTCACTCCAACAACTGACAATGAAATACGAACTTTCCTGGGAATCAACATTTTGATGGGTATAAAGCGTATGCCAGCATACAGAGACTACTGGTCTAGTGCCCCAGAACTTCATGATCGTTATATTGCATCTCTGATGGCAGTAAATCGGTTTGGATGGTTACTGAGGAACATTCATCTGAATGATAACACATTGCATCCAGAAAAAGGACACCCAGGTTATGACAAACTGTACAAGCTGCGACCAGTGATCAAGATACTATCTGAATCTTTTTCCAAGTGTTACCAACCCAGCAAACACCTAGCAATTGATGAGTCAATGATCAAATTCAAAGGCCGCAACAGTATGAAACAATACATGAGAGATAAACCCATAAAGCGTGGTTACAAAGTGTGGATGCTGTGTGACAAGACCTCTTACAACTTGAAATTTGATATTTACACCGGAAAAGTAGGTGACACAGTGCAAACAGGCCTTGGGGAGCATGTAGTGCTGAGTTTGTCCTCTGAACTCGTAAATAAAGGCCATTATCTTTATTTCGACAACTATTTCAATAGCTATAACTTGTTGGCTGGTTTACAGCAGAGAAACATATATGCCTGTGGGACAGTTCAACCAACAAGGAAACATTTACCCAAATTAAAAACAGACAAAGAATTAAGCAGAGGTGAATTTGACTGGAGGGTCAGCAACTGTGGCATCCTCTACTTGAAGTGGAAAGATAAGAGAGCTGTTCATCTCCTTTCAAATTTTCACAGTCCTGAAGTTACTACAGTGACTCGCCGTGAAAGAGATGGTTCACGCATAGAGCTACCTTGTCCTCAAGCAGTGATGGATTACAATGCACACATGAACAATGTCGACAAGTTCGACCAACTGAAAAAATCATATGAAATAAGCCGGAGAAGTAAAAAGTGGTGGCACCGAATATTCTTTCACCTGCTTGATGTCAGTATCGTCAACAGCTATATAATTTGGAAGGAACTAGGCGATAGAGAAAAAATGACTGCCAAAGTCTTCAGGATGAGTATCCTGCAAAGCTTAGTAACCCAGAAAACACCATTGAGGCCATCTAGACTTCATGAGAGTCAAGTCCACGTAAAGAAAAACAAGCCATATGTTTCCTCACGCCAGCGTCTCGACAATTCATCCCACCAGCCAGAGCGTACTACCGCCAGACGTTGTGCGAAATGCAGTACAAAAAAGAAGCAAGTGCGCACTTTCTGGATGTGCGCTGAATGCAAAGTGCCTTTGTGCCTTAGCAAAACAAAAAGGTGCTTTCAAGATTTTCACAAAAAGGAATAAGAAACATATTTTATTTGTAAGGTTTGTAATTTGATTTTGTATTGTAAATGACCAATTGCCAGAAATAAAATTATTTTACATTAATTATACTAATTATTACTGCTTAGAGTAGAATTTAAAGGTGAGTTACAAGCACAAACCAAGATATCTCAAAAACTTTAGGTACGGCCCTAAGTGGCATGGTGGTATATTATATATACCACCATCTAAAACCAAAATCAATACAATAAAAAATTTTAATTCATGTTTTCCTTTATTAGCAACCCCACCAGACATAGAAAATGCATGTTTTATTAAAAAATTAATTAAACATAAAATCTGTGCATCAAAGAGTTAAACAACATAAGGCCACACTAACTTTACAATACAATATAGACATATTTTACACAAACAGTGCCATTAACTTTTATATCTGTAAGGCGGAGGATATGAATTGTATGTTTACTACATTGACACGGTACGCAGTGATATATTGCTGGGTTGGAGATCAGTTTCACGCTCTAATATTCAAGCTCGTGTCCTCCATGGGAGAGTAGTGGAATTGAGTAAGAGCCTTTCTGTATTTGACGATATATATGGCACTTTGTGAGGTTTAGTTGTTGGTGCAATATGGCGATCAATGTAAAATAGTTTATTGCCACTGAATGTCACATCTGTAGAAAGAAAGAAAAGGTGGACGGTGCCTCCCTAGAATGGAGAAGCGTCGTGACATATAGTTGGCGTGAATGTAGACATACCACAATTTTTTCGGGTGCTGTACTGATACAAAAGATAATGGCACTGTTTGTGTAAAATGTGTCTATATTGCATTGTAAAGTTACTGTGGCCTTATGTTGTTTAAAAAGTGTATACTGTATATTGCATTGTAAAATTACTGTGGTTTATGTTGTGGCATGACTAGAGAGGATGACTGTGTGTCCTATCGTGAGGGACATATAGATTCAGCACATCGATAACCACGAGGGTATGAGAGAGATTTTTTATGTGGAAAATTATGTGTGCTACAGATACTGAGATTCGTTCCAGAAGCATAGCCATCAAGAAGAGACATTACCTGTACATCACTCGGTGTCAGACTGTAGCAGCAATCGTAATATTTAATTGTAATTACACTGGTAAACATGTTACTGGCTTCCAATATTCTTGTGAGTCTTGTATATATTTGATGATCTGTAGACAACTTTGGGGGTTTAACTGTCAATGCAATTTAGCGATCTGAGCAAAATAATTTTATCGCAGAAATTCTCGTCTGCAGAAAGAAAGAAAAGGTGGATGGTGCTTCGATACCAATGGCAACAGTAATTCGGCAGGTAAACTCGATAAGAGCCAATCATAATGCTCGATTCATTCACATTCTTTGTGCTGGGATATAGGAGTCTCTACAAAGCGGTGAGAATGTTTGTGTATGTTGAAAGCATGAAGGGTAACACGTTATGGATGGGGTGACACATTAGGGCTATCATGAGGACTGCATTCGGCGTTATTCCGTTCTATTTTCGTAAACAGGTCCTGTTAGGGCAAGAATTTCCATGCGTACAAGCTGAGACATCAAGTAAGCTAGCATTAACTATTTCTAGAACACTATACAATTTCCGAAGGTCGACTTGGCTTTTATTTTACAAAGCCATATGATGTCAGAATAACTTTGAGAACCTTTTAGATGGCGAGCCGCCGTGTGGAAGTTTCTGGGTGGGGTGTCAGTCACATAGGGCGGGTATGCATGGCTGGATGCAGCTCATATGTTCCGTTAGGACTGCTAGGGGAAAGCAGCCTGTGCTATTCTGGAACTGGTTTCTATAGTGGTGTCTGTAGGTATAGTGGCAGAAATGATAAACACACATGCCGCCGAGAGACGTTTCACATGTTGCATCAGTGCGAGTGTGACTTGGAGTTCTGTGGTGAGGTGGACATGGGAGTGTGATGTACCTCATGTGATCGGCAAGGATATGACGGCAGAGGAGGTGCGGGCGGCTACTTACTGGGGGTGTGGTGGCAGGTGTGGTTGCTGCAGCCCTATCCCTCTAGCCTGAGGGAGGGCAACCCATGGACACCAGAGTGATGCTGTGGCGGACGCAGCCAGGGCGGGGTTGGGACCGGTGGCAGTGGCTCCCACGTGTTCTGTATGATTTGAGTGCAGATTTCTATTGCTCGATCTGACATCTGTATATGTATGTGGGCTGTACGCTGTGACGTCACTATGCGCACTCTGGCTATACACATCACACAAGTACCATTACAATCGTGAGCAGATTTCTATTCCATAATCTGTGACGTCAGTATGTGCGTCACACACACGTCGCGAGTGGTGGAACAGTTTTTCTACAGCATCTGTGAGGGTGAGTCGCTCTGCAAATGGGTCTCCGCTGGAGTGCAGGTATAGATGGGAATGACATCAGCAGTGGTGAACATGCAGTCGCACTGCCCCGAGGACGACTTGGCGCTTATTTAGATAGAGGTGCGACGTCCGTATGCGTGTGCAGGCTATATGCTATGACGTCACCATGCGCGCATGCAGGCTAGGCACATCAGACGTGTCCCATTAGAATCACAGGAGAGAGAAAGTCGTCGAACTGATGAGAGGTATGATAGTGGTCTCTGGTGGTGGTACTGTATACTCAATCAGTTGGAGTGCAGACCTCCTGGCGAACCCACTGCATGGTAATGCTGTCTCTAATTGTTTAAATAAATACTGGTGCATGATTTCGACAATTAACAATAAGCAAGCATGTTTGCAGAGTCTTTTACATGGATTATTATTTTGACAAATTACGACTTGTTTGGCTCTCTGGACGTAAATGTATTGCATTATTTAAGAGTGGTTTGCATGTCTGTAGGCTGTGCAGTGTGTTATTTTGACAGTTTACAATTAGCAAGCACATATGTAGGGGATTATACATGAGTTATTTAGGAGTAGTTTGCAGGTCTGTATGCTGTGTGGCATGCCAGATCGTGTGTTCTGTATCACTGTGATAAATACACCCCATCCCCAAATTATTTGTTCCAAAATAAGTAAATTACACTCCTTCCTCTCTCCAGCACCCAGTGCAGGTTGAGTCCTTTTCCCACGAATCCCTAGGAGGAGGTGGTGTGTCAGGTGACTGAGGTTAGTCGAAGTGTCCTTTCATTTCCGCCATTTTTTCTTAGGTTAGTAGTAGAGGTACTCCAAAATTCAAACTTCCCACCAGCTCCTAGGGCGATGTGACTTAGGTTAGTGGGGGGTAAGCCCAATTGCCCCTTCTTTCCCGCCATTTTCTTAGGTGTGCTGCATTGTCTTGATGGAATTTGAACTTCCTTCCATTTTCTGGGGTGGGGGTTAGGTTAATGGAGGTAGCCCAATTGTACTATCTTCCCGCCAAAATTCAAACTTCTCACCAGGGGTTAGTGGCAGGGGGGGTCTGGCACTTGCTTCATCATCTGTCATCACGGTCGCCATCTTAGATGACGTCATCAACTGACTTCATGGCCGCCATCTCGGATGACGTCATTGGGGTGACACGAAGGTTGTCCTACTACTTGTGTCAGGTGCTAACCTGACATTAACACGTCTCGATCCATTGGCTCTCACAGATAACTGTGCATCGCATGGTGTAAATTATGCTGCTGTTGCTTCCACAATACACACAGGATGATTGAAATGAAAGACAGAGACATTGCTTCTTATTGACAAAAATATGCAGAAGACAAAATGACATATGGAAACTGGTAGAGTTTTGTGGCTTTGTGGGGCATTTCCAAACAGCTGTTCAAATGGCTCTGAGCACTATGGGACATAACTTCTGAGGTCATCAGTCTCCTAGAACTTAGAACTACTTAAACCTAACTAACCTAAGGACATCACACACATCCATGCCTGAGGCAGGATTCGAACCTGCGACCGTAGCGATCGCGCGGTTCCAGACCGTAGCGCCTAGAACCGCTCGGCCACCCCGGCCGGCAAACAACTGTCCGAGGGTGATTGATGACTACTACATTTAAAGTCATGTGCTACAATGATGTGGTAGCAGTGTCTAGGTGTCCTGTTTTGATCGATCCATCATATTGCAGTCATGTGTGCAATCACTGTTTTCGTGTAGGCCATCCTAGGAGGGTGTTGCTCTCACTAACACTCTCTCTCCATCTCAAACAAGTGATGTCAGTTGATCATCATGTGGTAATGAACAGTGTACCAGTGGGCTCATGGGAATGAACAGACGATGTGTATTTACTGTAATAAGAACCACAGTTGACAATGTGAACAATTTTAGCAAATTTACAAGTTTTTCTGTAATTTCAGCACGGACCAATGAGGCGGCTGCGTGCTTCCCAGTTTCTGTATCATCATTAAACCACCCATCCACTACTTTGCGAGTACCATATACGAGATAGCGAATGTAGATAGATGACTGTGTAGTACGTCCATTCATTGTTATTTCTCGAACATATATATGCCTAACTATACCAGACAGAATCCTATAATGAGCTACATATTTCTAGTACCACGCACAGTGCGTTATTTACGATTACGATTGCCCATCTTCACCAATCTAATTTGCAGCTGGCCATAAGTAGGAGACTACTATATGCATACTATGCACACCGAACGGAGTCCAGAACTGCTGCTCAGTGGATATTGTTCCGCACAATTATTACCCACAGCACCCATCCAAGTGTACAAGATCTCTCCAGATACGCGCATGTCGAGGAAGTGAACACCCCTTGTCGGTGTATAGCAGATATGAGAGAGTTGTGATGATATAATATACGGTTATGAAGAAGAAACGTGTGGTTTATGTATGCTGGAGCTCCAGAAGGACGTAGTTTGAAGCATTTTACGTAATCAACTGTGCTGTCATTTCAGAAGTAGTGTTCTAGTGTCTGGGGTCAGTACCAAGAAGGATTGGTAAGAAATAAATTATCGTGGAACATAAACACATACAGTCCTAAGGCTTCACGGTTCTGCATTTAAAAAACGATGTGTTGCTACAGCGGCGCAGCTTCCGACCTATAAGTAATGTGGAATACAACACTGTTAATGTTCCAGTGTGAAAAATATATTCCCAGCGCTTGACATACTTTCTCCCTGCAAGTTTCTCCATGATAAACTATCGTGACAAACTGTAAAGTATAAAGCTGCTACCTTGAACAACGAAGAAAACATCGATTCTTTGTAATAAAAACACTACATAGGTTTCCAGAGATGTATGGCGCCTGTCGTTTACAAAGTTCAAGCCCCATTTCCGGTTCGGAAATTATGATACGCTCACAACAGCCCTATGAAATGATCGTAGACAGCTGAAAATGCATACGAAGGAAGAAAAACCTCGATTAGTAGTCAGAGGAGATGTAACAGTCTTACTGAAGTTTACCACCGCCCCTGGTAACCTTCCTCTGGCACACAGAAGTTATGGCCGATGTTGGGTTGTATTGCTCATGTGCAGGATAATATTGCCGTTTCGCCTTCACGCCACGTCTCTAGAATGCCTCCACTCTCGACTATTAAGGTGTGTATATGTAAGATCAGTTTACTCTCCTCCGCCGGAAAAAGCAATTTTATTGATTTTGCTCAATGCTCTTTTCATAGTATTTGGCTCCAGTTTTATGTATTCTCAGTCAGTTTCCATAATCTTCTTGGTTTTCGTCATTTTACATATTTCATGCTATTTCCCTCAATTTATACGTATTTCACGTCAATTTCTTTTATTATACGAGGTTTTCCTCGAATTTTACTGATTTTATGTTATTTCCCATATTTTTTTCCACCGTTTTCCGTATGTATATGATCGTATTGCTGAGATACCCATGTGCTTTTGGTTTTCTACGAGAATATTTGCGCATGTTATACACCAACCTACTAAAAAGACCTGACCCCTCTCCAGTGATCCACTTGATGCATTTTGGATAGGACGAACATGAAAAGTATAGTAACAGCCGCTTCTTACCTATATGAAACTGAAGACCCGATTTATGTCCAAGATGTGAGAAAAATGGAGTACGGCATCTTCATTCTTCTGACGGCAACGAAACAGGTTTTACATTGACGGATATGTTTCATCATCTCACATTCGTTGGAAGCCCTCTGATGACTGTGGCATGGAGACGTTTGCTGTTAACGATCGCAGATAGATAATTCTCCAAGTCACACACACACAAAACACGCAATTGTATACTATACCACACGACTAATACACCCCGAGAGAACAACGGAAAAACTGGTTAAATGCGTGATAAATGGCATGGAGCAACACCTCCCTCTGCCTAGTATGCATCATCAGTGTACCATTAAATCATATCTCGCTACAACCCCACTCAACCGATCACTCCATCCAATTTGTATCATCCTTTAATGCAGATCCATGACAGTTTAGAGGCAGATGGCTCTTTTTTTCCAGGAAAACATGAAACATAGCGGTAAACTCCCATGTACCACTATTAACTCAATAGACATACAGCAGAACTTAGCTAAAAAGAAATAAGAAGAAGAATCCACGCAGTTACTGTTTGTAATGTTTTTGTTAGTTCACATCGTATGACTATGGTTGGTGGAGAACACAGGTAAACACATTATAAATACAGTTTGTTAGAGTTTAAAACACGTAAACAGTCCTGCACAGGGTCAAACACGCGATTCATTCTGTAGTTGTATATTGCAGTCATCCCAGCTGGTAATACAAGGCTCTTTAGCTAAGGACACTTTATAAAAATTTATAAGGAGGCTGCCGATAACTTTGGGTTCACACCTGGGCTTATGACCCGACATATAAACACATAAAAAAATTTTTGCATCACTTCAGTTCCGAGAGTTCCAAAAAATGTACTGAAAATTGGAATAGAGATCAACATAAACATCATTTCCACCCTTTTTATTGCTCATGAAAACCACACACTGCAGGTTGTACCACTATACAGATTGCTGTACACACCAGTAACCCTAATACCCAGAAGCACGTCCTCTTGCATTATCTGTATTTGTCGTGGCATATTATCCACAAGTTCATCAAGGCACTGTTGGTCCAGATTGTCTCATTCCTCAATGGCGATTCGGCGTAGGTCCCTCAGAGTGGTTGGTGGGTCACGTCGTCCATAAACAGCCCTTTTTAATATATCCCAGGCATGTTTGGTATGATTAATGTCTGGATAACATGCTGGCCACTCTAGTCGAGCGGTGTCGTTAACCTGAAGGAAGTCATTCACAAGATGTGTACGATGGGGGCGCGAATTGTCGTCCATGAAGACGAATGCCTCGTCAATACGCTACAGATACGGTTGCTCTGTCAGTCAGAGGATGACATTCACGTATCGTACAGCCATTACAGCGCCTTCCATGACCACCAGCGGCGTATTTCAGCCCGACATAATGCCAACACAAAACAGTAGGGAACCTCCACCTTGCTGCACTAGCTGAACAGAGTGTCTAAGGCGTTCAGCCTGACTGGGTTGCCTCCAAACACGTCTCCGACGATTGTCTGGTTGAAGGAATAAGCAATACTCATCGGTGATGAGAACGTGATGCCAATCCTGAGCAGTCCATTCAGCATGTTGTTGGGCCCATCTGTACGGCGCTGCATGGTGTCGTGACTGCAATGATGAACCTCGCCATGGACGTCAGGAGTAAAGTTGCGCATTATGCAGCCTATTGCGCACAGTTTTAGTCGTAACACAACATCCTGTGGTTGCATGAAAAGCATTATTGCGTTGCTGTCATGTATCCTCCGAGCCATAATCCGTAGGTAGCGGTCATCCACTGCAGTAGTAGGCCTTGGGTGGCCTGAGTGAGGCATGTTCTCGACAGTTCTTGTCTCTCTGTTTCTCTTCCATGTCCGAACAATATCGATTTGGTTCACTCCAAGACTCCGGGATACTTCCCTTGGTGAGAGCCCTTCCTGACACAAAGTAAGAATGCAAACGCGATCGAACAGCGGTATTGACCGTCTAGGCATGGTTGAAGTACAGACAACACGAGCCGTGTACCTCCTTCCTGAAACTGATCGGCTGTCGGACCCCCTCCATCTAATACGTGCTGCTAATGCATGGTTATTTACATCTTTGTGTGGGTTTAGTGACATCTCTGAACAGTCAGATGGACTGTGTCTATTATACAATAGTCACAGTCAATGTCTACCTTCAGGAGTTCTGGGAACCGAGGTAATGCCGAATTTTTTAAATGTGTATTTTATTTCATTCAATTTGCGAAGTATGACCCCTGCCCATACTCACTTGCAGCAACTATCTACTTCAATTTCGCTACAAGATAAACTACTTCTAACAGCAACAAAGACGCCACCGCCAACTGTGTTTAGCCTATTTTTTTCTGAACACTGTTAGGTTCTTTGCAAAAATTTCGGCTAAACTTTTCTCCAGCTTTAGCCAACTTTCAGTTCCTATAAAGATTTGAGCATCAGTCCTTTCTATTAGCGCTTGGAGTTCTTTTACTTTCCCAACACAGATACAACAATTTACAACTTTTATATCGATGGGTCCTAGATCTACGTACTTCCTGTGACCAACCTGTACCCTTTGAGACTGAGGCCCTTTTTGTGTTACCCCGAGACCCTCTAACCTAAAAGACTGCCCAGCCCACGACACACAGCCCATACTACCTGTGTAGCCGTCTCCTGCGTGTAGTGGACTCCTGACCTATCCAGCGGAACCCGAAACCCAACCATCCTATGGCGCAAGTTGAGCAAGCTGCGGCATAAACGATCGCAGAACTGTCTGAGCCTTTGATTCAGACCGTCCTCTCGCCGCTGTACTAGAGTGCTGCAGTCGGTCCTGCTGACTATGCTGCAAATGGTGACTCTGCTTTCGTCTCGCAAGCAAGACTTCCAGCCTTTAGCCCTTCTGTTAGCTACTCGAAACTAGAGAGAATCTCTTTCGATCCAAAGCGAAACACATCATTGATACCGACGTGAGCCACCATCTGCAGGTGGCTGCACCCTTTGCTATTCATGGCTTCTGGAAGGACCCTTCCCAAAGGACCCTTTCCACATCTGGAATGACCCAAACTGGTATGCACATGGAGCGAACATTGGCTTTCTCCCTGGCAGCCTCATAACAAGCCTAACACTGGAGCTCCCAAGTACCCTCTGTGATTGACCAGATCATGCAGGCTGAGAGGTTTCCTCTCAAACAGGACAAACGACTGCATCTGGCTGACGGACAGTGTCAGCCACAGACAGCACCTGGAAACAGTTGTTCAGACTAACAGGGCGGCCTTACATGCGGCCGCCTGGGAAGTTATTTATCTCCAGCCACACACCGAGGCGACCTCCTACTCGACCACTAAGACCAGCAAAAAGTTTCTAACATTCGTATTCTGACTCGTTGCTTAGGTTAAAGTATATTCAACTTATGAGCATAACAATGAACAAAATAGGTATGTTTAAAATGTTCTTTGAGAAGAGTCTGTAGACCTGAACAACGACCGCTCACAACAGCTGCACCATCGTAGTTCTGGGAAATCACTTTACTTGTGTTATCCACAATATACAGCAAAGTTTCTCTGAGCGATTCTGCTAACGTTTTTGGATAATGTTCGGGAAGAGTGAGGAAAGTCTAAAACTTTTCTATAGGTTTATCCTGATAACTGTAAAAAAACAGTAGAATTGCTGAAATAACATTGTCTTATTTGTGATAACTGCTAGAAAATCAGTGGCAGCAGTTTTCTTTCTTACTTGGTCATGGTAAACATCCACCATTCAGGAAAGGAAATTATTCTGATTATCTTTACATGTGACTTTAAAAACTGTAGCCTCCGAAAGATGATCGCTAAGTGCAGCATCAAATCCAGCAGTGAAATCTAGAAGACCGTGGAAAAATCCTACATTTGATGAGCCACTGAATTCATAATGTCCATGAAGGGCGAGCTCAGAAACAATGCAAACTTTAATACAATACACGATTTTAGCGAATGTGTAACGATATTTGCGAATATAATCATTGTGTCTTTCAGCTAATTGCCAATAAGCACTGCCCAGTTGTTGTATCATATCATGTTTCCTTAAAATATTGTGCTCTAGCTACGTGTGTGTTCGTATATGATCTGAACTGCTCCCGTTTTTTAACTTCTATGTTAAATGCCCAAGATTGTCTACGCCTCTTAGCATCCATATCTTTTCACACCCCGATTTTCTTTTGCAAACAAACAACACAGAAAACAGAACAGTTTTTTGTGATATCGCAATCGCACATCCAATCTACTTCTTCGTACATGCCTGGTCTGAATACTTTTTTTTGTCTGCTTCGCTAATTTGATCTCGGGCATCACGCTCCTTAAGTCGTTGATCCAAACATCTGCACTGAAGTACCACACATATTAACTTATTATTGTAGATATTGCACATCTGGAAACTCACGTTTTCAAACGCGCAACTGTGTATCGAATCTACCCATGTAGCAAACAGTAAAAGCTGTTCACATTATTGATAACAAACAAGAGAAAATTCCTACGTGTCGTCACTGACTAGACCTCTGTCGATATTTCAGTTTCAGAAATATAACTGCTCACAGCGGTCAGTAACACAACAGATATGATAAGTTGTAGAATAGTGTAGATTTGAATTAGATTCGAAGTCTGCCACTTGCGAGTCATGTTGGCGGGACGACTGGGGAGTAAGAGAAACAGCATCACGGCAAGGTTCTCCAGCAGGGGAGTAAGTGGAGACTCCTGGTGGATACACGGCTGAAAGTTGCTGCAGTGCTCAGGATAGGAGACACCTGCTGCCTCCCCTCCCTTCTCCATCCCTCGCTTACAAACACAGCTGCTGGAATGTTGTCTTCCGGGGTGCGTCGAGCAGAACACTTGAGAGATGACCACCAGTTTCATACATTACTGAATACGTTGGTGGGGAAGATCATATATATATTGCTAAATAATTTTACGTGTCATAAAGGCAAGAGAATGGATGATTTAAAATTTAAAATTTTCATGCATTGTAAAATTGTCTCAGAAGCGAATAATTCTATGGGTGTTCACTGCTCCATTGTGCCACAATACGAACCGCCACTGTGTCACAGTATAGGTAAGTGCAACTTCTTTCAAAATTTTCTGTGATGTAAACTGGTCTTGGTCGTAAGCTGATGCCCCGTGGGACAATGTGAGTTATGTCATTGTCATGATAAAGCTTCACACAGATAATGTTTGGTTTCTTTCTGTTTTGTGAAGTTTTGTCATATATTAAAATATTACTCTAATTTGAAAAATCATGAGATGAAAAGAATGACAAGTATTATATTTACATGCAAGAAAAACAGCGAAATAAACCAGCAACCGTAAAAAAAATTGTTTTTTAGTCATTTACTAATCAAAACTCGGACCAACGGTCTGAAAAGTTTCATTAAATGAATTTAACAAAATGCTGCTAGATGGGCAGCAAGTTATTTCACACAATGTTTGTAGAAACATATAGGTGTCTCAGAGTGAGGCAGCGCAGAGGTTAGCACACTGGACTCACATTTGGGAGAACAGTGGTTCAAATCCGCATCCGTTCATGCTGGTTTAGGTTTCTGTGTTTTCCCTAAATCACTTCAGACAAATGCCGGGATGGTTCTTTTGAAAGAGCACGCCGGACTTCCTACCTGATCCTTCCATAATCCGATGGGACTGATGACCTCACTATTTGGTCCCCTCCCCTAAACCAACCAACCACCCAACCTTAAAAGTTTCTCATCTTGTCCTGATGCATTTCCGTTACTAAGCGATTGTAGTTCCTTTTCTATCATATTCATCTGGTTTCTACTAATGACTAACTTACAGAACAGCTGGTGTGTGGTGTTTAACAGCGTCCTGCAGTTTGTCTGCTGTGATAATAAAAATATCTGGAAACTGACTTGTGTGCAAGTAAATCTTCTAGACAATCAAGAACAAGAAGAGCTTCTGACTGCATACAGTTTTAACTACTTGCTTAAACTATGTGGAGATTCATAAAATAGATTCGAATGAAAACAATATAACTACTACACAAAAGTGCTATATTAAGGCAGGGGCACATACTTCTCATAATCCAGGACATTTTTCTACACAATACTATCAGCTAAAGATATTTCTAAATTTTGTTTGATTGCCACGAATAATGTCATCCTACAAATACTAAGAGAAATAATCTATATCTCACAGACTTAAACCACTCCCCATTAAGGAAATTACTGCTTTAACTGCAGTTAATGTGTTATGTGCACGAAAAAGGAACCAGGTAAGGGATCAGATCGAAGCTAAAAAATGAAATAAATAAAAAACTGGAGTATATGACAGAAATAGCTGCCACAAAGGAGGAATGTAATCTGCACTGGAAAAAGGAAAAGTCATTGTAGATGTACAGGCAAGGCCGCAAATCACTTTCAACATGGTGTATGGATAAATCAGCATACAAATGGAAAATATAATATATTAACATTTACAGTTAATAGCAATGGTATTAAGTCATATATTTGAGTACTCACATAAATGACGGATTCGAGCTTGTTTACTACATTGAAAGAAACACGAAAAATCTGGTTATAAAGCTCCATTCCCAATTGGCTCCGCTTAAAAAGGGTGGTTACATTGCATCTAGATCTGATAGACTGGGTGTTATGGACTTAGCAACAGAATAGCCATTTTCTGAATTTATAACCAATGAGATGACAACATTTAATGGGGGAATGCGTTTGCAAAGTTCGTAAATTTAAAGTTCTACTTGGATATACCGTAAGAATGTGCAAATGCAGGAACAGAGCTAACTGTTAAAGCCATAAAAGAGATAGTTTACAGGAAAAAAATAGATATGCATTAGAATTCGAGAACACACCTTCTCTGTACTTGTCAAATTACTGGCTGGAGAAAGAATTACATGATTCAGATGCATATTTAAGTTAAGTTAAAAAGTAAGCTGCATATTACTGAAATTATGCTAAACAAAACTAAACAAAGAATTGTTTTCGTGTGTAAATGTGTATGTCGAAACTAATAAAGATTTTTTTGCAGGAATATTTGTTTTTTTATCCTGTACCATACCAAATATTCTAAAAAGTCTCCTATGTATGTATGATGAACTTTATGTATCGGGAGTGGGTAGTTGGGCCACCATGAAAAATCGTTGAAACTTATGTAGTTGAAAGCAAGACAATGCTCATTTTGTATCGATAGCATATCATCTGTTTATGAAGAATTTGCTATGGCATCACTAGTTTTCCAATTGGAGAACAAATTCGTTTTAACACATACACACACAAGTAGTATAGTCAATGGTGTAGCTAGAGTTATTTTTTTATCTATCACATTGTGGTATTTGTTTATTTTTAAGGTCTCCATAAGAACATATTTGTTGTTATAGAACCTGTTGTGGTAATTTGTATTTATTGTAATTTCCCTATAAATTGCTCTGTGGCCTTATTTAACATTTAAAGTCTCTACAACAGCATATTTGTTGTTTAATAATTCTTTGCGATAATTTTCAGTAAAATCATGGTTTGAGTCGCAGTCTCTTTTGTTGCTTTTTGCTACTCGAGGTCAAAGAACGGGACAAACTTTAAAATAGCATTTGCAAAAATGTGATAACATTCTGCCAGAGAAACAAACGATTTTTTAATCTCCCCTTTCATTTCTCTTCAAGAGGAGAGAATGGGTGTGTGTAGAACTTCGTTCTTTTGGGGCTAGCGAAAGTTGTCACTGGGGCAGGGAGATCGCTGTTAGGTTATAAACACAAACAAACCTTAACAGTCTGTCAAAAACGAACGAAATGTTGGCTTTCCTTCCAGAATGCGGCAACGGTCTGCCACAGAACCGAGCAATACAGGCTACAAACATAACCTTTCAGGTTTCAACAGACTGCAACACTATGTCACTCAAACAAACGATATGTTGCCCCGTATTGTATGTAGTTTTTGTGAGAACCCAAAAAAGAAGAGCTGTTTGGCGATCACCAAGTAAGCTGTGTATTAATCAACATTCACAACAAATGGGAGAACATACCAGGTTAAAACAGTTATAGACAGTAATGCTAATGCTGATTATAAAATGATTTCTTGTATCTAACTCAAACTAGGTTCCCCTGAAAAAGATGCTCATGGTTCAAGTCATAAATGCCAAACTAATCAATTTGTCAATTCAGTTCACAGTTATTCTTGTGTTAATCTTTAAATGGAATTACATATGTTACAAGTACATCCTACTTCTCATTCTAACTTCTAAGCTACATATAAGTAGATCTGTGACACCTAAAAGGTCTTTATTTTTCTTTACATTCAGGATTTTGCATTGTCAATCCAATACATTCAGGAGGCATGGAATCATGGTGAGCCATAAAAATTCAGTTCAAGAGGGGTTAGAGGCACCAAATATTGTCAAAACCTTGGCTGCATCCTGTGAAAACTTGAAGAAAGTGTAGTAGCCCCTATGAAAATCATCTATGCAATAACGAAGGTAAAAATTGCTACAAGAAGGTATCTGTGTTAAGGGAACTGCATATAAACTTTCTTTGACCAAATTAATTTTTAGTAGCAATGTACACTCCTGGAAATTGAAATAAGAACACCGTGAATTCATTGTCCCAGGAAGGGGAAACTTTATTGACACATTCCTGGGGTCAGACACATCACATGATCACACTGACAGAACCACAGGCACATAGACACAGGCAACAGAGCATGCACAATGTCGGCACTAGTACAGTGTATATCCACCTTTCGCAGCAATGCAGGCTGCTATTCTCCAATGGAGACGATCGTAGAGATGCTGGATGTAGTCCTGGGGAACGGCTTGCCATGCCATTTCCACTTGGCGCCTCAGTTGGACCAGCGTTCGTGCTGGACGTGCAGACCGCGTGAGACGACGCTTCATCCAGTCCCAAACATGCTCAATGGGGGACAGATCCGGAGATTTTGCTGGCCAGGGTAGTTGACTTACACCTTCTAGAGCACGTTGGGTGGCACGGGATACATGCGGACGTGCATTGTCCTGTTGGAACAGCAAGTTCCCTTGCCGGTCTAGGAATGGTAGAACGATGGGTTCGATGACGGTTTGGATGTACCGTGCACTATTCAGTGTCCCCTCGACGATCACCAGTGGTGTACGGCCAGTGTAGGAGATCGCTCCCCACACCATGATGCCGGGTGTTGACCCTGAGTGCCTCGGTCGTATGCAGTCCTGATTGTGGCGCTCACCTGCACGGCGCCAAACACGCATACGACCATCATTGGCACCAAGGCAGAAGCGACTCTCATCGCTGAAGACGACACGTCTCCATTCGTCCCTCCATTCACGCCTGTCGCGACACCACTGGAGGCGGGCTGCACGATGTTGGGGCGTGAGCGGAAGACGGCCTAACGGTGTGCGGGACCGTAGCCCAGCTTCATGGAGTCGGTTGCGAATGGTCCTCGCCGATACCCCAGGAGCAACAGTGTCCCTAATTTGCTGGGAAGTGGCGGTGCGGTCCCCTACGGTACTGCGTATGATCCTACGGTCTTGGCGTGCATCCGTGCGTCGCTGCGATCCGGTCCCAGGTCGACGGGCACGTGCACCTTCCGCCGACCACTGGCGACAACATCGATGTACTGTGGAGACCTCACGCCCCACGTGTTGAGCAATTCGGCGGTACGTCCACCCGGCCTCCCGCATGCCCACTATACGCCCTCGCTCAAAGTCCGTCAACTGCACATACGGTTCACGTCCACGCTGTCGCGGCATGCTACCAGTGTTAAAGACTGCGATGGAGCTCCGTATGCCACGGCAAACTGGCTGACACTGACGGCGGCGGTGCACAAATGCTGCGCAGCTAGCGCCATTCGACGGCCAACACCACGGTTCCTGGTGTGTCCGCTGTGCCGTGCGTGTGATCATTGCTTGTACAGCCCTCTCGCAGTGTCCGGAGCAAGTATGGTGGGTCTGACACACCGGTGTCAATGTGTTCTTTTTTCCATTTCCAGGAGTGTATTTTATGAAAGTTATGATAGCATTCATGATATGGAGGATGCAGTGCGTAAAATAATTACTGATGATATTTCATCCAAAATTATGATAGACAAGTCTACTAATATTACTCAAAAAGAAACTCTAATTATGTGTGTAAAAATAGGGCAGAACAAGAAGATGCACATGCACTACTTAACACTGTGTCTGCTAAAAGGATGTACTGTGAGAAATATATTATCATTTGTTGTAGGAATTTTACATTGGCATGGCATTGATAAGAGCAAATGCTCATCAATTGCTGCTGATGGTGGAACTGTTACAACATGGATTCGATCTAGGATGGCAACTTTTTTTAAAAACAATTAACCCCATATGTTATCTGAGCACTGTGTGGCACATCAGCTAGCTGTAGCTGTGAGTCAAGCAACTGAATACACTTCAGAGCTTGTAAAGTGTCTAGATATTCTAAACAGAATTTATAAATACCTTGAAGAGTCGCCAAAGAATTCCAAACTGTTAAAAGATATGCAAGAAATACTCACTGAACCAAGGAAAAAAATTGCTGCAAGAGGCAATAAATTCACAATATATACACCGGAATTCTTTGGTATCCATGCTGGAAAAAGATAAATGACCACTAGCGGCTACCTCATTAAGATATCTAAAGTGTGTGAAAATTTTGTGAATATTGTCTTTTTTTCTTTACATCCAGGATTATGTATTGTCAATCCGATACATTCAGGAGGCATGGAATCACGGTGGGCCATAACAATTCAGTTCAAGAGGGGTTAGAAGCACAAAATATTGTCAAAGACTTGGCTGCATTCTGCAAAAACTTGAGGAAAGTGTAGTAGTCCCTATGACAATTTGTTAACAAATTGTTTTTGACTTCTCAAAAGATAAATTTAGATAATGGGTGCACGTAAATTTGTGTGAACTCATGCATACAAGGGCTATGAACCTTAAATTGAAACAGGGTCCAAATTACAGTTATTTTCTTGGTAAAATACCTCCAGAACTTCAAGAAGGTGAGTTTGAATTTGTGCAAACATAATGCAAAATTCACTGTAGCGTAGAAGTGTTATTAAGTACACAATTTGCAAATTCATAAATAACCTGCTTATACATTTAAATGAGAGATCGAATGATTTAGATAATACAAGAGTATTTAATGTACTATATCCTAAAAACTACAAAAAATATGATGAGCACAGCAATAAGCGGATCACAGAAATAGATGTACTAAGCAACTCTGCCATGTATATAAATTTAAATGATCTATTACTGGAATGGGCATTATTTAAGACCGAACAAGGTGGCGCAGTGGTTAGCACACTGGACTTACATTCGAGAGGATGATAGTTCAAATCCGATCATCCTGACTTAGGTTTTCCGCGATTTCCCTAAATTTCTTTGGGCAAATGCTGGGATGGTTCCTTTGAAAGAGCATGGCTGACTTCCTTCCCAATCCTTCCCTAATCTGATGACACTGATGACCTCACTGTTTGGTCTCCTCCCCCAAACCTACCAACCAACCAACCATTATTTAAGAAGGTATTGAGAACTAGATGCAATGGAATGAATTTCAAAGAGCTGGTAGAATTAATTAATGTTAGTGAGATGAGTGAACAATTCCCTCTTATAGATTTAATTACAGAATATGCCGCTAGCATTAACCTATACGCAGTTGACTGTGGGTGATGATTTAGTTGCATGAACAATTCAAAAATCAGGAATTGTCTTTCTGCATAAAGAATTAGTAAACTTCTAATGATTAATACTGAACGGCCATTTCGAAAGTACTTTAATTTTGAAAAGGCTTTCAGTGTGTGGAGTATACACAAAAACTGATGTATTCTAATGTGACATTACGCAATGTAACATAATGCAAAATATACAAGTCAATAGATTATAGTTTACTGTAGTGTAGATATATGGAATGTGTGGATTTATATGTGCAAAAGTCAATAAAAGATAATAAAATTTTATTTAGGGGATAATTGTTAGCTTCATTTCTATATACATATATTTCAGTTTTAAAACCCTCACTAATTGTGCAGTTTATAAAATTTTCTACTTGTAGAATTTTGCAAAAACATTTCATATTTTGCATAAATGTAAATTTTAATTTGTGAATTTTTGCGACATTATTTTATTTTCTAGCTTAGCCACTGAGTAAGAGGATATATAATCTCGTACACTTACGTCTAGCCATGGAAAATATTGGCAAAATTCTTAAACTGTGAAAAATATGGAAAATAAGAAAAATACATAAAACTGTGGAAAATATGGAAAACGAGAGTATGTACATATCTGCTTAGGTGTGGTCTGTTCTTATGCCTCGAAAGGCGAAATTCATGTATTTGTAAGAGAGCAGGCTGAAAAGTAACGTCTCTGTGTTTTTAATGTGAAAATTCTCAAAGATTTTTAAATAAAACAAACTTTATTGATGCTCTACATCTTTATTCTTCATATCTACATACTTGTTTATCAACATAGTCACTTTGGCGATGAGCACATTTTCCCAACAAGAGACTACTTTGTTGATATTGGCACTATAGAACGTTTGACTTTGTTGACAGAGCGAGAACCTCACCTCTGCTGACACCCCTTAATCGCTTTCAAAGTAAAGTCCTCGAAGGTGGTCTTTAAGTTGTGGAGACAGAAGAAAATCGGATGGAGTCAAGTAGGCACTATATGCAGAATGATCGATGGCAGTTAACCCAAGATGTTGGACTGTTGCCGATGTCGCAATGCAGCACTCACCATTCATAGAGTTCATTGTCCTACGGATTTCAATTGGAGGCACGTTTTCTGCATTTAGAAACTCGATGGAAGCATGCAGTTTCACATACACCGGTATATTAGGGGCAATCAAAAAGTTTCCATTTGAGGGCGATGCTGCAACATATATGCAACATGTCGCGAGTCTGATGCAGGTATATAAGCCCTGACATGTAGGCAAACGATTGGTGTGACATTTGCATCTTTCTGATATATGTGTGGTAAATACGAAAATGTGAACTATGGCATTGTTATTACCAAATGCGTTCAAACAGGACCAAAGTGCTGTTATTCTTTTCTTGGCTGTAGCAGGACAAACACTGGTAGACATCCATTGGCAAATGAAGGCAGTATGTCCACTGAAAATCACCTTTGTGGACTATTGGTGTTCCATGATACTGTATGGCCTGATGTCATAAATTTAATGCAGAAGTTACGTCAACTCAAGTCGAAGACACTCAAGCACCTGCCCTATGGTCCTGCTCTCTCTCCCAGCGATTATCTCACTTTCAGACCAGTAAAAACGGCCTTAAGGGGTCGATGATTCCTGTCAGACAAAAACGTGCAGCAAGTAGTGACGGAATTCTTCACACAAGAAGACACAGTGTTTTACCAAATGGGTATCTTTAACCTGTTGCTGCGGTGGGATGATTGCCTCAACGTTCATGGTGATTTTTTATGTTTGGAATAACGATTCTGGACTGTACTGCCTTCAAACGGAACCTTTTTTTTTTTATCGCCCATTATAGTTGCGATACACACCGTCATGCTGCACATTACATTTCAAAGCCCCCTAGTCGCAGATGGTTGCAACTTGCTTCAGCGAAGCAGGAGAGTTGATGTAGTAATATGCATGATATGTAATACCTCAATCAGTATTGAGACCAGACAGAAACTTTAGAGGTATTATTTTTTAGCTAACCCTCATAATAATATTAAATTTAATTTGTTATTAAAACATACTCACCCACTGATCCTTTCTCTAGACCTCAAATGATCGAATTTATGTAAGTGTAATAACTTGCTTTTGTTATTATTTACAACAAATACCAACACCTAGACAGCGAAAAAAATCCGATCGTGCTCTCCCTGTGATGAACACAGCCCAAATGGAGCATCCCGCAATACTACTCTAGCCATAAAGGGGGGTAGGGAGTGGGAAGATTTAATCACATTTTTCCAGGTGGTGGTGGGGGGGGGGGGGGGGCAAGGGTCTGGATGCCTGGGCAGAGTGTGTAACATAATATACCCTGTCAAGGCCATTTGTATCCAGTGCACCCAATGTCGAGTGTAAGCTGACACCAGAAGTGAGCTCGAATCTACAGCTGTATTCCATGTTCTTGGGCGGGTCTGGGGGGAGGGGAGGGGGTATCCTTGTCTAATTGCCTCATACACTATGTGATCAAAAGTATCCGGACACCTGACTGAAAATGACTTACAAGTTCGTGGCGCTCTCCATCGGTAATGCTGGAATGCAATATGGTGTTGACTCACCCTTAGCCTTGATGACAGCTTCCACTCTCGCAGGCATACATTTAATCAGATGCTGGAAGGCTTCTTGGGGAATGGAAGCCCATTTTTCACGGAGTGCTGCACTGAAGAGAAGTATCGATATCGGTCGGTGAGGCCTGGCACAAAGTTGGCATTCCAAATCATTCCAAAAGTGTTCTGTAGGATTCAGGTCAGGACTCTGTGCAGGCTAGTCCTTTACAGGGATGCTATTGTGTAACCATTCCGCCACAGGCTGTGCTTTATGAACAGGTGCTCGATCGTGTTGAAAGATGCAATCGCCAACCCCGTATCGCTCTTCAACAGTAGGAAGCAAAAAGGTTCTTAAAACATCAATGTAGGCCTGTGCTATGATAGTGCCACCCTGAACAACAAGGGGTACAAGCCCCCTCCATGGAAAGCACGACCACACCATAACGCCACCGCCCTCGACTTTTACTGTTGGCACTACACACGCTCTTAGATGACGTTCACCAGGCATTCGCCATACGCACACCATGCCATCGGATTGCCACATTGTGTACCGTGATTCGTCACTCCATACAACGTTTTTCCACTGTTCAGTCGTCGAATGTTTACGCTCCTGACACCAAGCAAGGCGTCGTTTGGCATTTACCGGCGTGATGTGTGGCTTATGAGCAGCCACTCGACTATGAAATCGAAGTTTTCTCAAATCCCGCCTAACTGTCGTACTACTTGCAGTGGTCCTGATGCAGTTTGGAATTACTGTGTGATGGTTTGGATAGATATCTGCCTATGACACATTACGACCCTCTTCAACTGTCGGCGGTCTCTGTCAGTCAACAGGCGAGGTCGGCCTGTACACTTTTGTGCTGTACACTTTTGTGCTGTACACGCCCCTTCACGTTTCCACTTCACTATTACATCGGAAACAGTGGACCTAGGGATGTTTAAGAGCGTGGATATCTCGCGTACAGACACCCAATCACCTGACCTCGTTTCATTTCCGTGAGTCCCATGAAGCACTCCATTCTCGCTGATATGGAGTACCTGGCTGTAGGTGGCAGCACAATGCACCTAATATGAAAAACGTATGTTTTTGGGGGTGTCAGGATACTTTTGACCACATAGTGTATGTAACCTAATACCCCCTCTTAATAACATGTGCAACCTGACACCAGAATGATATCAGTGACCTATGATCTGCACTCATATGCCCTATTGTGTAACATGACTCTGGTAGTTCTTACCAGGGGTCTGCATTGGCCTGGAGAGGCAGGGGGAGGGGATTACTGGTATCCTTTGTTCCCAAAGTTGCACAGTTATGTAACATGATACCAGAAGTCCGTACCTGTTGCACAAGTATGATGAGGGCTCCCATGGGTGTCCTTGAATATATCTCACCCTATTACACATCAGAAGTGACGTCATATGTGACCTTGAACGGGAGCTCATACCCACCCTGCGTAACCACCTCTGTAAGAGCATAAGAGGGTTCATTTCGTTAACACAGTTTCAAACATAGTCATTATTTCTTGATACACAACTGTTATATACTAAGTTCACAGCTGGGGTTTTGTCAAAAATTTTTTATGCCTATGCAACAGGACTGTATTGGTGAAGAGCATGTATTTGGCATGCTAGCAACTTAATCACGTTTTTCTACTGACAACCTGTTTGCAAGCAGAAAAAAAAATCGGCTAAACCTTGACTAAGGAAGTCAGCATTTTGTAATTTCTTCTCACACGTAGTAGCATACACATCACGTGATGCTGCTGTCCTGCAGCTCACCATCCCATATGACAAATCAGTCTGTAATACCAAATGTTTGACAAATGCTTTTGCCACTGTTTCTGTTTTTGTCTATACTTTCCTTGACAGCAGCCCCACACTCTTACTTCTCACTGCCACAGTTTTGTAACAGTTTCTCCGAGCTAGCCCTAGGTAGAAAACACGTAGACACTAACCAGTTACTTGACCTGATTTTGGGTTCTGGGATAAGGAATTTCTATGACACAGGTGTGAAACTGATATACCGGCGCTGCTGCTTGTGGCTGATTTGTTGAGAATGTCTCACTTGCACATATCAATGTGTGCAAACGAGAAAACTATTTTCAACATATGTGTGACACGAGAAACAAAGAAAATTCCGTGCAGTCATCTCATAGGTTAAAACTCAACTTGCAGACTCCTCAATATATGGATAAGAAAATTTATAATAAATTAAAAACGAAAATCGTTTCCTATAAGGAACTAGGTCTCCTGGAGGTAAAATTACGCGTCATTCTAGTGCAAAAATGTTACTATTCAGTCGGGAATTTTTAAATGATGATTAAGATTTATTTGTAGAGTAAGAAATATATCTGTAATTATTTTTGTAAATTACGATTATTTTTGTTCTTTGTTTTATGCACTATGTGTATCTCTGGTACATTTTCTATACTGACGAGTCTCCTGTATTTTGAATCAATGATTTATGTATTATGTCATGGGACAATAAAAGTCTGATTCTCTTCATACAGACTATTATACCTGCAGTTCACCAAAAGAATCTTCTCAAGCAGTGATTCAAGTGGTATTCAAGTTATTCTGTACTCTTTTTTGTATTTCATGAACTTATTACAAAGAACTGAAAGCTCACAGTAAAATACCTCTAATTACATAGGTTTGTTCTCTACATATTTCTGTCAATTCATGGTTCTAGCCTGTCACAGGCGTCACTGTCAATGTTGCCATTGTCATTGCCTAAACTTGCTGCTTCTGAAATTTTTGTATCTGAGATCTTCAAAATCTTATATTCGCTTTCGACTTGTGACGTTCATAGTTTGAGGATATCCCAGCCCACTCCATGCATAGAAACTTGTTGAGGAATATGCAATAAATGCCATCCAGCTCTAGTGCCCTTCAGACACTTCCCATAGATAGAGAATGCATACCTTGTTCATTCCTTACGACACAAGTAGTGGCCTCTGCAAGCGAGGTTGTGACTGGGACAGCTCTTTCCTATAGCTACATGAAGTGCAAAGATGCAGGACACACTTTCTGCCTCGCCTCTCCTCTGCCCCTGGTGGCCAGGACATTCTACCGAGTGCTGACTCTGGTACTTGGTGAATGGCCTTGCCCTAGCGTGAGTTTTTTTGGAGCCTCGTATTCATTATAAATATGCATATACCTTCTCATTATACGAAGAACACAGAAAACTACATTGACAAACATCGCAGTAACTCAATACATGAAGACACTCGATTCTCCTCTTATCCTTTCTCTAATTATACATTTTTCTATTTGGGAACTGATAACTACATCCTCTTTCCTTTGGGATGTTTATCAATTAAGATCCATACGCTTTTTACACACATTTTTCCAAATACACACACCAACAAAAGTTTTACATCACTATGATTTGTCATGAAGGTTTGTTGTTGATATGACTGATCCTCTGACTATCAGAAGGTCACCATTGACGTTGTTTCTATTCATACAAATAACCACGAGCGCTTCCTAAGATACAATGCCGCACTCGAATGGACTGTAGAATTTCAGCTGACAGTAAAGCGCCAGTAGGGATGCATTAGATACGTCTGTGGAACAGTAGAACTAACATCCATCATGCCATGAAGGACAATTGGGACTAATGATCAGGTCCATATCAGTAGGGGAACAAAGAGAACATGAGTGCATTTTGTTAGTGCAGATTGCCTACATCAGAGACATGTATGCACTCAGAGGCAAACATATTGTTCTCCTTTGCTTGACACGTCATTAACCTATTGTTCTCCACCTCTCCCCCTCCCCCACCTCCTCCCAACCCCTCAGGAAACCACCAACACACACCCCTCACTCTCTTCCAATCTACCCTATCGGCAGGAATTGCGAATTTTGGCGGGAATTCAGAATTTTTGGGGTGATTTCTTTGTCTCAGGGCTGTGCGGACATCCCCCCCCCCCCCAACCCAGGAACTGGTGGGAACCACATATTCTACAGATACAGTGCGTTAGCTCTATTTTATGGATGTCTGTGTATGTGTTGCAAATGGTTCCCATGACCCAGAGTAGACCCGAGTTAGTGTTCGAGTGTGGATCCACCACGAGTTATATCTGCAGTGATGTTCAGATGTGGATCCACAATATGCCATGTCCGGGATAGGGTTTGAAAGTGGATCTGCCATGTGCTATATCCAGAGCGATGTTCAGAGATGCATCCATAATGCAACTCACGTGGCATAGGGTTAGAAGGTGGATCCATCATGCTTTACGTCTGGAGATCTGATCTATGTTCGAAGTTGGATCCACCAGCTAGGGGAATGGTGATCGGACATCCAGAAAATAGAGCAAATGCACTGGAACTGTAGAATACGTGGTTGGCGGTGACTGGAGTCATTTGAGAACAGTGCTATACTATGCTGCCCGATTAGAAAAATAGTGCATTTGAACTAGGTATTGACAACTGTACCACATCTACAAGCAATTTTAGAATATGTGGCAAGAAGTGATGTCATGATCCTATGGGCAGAAGTGACATAAAATCGATAAAATTACGAAAAAAGAGGAAAAATACTTATAAATTGATGCAAAATACGTCAAAATTCGGGCGATTTGAGAGGAAGGCATGTCTTCCGCTTGGTGCAGAAGATTCTTGTGCATGGGAACGAGTATGAGACAGCAAGAGTAATACGTAAAAAAATTGATATGAAAGCATCCAAAACCAGGGAAACAGTCATTTTTTTGTCAACAGACGATTGGTACAGAATGTTTAAAGTAGGTAACCATCAAATATAGAATAATAAATTTATACACACAATAAAAAAAGTTTTGCATCACCCTATTTCCCCGAACTCCTGAAGATAGATTTGGACTGTCGATGTTGTATCACAGACACAGTCCCTTTGACTGTTCAGAGATGTCACTAAACCCACCCAAAGATGTAAACAACCATGCATGAGCAATGCCTACTACACGGAGGGGGTCAGACAGCCGATCAGTTCCAGTCATTCCTCCAGGAAGGAGGTACACGGCTCATGTTGTCTGCAGTTCAACCATGCCTAGACGGTCAATACCGCGGTGAGATCGCGTTTGCATTCTTACTCTGTGCCAGGAAGGGCATGCAATAGGCTGCATGATGTGCAACTTCACTCCCAAGGTCCATGGCGAGGTCCATCTTTGCATCCACGACATCATGCAGCACAGTACTGATGGGGCCAACAACATGCCAAATGGACCACTCAGGACTGGCCTCACATTCTCTTCACCGATGAGTGTCGCATACGCCTTCAACCAGACAATCGTCGGAGACGTGTTTGGAGACAACGTGCTCAGGCTGAACGCCTTAGACACACTATCCAACTAGTGCAGAAAGGTGAAGGTTCCCTGCTGTTTTGGGGTGTCATTATGTGGGGTCGACGTACGATGCAAGTGGTCATGAGTGCGTCATAATGTATGTATGATACACGAAGCCAACCTCTGACTGATAGTCAGCAGCATATTGGTGAGGCAATCGTCTTCATGGACGACAATTCGCGCTCCCATCATACACATCTTGTGAATGACTTCCTTCAGGTTAACGACATCGCTCGACTGTAGCGGCCAGCATGTTCTCCAGATTGGAAACGGCTATTTATGGACTATGTGACCCCCCAACCACTCTGAGGGATCTACGCCGAATCGCCGCCATTGAGGAGTGGCACAATCTGGACCAACAGTGCCTTGATGAACTTGTGGATAGTATGCCACGACGTATACAGGCATGCATCAGCGCAAGAGGACGTGCTACTGAGTACTGGCGACCTCCGAACTCAGATGATACAATTGTTGAAAGGTCCAAAGAAAACTTGAGTCGAATTTCAAAAATGTACCCGACTCATACAATTAAAGTTGGTGGCGACCTTAATTTACCCTCGATATGTTGGCGAAAATACATGTTTAAATCTGGAGGTACGCATAAAATATCATCCGAAATTGTGCTAAACGCATTATCTGAAAATTATTTCTAGCAGTTTGCGAAAACCCCTTAGCAACAAATAATCCTGAGCTAAAAGCGAACATCAAAACGGATACACGGATTAGTGAATACAGGGTTGTCATATCGAGAGTGAATATTGTAACCGCCAAATCCTTAAAAAATAAACGAAAAATAAACTTATTGAAAAAGCAAATAAAAATTCACTTGACGTCTTTCCGAGAGACAGTCTGCACTCCTTGCGAATTAACAATGTAATTTAGACCAGATGTGGCTTGAACTCAAAGAAATGGTATCGACAGCAATCGAGAGATTTATACCAAATAAATTAACAAATTGATCCCCTTTGGTACACGAAACAGGTCTTACACTGTTGCAGAAACAACTAAAACAGCACGCCAAATTTAAACGAATGCATAATCTCCAAAGCTGGCGCTCATTTACAGAAGCTCAAAATGTAGCGCGGACTTCAATGCGAGATTTTTATAATACACTGAAAAGCCAATGAAACTGGTACACCTGCCTAATATCGTGTAGGCCCCTGCGAGCGCGCAGAAGTGCTGCTACACGATTTAGCATCGATTCGACTAATGTCTGAAGTAGTGCCGGAGGAAATTGACGCAATGAATTCTACATATCCGTCCATAAATCCGTAAGAGTACTAGGGGGTGGAGATCTCTTCTGAACAGCACACTGCAAGGCATCGCAGATATGCTCAATAATGTCCGTGTCTAGGGAGTTTGGCGGCCAGCGGAAGTGTTTAAACTCAGAAGAGTGTTTCTCGGGCCACTCTATAGCAATTCTGGACGTGTGGGGTGTCGCATTGTGCTAGTGGAATTGCCGAAGTCCGTCGGAATGCGCAATGGACATGAATGGATGCAGGTGATCAGAGAGGATGCTTACGTGTGTGTCGCCTATCAGAGTCGTATCAAGACTATTAGCGGCCCCATATCACTCCAACCGCACACACCCCACACCATAACGGAGCCTCCACCAGCTTGAACAGTCCCCTGCTAACATGCAGGGTCCATGGATTCAAGAGGTTGTCTCCATACCCGTTCACGTCCGTCCGCTCGATACAATTTGAAACGAGACTCGTCTGACCAGGCAACATGTTTCCGGTCATCAACAGTCCACTGTCGGTGCTGACGGGATCAGGCAAGGCGTAAAGCTTTGTGTCATGCAGTCATCAAGGGTACATGAGGGGGTCTCCTGCTCCGGAAGCCCATATTGATGTTGTTTCGTTGAATGGTTCGCACGCTGACACTTGTTGATGATTCAGCATTGAAATCAGCAGTAATTTGCGGAAAGGTTGCACCTCTGTCACGTTCAACGATTCTCTTCAGTCGTCGTTGGTCCCATTCTTGCAGGATCTTTTGCCAGCCCCAGCGGTGTCCGAGATTTGATGTTTTACCGGATTCCTGATATTCACTGTACACTAGTGAAATGGTCGGGCGAGAAAATCCCCACCACTTCATCGCTACCTCGGAGATGCTGCGCCCCATCGCCCGTGCGTCGACTATAGCACCACGTTTAACTCACTTAAATCCTGATAACCTGCCCTTGTAGCAGCAGTAACCGATCTAACAACCGCGCCAGACTCTAGTTGTCTTGTATAGGCGTTGCCGACCGCAGAACCGTATTCTGCCTGTTTACATCTCTCTGTATTTAAATACGCATGCCTACACCAGTTTCTTTGGCGCTTCAGTGTAGTTTCCAGAACGAAACTTTGTCTCGAAGCCTGGCAGAAAATCCAAAGAGATTCTGGTCGTGTGTAAAGTACGTTAGTGGCAAGACATACTCGACGCCTTCTCAGCGCGATAGTAATGGAAATACTATCAACGACAGTGCTGATAAATCAGAATTACTAAACACAGCCTTCCGAAATTCGTTCACCGAAGAAGACGAAGTAAATATCCAGAATTCGAATCAAGAACAGCTGCCACCATGAGTAAGTTAGAAGTTGATATCTTCGGAGTAGGGAAGCATCTTAAATCACTTAATAAAAGAAAGTCTTTCGGTCCAGGCTATATACCAACTGGGTTCCTTTCAGAGTATGCTGATACAATAACTCCATACTTAACAATCATATGCAACCACTGATTAGGCGAAAGTTCGTACCCAAAGGCTGGAAAGTTGCACAGGTCACACCAATATTCAAGAAAGGTAGTAGGAATAATCCGCTAAATTACAGGCCCACACCATTAACGTCAATATGCGGCAGGATTTTGGAACGTATGTTGTGTCCAAACACAATGAGTTACCCGAAGAAAAAGGTCTGTTGACACACAGTCAACACTGATTTAGGAAACATCGTTCTTGTGGAACACAACTAGCTCTTTACTCACACTAAGTGTTGCATGCTATTGACAATTGATTTCAAAGTGATTCGGTATTTCTAGATTTCCAGAAGGCTTTTGACACTGTGCCACACAAGCGGTTTGTAGAGAAATTGCGTGGTTATGAAATATCATCTCAGTTATGTGACTGGTATTCGTGATTTCCTGTCAGAGAGGTCGCGGTTAATAGCGCATATTGTGCCAGCCAGAACATTATGACCACCAACTTACTATCGATATAAATCCATCCAGGTGATAGCAGCGTCACCTGCCGAGGAATGGCTGATAGTCATACACATACATGGTGCATGTAGCCTTAGTGAGCGTGCTGCCCATATGCAGAATGTTGAAGGTGCGAGATATATCTGAGTTTGATCGAGGGCACATTGTGATGACCCAGAGACTCGACACAAGCATCTGCACGTACTGTTGGGTGTTCGGGGAATGCTGTGATGAGTGACTTCAACACGTGGCGTAACCAAGGTCACATCCAGGCGGCCTTCCCTCTTTACAGATGTCGGACGTTGTAGGCTGGGCAGGCAGCGAACTGTGGCGGGACTAACACCAGACTTTAATGCTGGGCAGAGTACGAGGGAGTCTGAACACACACCGCACCAAACACTCCTAACGATGGGTCTCCAGGGCCATCGACTCGTGCATGTGCCAATGTTAACACCACGACATCAGCAACTGTGACTGAAACGGGCACCTGACCATCATCACTAGACGTCGGCGCAGTAACAGAGTGTTGCATGATCTGATGAGTCCTGATACCTTCTTCATCATGTTGATGGTAAAGCGCGAAGCTGTCATCTTCCAGAAGAACAGTTCCTTGACACCTGTACTGCAGGGCGGAGACAAGCTGGCAGTGGCTCCATTATGGTTTGGGTAACATTCGCGTGGGCATATACATGGGTCCAGTGGACATCGCGTAAGGCACTATGAGGCCATGAAGAACCATACACCAGCTGCAGACCACTTACACCCCTTCATAATGATCATGTTTCCCGAAGGCAGTGGCATTTTTCAACAAGATAATACGCCATGTCACAAGGCCAGAAGTGTGATGGAATGGTTCACGGAACACAGTACCGGGTTCCAGTTGATGTGCTGGCCCTCCAACTCACTGGATCGGAACACAATCGAACACATCTGGGGCGTAATTGAAGCTCATCGACCCCCTCCTTGGAATTTACAGGAATTAGGTGAGTTGTGTGTGTTGACAGGGTGCCAACTGCCTTCTGTGACTGTTCATGACCTCATTCCTTCCACGTCACGATGCATCGCCACTATTATCCGTGCCAAAGGTGAACGTACTGGATAGTTGCGAAACACTCACTGCTGGAGTCAAGAGGACACATCGAAATAAGTGTCCAAGGAATAGAAAAGCAACTGGAATCACTCAACAGAGGAAAGTCCACTGGACCTGACGGGATACCAATTCGATTCTACACAGAGTACGCGAAAGAACTTGCCCCCCTTCTAACAGCCGTGTACCGCAAGTCTCTAGAGGAACGGAAGGTTCCAAATGATTGGAAAAGAGCACAGGTAGTCACAGTCTTCAAGAAGGGTCGTCGAGCAGATGCGCAAAACTATAGACCTATATCTCTGACGTCGATCTGTTGTAGAATTTTAGAACATGTTTTTTGCTCGAGTATCATGTCGTTTTTGGAAACTCAGAATCTACTATGTAGGAATCAACATGGATTCCGGAAACAGCGATCGTGTGAGACCCAACTCGCTTCATTTGTTCATGAGACCCAGAAAATATTAGATACAGGCTCCCAGGTAGATGCTATTTTTCTTGACTTCCGGAAGGCGTTCGATACAGTTCCGCACTGTCGCCTGATAAATAAAGTAAGAGCCTACGGAATATCAGACCAGCTACATGGCTGGATTGAAGAGTTTTTAGCGAACAGAACACAGCATGTTGTTATCAACGGAGAGACGTCTACAGACGTTAAAGTAACCTCCGGCGTGCCACAGGGAAGTGTTATGGGACCATTGCTTTTCACAATATATATAAATGACCTAGTAGATAGTGTCGGAAGTTCCATGCGGCTTTTCGCGGATGATGCTGTAGTATACAGAGAAGTTGCAGCATTAGAAAATTGTAGTGAAATGCAGGAAGATCTGCAGCGGATAGGCACTTGGTGCAGGGAGTGGCAACTGACCCTTAACATAGACAAATGTAATGTATTGCGAATACATAGAAAGAAGGATCCTTTATTGTATGATTATATGATAGCGGAACAAACACTGGTAGCAGTTACTTCTGTAAAATATCTGGGAGTATGCGTGCGGAACGACTTGAAGTGGAATAATCATATAAAATTAATTGTTGGTAAGGCGGGTACCAGGTTGAGATTCATTGGGAGAGTCCTTAGAAAATGTAGTCCATCAACAAAGGAGGTGGCTTACAAAACACTCGTTCGACCTATACTTGAGTATTGCTCATCAGTGTGGGATCCGTACCAGATCGGGTTGACGGAGGAGATAGAGAAGATCCAAAGGAGAGCGGCGCGTTTCGTCACAGGGTTATTTGGTAACCGTGATAGTGTTACGGAGATGTTTAACAAACTCAAGTGGCAGACTCTGCAAGAGAGGCGCTCTGCATCGCGGTGTAGCTTGCTCGCCAGGTTTCGAGAGGGTGCGTTTCTGGATGAGGTATCGAATATATTGCTTCCCCCTACTTATACCTCCCGAGGAGATCACGAATGTAAAATTAGAGAGATTAGAGCGCGCACGGAGGCTTTCAGACAGTCGTTCTTCCCGCGAACTATACGCGACTGGAACAGGAAAGGGAGGTAATGACAGTGGCACGCCACACACCGCTGGGTGGCTTGCGGAGTATAAATGTAGATGTAGATGTAGACTCTTTTCGAGTGAAGAGCTCAAGGGAGCGATTCAGGACACTTTATGTCGAGTTCTTGAAGAATTCAGAGATGCTTGTGGTAAGTTGCGTGATGAAGACATACGGGTGATAGATTCTGGGTGGTGAACAGTCGCTATGAGACTTTAACTTTTGAGGACACTTTTCGGCTGGATCTTGAAAGGAACAACTGGATGTTCACTCTGGAAGAAGGCAGTCATGCCTGTGGTATTGTGTGGACTGGGTTATAGATCCTGGACGGTGAACGGCCTTTACCATATTTTAATTTCTCAAGAGATTCTATATTTCGAGATGTCTGAATGTGCTCCGGAGTAGGACATTAACTTTTGCCACTAGAATTACGTAACTGAGGATAGACTGAGTATGAGTTACTATTATTTGTATCGTGTGTCTGCTTGTGAATCACCACGTTGAACTTTAAATTATTTTGAGCTGGTAAATATTTCGTTTATTGTGATTACGAAATTGACTTAGTTTTCGCATACCTTTTATGATTATTTGGTTTGGGGATCTTGCTACCATTCTCGTACCACTCTCAATATAACTTAACTGCATTTGGTAAAGGTATTTTCTGTCTGCATTTTAAATGAATATTGTGGAATCACTTCCCGTTTATTTGAGACGGCCCTTTTTGAGTAAACATCATTCAACGTTTTGTCTGTCGTCTAGACCAATTACAGACATTAGAATAGAACCACCGTCATTAAATTATTCATTTAACTTTTATTTTGTATTTCTGTGAATTTATTAACTCGCAATTCTAGTCATTGCATAGACTATTTGAGAGCAGGATCACAGCTACAGGCTATTATTTGCAACGAATTAGCTGCGGGGCATGAAAGCAGCCGTGCGTTGCTCGACCCTATGACTACATCGAGCTATTCTTTTTAAATAGAGCCGTGCATACCCCAAGTACGTAAGGTACGAGTAACTGCAACTGAAGACGCAACTTATTTTGTCGTATGGACTGCTGTTTAGAAGAGCAACCACTCAGCAGTGACAGGTACTGTCGCATGTCGGTTCTATAAATTTTTGCGAAAAAGCGACGTCTTCTCTCTTGGGATCATGTAGCATCTCAAAAACATCCGCGTGTTGATGAGGTCTACCGCTAATAAATCTAATTTTAAGAGATTGGTTCAGAGAAGGCCTTCTACAATGTTAGTAAGGAGCTTGTTACAGAGTTCTGCAGGTGACGAGGGACTTTTACTGCTAACTTAACAGAGTTCTGCAGGTGACTAGGGACTTTTACTGCTAACTTACAAACTGCAAAGTATCATAAAGTTTGCATCCAACGAAATAGACACCGAGGAAATAAACGTTTGCAGCCTCGTTTGGACAATTCTCCAAGAATTAGAGACATATGTCATGAAGAATATTAAAGTGTGTTTAACACAGCGCTGCTGTAGTACGCTTTTGGTCGGTGTCGCCTTCTGCCTGCGAGTGATAATAAGTAGGCATGGGCGTTACTGGTATTTCCAGCCGTTTGATGTGCACACAGAGCGGACAGATCGTGGAGGGGGAGACTTCTGCGAGTTACCGTTCGATCGTTGCCTGGTCGTTACTGACAGCTAATGAGCGCGCGGTGTCCGCAATTTGAATACCGTCGGCTACCTATATGTGTCTGTCAGTAGCTACCCAGGCTAGTGCGTTCCTAAAGGGATGTGTTCGACCCGTTGCAACTTTGGTGTTATTTTCTAGGCTGAGTGGAGGCGGCGGCGCGTGGCAGCGGTGGTGGCGGCCGGAGGTGACGTCAGAGGCGGGCGGGGGCGGCGTCAGAAGCAGGTGGGGGCAGCATCGGCAGCGCTGGCTGTAGCTCCTGCAGACACATGCTGCTCCTTGTACGTACATGTTCGGTTCCATATTTTTCACGCGTGCGTCTTTTGAATGTCGTCGAGTGATAATCGACGAAATTGTTATTCATCTCGGCTTATCGACAGACGGCACGCGAATGCTGCTGCTCCTTACGGCTGCATTCGCTTAGTGGCAGATGTGTCGCGGGCCTCGTAAAGCCGATGACTTGGTAAGTAGAAGTAGTTTACTTTCGCTGCACTACAGTCATTGCTCAGTCTCATTCGGGTGGCGAGAGAAGTGCAAATACTTCGAATTTTTCCATAATTATCTAGGAGACATTTAGTGGCGTCCCACATTAATAACGCATAGTTTATCCGTTTTAACATATTGTATTGTGGTAGGTTAATTGTCATCTTACTCTTTTTTATTCCGACTTGGAGCGCTGGCTGACGAAGACTGGTGCCATCCACGCAGTTTCTCTAGTATTAAAAGCAGGATGGTTGGAGGCTCTTGTTTCTTACTGGTCCAGAGTGAATGGGGTCGGACGGCATGTCTGCAAAGCCGCCCATTTATTTCCGCCGACGTGTCGGGACCTGTCTGTCGACATTCGTGTGGGCGGGATGGCCCTCACTGAGTGGATGCTTTCGTACAAGTGTCTTTTCCGCCATCAACCAGGTCTGTTGCGTTGTAAAATATTACAGATTCCTTGGGGAAATGGGTAGGCGCAATGTTGAGCGGACAGGGTGTGCACTCCCGTTCGCGGCTTGGGGTAGACGGCGGTAATGGCCGCAGCTGCAGCCGCTCGAAGTCTTGCCTACCGTACTGGCAACTCGCTGGTCACGTTCGACCGATCTTTAGCCAGAGAGTTTCTCGTGATCTAGCTGTGTCTTTATTATACTAGCTGTATATATGAGCGTCTTGGAAATCGGTAAACCTCATAATTTTTAGTATGACATCATAAAATGTTTGTGGGACCAAACTGCTGAGGTCATCGGTTCCTAGGTTCACACATTACTTAATCTAACAAACTAAAATACGCTATGGACAATATACACACAGGGAGGACTCGAACCTCCGACGGGGGGAGCCGCGCGAACCGTGGCGCAAGGCGCCTGAGACCACGCGGCTACCCCCCGCGGCCTATGACGTCATAAACGTAGTTTATATTTACTGGGATTTCCCTGTGACATCATTATTTTTACCAGTTTTGAGAACATACTCGTTTTAACACATTCACAAGCAAGTGAAGTACTGATGATGTAGCAAGAGTTTATTATGTTTATCTATCGTGCTATGGTATTTGTTTATCTCTAAGGCCTCTGAAACATCGTATTTGCCGTTAAATAATGCATATTTTGTTTATAAATCGTTCTGTGCTCTTTGTTTACCATTTAAAGTCTCTGTAACAGCGGTTTGGTTGTTAAATAATTCGGTGCAATGCAAACATGTATTCTTGTACATTTATATATAGACTATCGAAAACATGTAAAAATGTGGAAAAAAGTTAAATCGTGGAAAAAAACGTAAAAGAATGGAAAATATGGAGTAATACGAAACATGTGGAAAATGAGAGCACATACGTTTCTGCCTGGTGGTGGTCTCTGCTGACACCTGGAATGATGAAATTCGCGTAACTGTAATAATATTAAATTTCATTTGTTTTTAACAAATACTCACACATTGGTCCTCTCTGTAAAACTCGAATTGTGTAACTTATGTAGTTTTAATAATAATGATAATAATAATAATAATAATAATAATACTTTATAACAAATACCCTTACCCTGACCACAAACAAACATAATGGTTCCCCCTCACTATGGAGTGTAGCTAAAGAATGGAGCCATGCACTCAAGTGCTCTAGTAATAAAAGGGGTAGAGGGAGGTGAGCTTTAATTTCATTGGTCCATGGGGGAGAGGAGGACAAGGGGGGAGGAACGGTGTATAGGCAGGATGCGAAACCTGAGACACATGGTCAGGGTCACTTGTTTCCACTATACTCAAGGTCAAGTGTACATTAACGTCAGTCAAAGCCATTTTTATCCAGGACGCATGTAAGTCAATAATACAGAACAAGAAACTGTTGCACCATCAAGTGTCACATCTTGTAGTTTCCACTTGTACTTCGTATATCCTGTGTGCTCTACATCATGTTCCATATTTTATGTCTGGTGTAAAAATCTATAGTAGGTGTACATTTTGTTTATAAGAAATGTTGCATAAAAGACTTTTAAGCGTAGAAATACTGCTACAATTACTCCTGTATGACATACTACTGACTATGTTAAGGTTACATGCTCGTGAAAAGACCAAAAATTTGAAAACAATTCTTGGTCTATAGAAAAGAGCATTTCACGCTGATTTAAAAAATGTATAGTTTATGGGCATTATCATTTTCTGTTCGTTCTAAAATTGAGGATGAACATAATGCTGCACAGGGGCCACACCCATCTGTCAGTCTGAAATGTGTCAGAACACGTGATACATTATTTTGTTCTTCTGTTTTTTCCATCGTTAGTTACGGATCGTTAACATAGGTGTATTCTAGAAGGCACTGACTCCCGGAACCAAAGTATAGGCGTGTCTAGAAGGCTATGGTTCGAATGTAAACAAAGATCTGAGAATATAATGATTTCGGAATTTCATACACGTGTGGTTTTGCAGTTATTGTGTGTTGTCTTGTTTCTGTGTGTGTGTTTCATGTGCTACAAATGCCAAGAGTAAAAAAAATTTAGCCCCCAACGAAAGTTTCACGGCAACCAGTTCCAAACACAACCTTATAATGCACATCAGTTGCTTCAAAGGTGGTCTGCCGAAACTGTGTTTACAGGCAGTGCTTCTAGATGTAAACTTTCGCTTTCTGAATGTAATAAGAACAAGCCTAGTAGTATTGTGAGCAGCAATAACGACGGAAATGTTATTGTGCACGTAAATATGCTGTCAAGACTTTTGAAGAGTGCTGTGAAATGTAAGTACTGCAATTGTGAAGATAGTATTGACGTTTCTGAGGGTTTTCAAGAAGGAAGGGTCTTTCAGATCGGTTAGTGAATGCCTGTACCTCATGTAAGATGCACAGTGAATCTGTGACATCGACAGTAATTGATAGTCGACTTTACAGTGTAAATATTCAGTTTGCTTATGCAATGCGATGTATTGGAAGGGGAGGGAGAGCTGCCCAGACTTTTTGTGCAGTGATGGACTTGCCTCCACCTCCATTGAGGGTTGACAGATACAATAAATTAATACATAATGCTTTATGTGGTGTAAGTGAAGATTCAAGGACAATAACAGCAAAAGAAGCAGTAGCCTTGTCTGAGAATACAGACATTGTAGCAGCATTTGATGGATCTTGGCAGAAAAGAGGTCATACGTCTCTGAATGGGGTTGTTACTGCCACATTTATTGAAACTGGTACCGGTAATATGCTAGATTATGAATGTCTAAGAAAGCATTGCCAGGATTGTTCAAGTAAATTTATTGGCACCTATGTTTGTGTAAATAAATTTGATGGCCAAAGTGGAAACATGGAAACAAAAGGAGTTCTAAACATTTTTTAAAACATTAGTGGTCAGTTGTGGTGTGAGGAACGTAGGCTATCTTGAGGATGGGGACTGTAAAGGACACTCTACTGTTGTTAATGACAGACCATATGGGAATACTCTGATAGAAAAGCTTGAATGGTTTTGCATGTACAAAAAGGAATGGGAGCACGGCTGAGAACATTATGTAAAGACTTCAATGGAAAAAAACTGTCAGACAGAAAACACATAGGTGGTCCAGATCGTTTTACAAAAAGTGAAACTGATTCTTTGACCCAATATTATGGACTAGCAATAAGAAGAAATGTAGGAGATTTGGAGAACATGAGACGAGCTGTTTGGGCAACATGGTTTCACAGAGTGTCAACAAATGAAACCCCACAGCATGGTTTGTGTCCGAAAGGGGAAGATTTGTGGTGCAAGTACTGGTTGAGCAATGCTACAGGCTTACAATATACCACAAGCATTCCTTACCACTTGCTGTAATGGAGACAATTAGGCCTATATATAGGGATCTGGCAAATAAAAATCTACTTAGGAAATGTATGCATGGTCTCTCTCCGAATGCAGATGAAAGCTTCAACAGCTGTATATGGGAGAGAATAACCAAAACTGTATTTGATGGGCTGACAGTGCTGAAGTTTGGTGTAATGGATGCAATAATAACATTCAATGATGATGCAAGCTTCAGCTCTAACTGCTACTGATAAGCAGTAACTGAAGCAGAGACAGCTGCAGAAGGTGCTACCAAGGAGTTATGGATAAAGAAAAGAATGAAGAGATAGAGTATGAAGGATGAGGAAACAGGAGGACAAAGAAAGGAATGAAGAGAAAGAGTATGAAGGATAAAGAAACAGGAAGACAACTGGAGTATGCAGCTGGAAAGTTCTAAACATTCGTAATGGTAAGTTAATAAATCTGTAAATCTTCTTTTGTGATTTAGCAAAAACTTGAATTTTCATCATTCAGGTACACGTTTCTCCTAAATAAGTGAAGTTAAACTCACAAAAACAGGTACCGGTATTTAGAATGACCTCCTCTACCTCCCTTGCCTACTATTTGCTGAAAAATTTATAACATGATTATGATGTTGGTGATATTTGAGCTAGATTTTTAAGTATTTTTGTTGTAGTAAAATAAATTACTTGTCTTTTTCACAGATCAGCGTCAGGGAAGGAAATTGGAGGCATAAAACACTTATGTGATTGTTGTCTGTACTCTGACTCTTTTCCCAAGCTGTGCAGTCAGTAGCCAGCCACTGTGGCCGAGCGGTTCTAGGCGCTTCAGTCTGGAACCATGCTGCCGCTATGTTCGCAGGTTCGAATCCTGCCTCCGGCATGGATGTGTGTGATGTCCTTAGGTTAGTTAGGTTTAAGTAGTTCTAAGTCTAGAGGACTGATGACCTCAGATGTTAAGTCCCATAGTGCTTAATAGTGTTCCGTTTTTTATAAAATTATAAATATTGTTGTCAGTACCAAAATATAGTAAATATCTGAATGATGTTTTTGGGAAATGCTTTGACTAATGACCTTAATTGTGTGTAAGAATTTTGAGCTGTCTCTCATTCATAGATCATTTGCATTGTTAGGCTGTGATTTTTGGGAATAAGACATTTTCTTTTCTAGAAACTATGTATAATAAATTTCTCCAACAGCTTTTTAAGCCTCATCTGGACAACCCAGCTATGTATAGAATAATATGGAACCACAAATTTGTAGCCACCTGTTCTACAGAAGGAGAGAGGATGTATGGGATGCCTCATCAGTCAGGGAATATTCAGCATTTCTTTGTATTTATTTCAAACACTTTTCCTCCAACTCCTTCAAGCACTATTCAAGCGTCAATTTTCACAGAGGTATGTGCCTGACAACCGCAAAGGTAGCGTTATGCCACCTTTCCCGTTGGTTGTTGAAGTCAACACCCACGATATGTCACAGTGTTGTGGCTCTCTGCACATGGATGTAAGTAATGGATAGCTCAAATGGCTGAAATAGTATGCACATGAAGTATGGGAAGCTCATGTGAATGATAATTTAGCATTGTTCAACGGAAAATACTCATAGAGAAATCTTGGACTTGAGAGGAGGCAACTACTTGCGCTAAACATTCTCATGTAGCCGTCAAGCTGATGGCCACATGACATAGTAAGAGGGTGGAGCCTAGGCCAACTGTGATGGCTACCTTGGCGAGCAATAAATGGCAGCATGTCGACTGCATGGGCCAACTATACTACCTGCCAGGCCTAAAAGTACTTTTTGTTCTGTCGAAGGATTGTGGATGTGTATGAATTAGGCCATTACCTTGGAGAGGGAACTTTGCTCTAGAGTCATAACCAGATTTTGGAAGCGTAGCCTCACTGAAAGGTGGAGCTAGCATACAGACATAAAATTACTACGTATTTTCAGTGATGTGAAAGACACCCCTCACATTAAAATAGTCAGAAAAAATGGTGGGGGGGGGGGCATACAACCACAGAGAATAGCAATAAGGTTGGCCAGTGAAAGACACAACCTGGTGTTTAGTAATTAGGGGGGTACCGATTACACACAAGCAAAACAAATTGTGTGCGGTGCAAGTTAAACACACACATGGCTGACACATGTCAATTACTATACTGTTCTTGTGGTAGGGAAACTGACCACAAACATTATCTATGTTTATTCAGTACAGAACACGCTGGAAACTTGGCATACAAAGGTGCTGCAAAAGGAGGTCGAGGAGCCAAACTGCTGGAATACCCTTAACTGGGCAGCATATAACAGCTTGTCTCTGTATGAAAACAAGCGAAGCACATCAGGACCAATTAAGAATTTGTGTTTGTGTGAGAGGTATAAGTACATATATTATATTAATGGACTTATGAATCCGAAGTGGCTACAAGGTGTGACTCAAGATGGGCAGATGCAATGTTAGCTGAATGCAGGATGTAAATGACATAAGTGATGTAAACTGGGTATAAACACAAAGCATATAGGTAGTATACAACCCACAGTCATTTTTCCAGTCTTCAGTAACACATAGTTGAGAAGAGAGAAAGATGTGCTTAAGACATTAATCCTTCGCTATTCATACTGGATGTTAATATGGTCTACCACATGACCATTCTGGTGATTGCCTCACTGTATCGTAACAATGACTCCCAAACTGTGACTGTATCAAAATTGAATTGCAGTTGATGTAGCCTTGCTGATAGGTACAGGAGGTGTACAAAAATCTGGAAACAACAACAGTACAACACAGTATCGTGCCTGATGTAATGTAGGGAAACCTATGGCGCTCAAAACAGCTTTCTATAGTCTCAGAATGGATACATACAGGTCCTGTATGATTTTCAAGAGAATCTTATACCACTCTTTCTGCAAAATAGTGAAAGCTCAGGTAACGACGATGGAGATGGGTAGTGACCATGCACACTTCTCTCCAAAGCAGACAACAAGGGCTCAATGAAATTGTAATCTGGAGACGGTGGTGGCCAGGGGAGATGTGACAGTTCATTCTCCTGCTCCCAAAGCCAGTACTGGAAGATGCGAGCTGTGTAAACAAGAGATCTGTCGTCTTGGAACAGAGCATTACCATTGGAGAACGGATATTGTACAGTGGGATGGATCTGATCAACCAAAAATGGTAAAATGATCCTTGGCAGTAGTGCAGCATTGTATAGTACCCATGGGGCCCATGGAATACTATGGTATGTCTGCCCAAATCAGTAGTAGGACTATATTCGTACAGTCTCACTCTGCATTGTTGCCAAATTTATTCAAGATGGCGGCGATGACTTCATCCAAGATGGCGACGTGTAGACTTGGCAACAGTGCATGACATTATACAAGATGGTTGATTTTGGCGGGAAAATAGGTCAATTGGGCTACGTCCACTAACCTAACCCCCAGAATATTGGCACGAAATTTGAATTTTGGCGGGAAAATAAACCAACTGGACTACATCCGCTAACCTAACCCCCACCCCCTAGAAAATGGCTGGAAGTTCAAACTACAATAGGATAAAGTCTCGAAAACTGTACTTGCCTTTATTATTATTTTCTATCATTTATTATTATTTATTATCATTTATTAATATTTATGATTATTATTCATACCATGCACGGGTGTTCGCTACGAGGTCTGGAGTCCAACTGTGTTAGTTCATAGACCTGCCACCAGAGAGCACCACCGTGACGTTATTGAAGATGGCGGATTTTGGCTGGGAAAACAGGCCAATTGGGCTACCTTCACTAACCTAACCCCCAGAAAATTGGCACGAAATTTGAATTTTGGGGGGAAAATAGGTCAATTGTGCTATGTGCACTAACCTAACCCTCCAGAAAAAATTGGCACCAAATTCAAATTCCAACAGGATAATGGCTGCAAAACCGTATTGTCTTTAATATTATTCATTATTATTCATTATCATTTATTATCATTTATTAATTGTTATTGGCCTACCTACACTAGAAAATTGCCCCAAATTCAAATTCCAACTGGATAATGGCTGCAAAACCGTACTTGTCTTTATTATTATTCATTATCATTTATCATCATTCACTAGCGTTTATTATTATTATTATTATTATTTATTTTTATTGGCCTACCACCTCTAGAAAATTGCACCAAATTCCAATTCCAGCACAATAATGCCTCGAAAACTTTACTTCTATTTATTATTATGATCATTTATTATTTATTCAAGATGGCTGATTTTAGCAGGAAGAAAGTCATTTGCGTTACATCCATAACAAAATTCTTTCACAAGTTCAAATTCCAACACCATAATCAAACACACGTGCGAAATGGTCCGCATCTTACGAACTTTGACTGACACATGTTTTTTCACTGCTAACCTATCAAAATCGCGTCAAATAATAAACTGCACTTGTACTAACCTAATTCACATCCTCTGATTTTGCAAGGAAAAAGGACTGAAGTCTTTATTTCAAGCAGTACAGTCATCACTTGTTCACCAACAGACTTAGTACACATCTTGGAGATGGCGACACCCAGTGGGCTCGCCACTAGGTCCAGATTCCAACTGACTTAGTTTAAATCATCGCCAGCAGAGGAGGCTACCCCTGACGCCACCGGTCAGCGATAGCTCGCCACTGGCCCAGCGGCTGCTCAAACCGCGTGGGTCCAGCGGCGTAAACTTGTTTTGCTCGTTCGAACCTGACGATTCTGACTTCACAACGGTACATTGTCCGTTCACCATGTGTATTCCTTCCTTCCACACATTTCGCGCCAAAATTGTTCGCCTGAGAGTGGAATCTACCCCCAACACCAACAACGGTCGGTTAGCTATCCACCACGTGGTTTCGTGGTGGACAAACAACATGCTCGGCGCCAAAGTTGTTTACTGGGAGTGGAATCTGCCCTGGCGTCACACAACCGCCGGTCCATCACGTGGCGTGCTGGACAAAGAACGCTCTCGCTAAGTTAACTGACTCAAGATCGTATGCTCTCTCATGCGCGCGTTATAACCAGACACACTCCGCGCCGCCGCCCCGCGGCGTCCACCCACTTACGTCACACACTCTCGATCGCCGCCTCCATACACACGCCAGACACAGTCTTCTGTAAATATGCTAACACCCACATCGCGCATCTAAGCTATCAATTGCATAAGTACTTAATTGCATTTCAGTTTTAGTCATATTAAATAATTCAATTTACAGTTTCATGTAAGTATGAAAATCGGTTCAGTTATCCAATTTCAACTACATTCAAGGTCCAGACCGCCACCTTTTCCTGGGAACCAGTGCTGAGTTTGAATTCTGGCAGTAAAGAAAGGTCACTTGCACTTTCTCTACCAACCTAAGAAAATTGTTGGAAAGAAGGACACTTGTACTAACCTCAGCCACCTGACCGCCACTTTCTCCTAGGAACCAGCGCCAAGTTTGAATTCTGCCAGTAAAGATAGGTCACTAGCGCTTCCGCCACCACCCTAAGAAAATTGTTGCAACTGAAGCTCATCACCACTAACCTAAGCCTCGAGGACGCAACCTCTCCTACGGGTTTCTGGTAAAAGGACTCAGCCTGAACTAGGCCCATGGATGGAGGAACAAATGTACTTTATTTAGGGATGGAGTATATGTATCACAGAACACACACACTGACATGTCCCACACCATACAGACCTGCAAACCACTCCTACATAACTCATTTATAATGATCTCCACACACACTTGCTAATTGTAAACAGTTAAAAATAACACATCGCACAGCCTTACTACATGCGAACCGCTCGTAAATAGTGCAAAACATTTACGTCTAAATAGCCAAACAACTCCTAATTTTCCGAAATAATTTCAGTGAAGTCCTCCAAACTGCTCCTAAATAATACAGCACATTGATGTGTAGACACGCTAAGTACTCGTAAACTATTCAAATAGCGCATATGAAGGCCTACAGACCCGCTCCCGAAATAATGCAACCAACGCGCACAAGCACAGTCCACAGCCCCCCTGTCCATTGAGTACACAGGAGGTAGCGATAAGTGACATATACCTCAGATGTCAAACCGCGTACAGGCCCTGCTCGGCTTCCGCAAGCATGAGGTGGCGGCACCTCCTATTCACACATAACACCTGAGAAATTCCTATCCAAATACGTGTTCACCTACATACACGTGCTGATGTGATCGGGCAGGAGCGCAACCGCAAGCTGCAGTCGAACGCAGGCCAAAGTTGCATTTAGGCGTTGTTAATGACCGTGCGTTTATGTACACACAACGCACACTCCAAGCAGACCTGCGCGCGTTCGGCCTTCCTCTCTACCTTCACTCTAACTGTGGTCCAGCGAAGACGCTTCAGAATTCCATTCTACAATAGCAGAACCTACTTTCCCCCCTTAGCGATTCTAACGGACCATAAGTGACGATTGACTGACGCTTCACCGCGCGCCACAACCCCCGCGAAGTGAGGCAGCCACAAATCGGGCCCCCCATGCTCCATCGTAGCCGCCAGCCGCCGCCACCGAACACCGGTGAAAGTTGTATTCCAAGCAGTGCTCACACCAGTCTCATATTCGAGGCATCTCCAGGTGCCACTTGTCCCTGCTGTTGAATGCAGAGTGTGTTGACACACACACACATGCACAAACACGTTTAACCATACTTAACTACCCAGCATGGCTCTCGCCTCGCTGCGAAACGTCTGCGTGACGACTCGCCATCAAAAACGTTCTCATCATTATTCTTACGTCACATCTCTTTGCAAAAAATAAGAGCAAAGTTGAGCTCTCGGGGACTGAATAGTGTCCCAGAAATAGTTAACGCTTGCTTTCTTCATGCCTCAGCTTGTATGCACGGAAATTCTTCCCATAACAGAATCTGTTTACCAAAATATCGCCTAATCCAGTCTTCCTCCCGGACATAACGTGATAGCCTTCCTGCTTGCAACTTACGCAAATGTTCTCACCGCTGCTATATCACATCACAATCAATCGAGCATTCTCATTAGCTCTTATCGAATTTACCAGTCGAATTACTAACGCCGTCGCTATCGAAGCACCATCCACCTTTTCTTTCTGGGGCTCTCTGTCGTTATTTTGCAAAGATTGCTAATTTGCACGGACAGTTCCCTCAATGTATACACCCCTTAAACTGTTCTTTCTTTCTACAGACGCTGCACTCAATGGTAATAAACTATTTTACACTGATCACCATTTTTCACAGACAACTAAACATCGCAAAGTTATGTACAGGTCATCAAAGACAAACGATACACCCAAGAATATTGGACCGTCAAACCAATCTCCAACCAGGGAATATATCACCGAGTACCGTCAATTTTCGATGTACTTCTCGATATCAAGAACATCGCACTAGCCTCCCGATCGCTAACGCAGCATAATGCACAACATATACACTGTAAATTATTTCTCCACAAACACCAAACTTTAGCGATGTGCAGCGTGCTGTAAACCATTGACTAACTAGAAACAAGTAGAGTAAACTGATATTCGCACTCTCGAATACCGAAGTGGGTCATCTAACAGATCCGAGATGATCAATATTCTCTACACACCAACTATGGTCGTTCCCACGTCTAGAGAACAGGCAAACGTCTGTCCAACACACCGCAATCCATATTCCCTCAACTAAGTAAAGGCATCAAATGTGCAGAAGCAGTCGATCGAACAATTTACATGAGGGGGAATAACGCTCCACCGCAAACGCGCGATCTTCTCAAAGTTGCACTTGATCACGAAAGCAGCCCAGGACATACTTAGTTCGCTATTCGGTTGTCTAGAACACGGTAAAGTTAACTATCATACATTCCTACACTCCAACAGGCCTATGCATTCGGAAGACCGCTACCATTAACGTGGGAATGCGAATCAGTACTACCACAGACTTTGCATACATGATCACATTCTAGAAAACGCCTCACATCATTCTTCTATCATTATACCCACAATTAAATCTTACGATCTAGGTCTCAATTGAACGGTATTCGGCAATGAGCCAAGTATTGGAAATACACTCTGTTGAACGCTGTGGCTCTGGAAATACCTGTACCTTCCTTAGCAGTAGACATACTCTTCCCTTCGCTATCACAGTACCCCAAGTAAATCCACACACGCCCCCACCCCCTACAACAGCACATAGACATTTCCTTTACACAAACAGATATACTTTATATACCCGATCCTCAAATGCGTACGTATCACACACACACCCGATGAATTTTGAAAATCATTCGGCTAAGGAACGCAGTATGCGACCGGTATTCACATCTCGAAATGAGTGACCTATCTCGAACCTATCTCTTACCCCCCCTCCCCCCCCCCCCCCCAGCAGACAAAAATTAACAACTATAGAAGCTCAAATAACTTCATCCGATATAAAACTCACATAGATGCCATTACTCACGCGTTGACGAACAGCTGCGTTGGGGGTCCAGTGCGGACATAGAGACAGAGACAGAGACAGAGACAGAGACAGAGAGAAGGAGATAGAGAGAGAGAGATTTCGCAATGCTTCCCAGAATAGCACAGCGTGCAGCCCTGACGGCATACTTCGCCCCTCACTGAATTTACCCCTCAAACTGCTGCCGCTACTGCTCCCTGCGTCGAACAAACGTATCAAATATACACTTATTGATACACTACAGAGGGTAGTTTAAAGTTTCATCACCTCTACTCTCGGAGAAAGATCGTATCCCACGTACTATACTGTAAATCGAAAGAAACGCCCACTGTGGCCTGTTTACTTGTTTGAAACACTGTTTTCTAACGCGCTTTGTACACTGCCAATCATTTCTTTTTTCTGCCACGACTTCTACCTCTATGTCACATTCTGAACTGGCATTAAGACGCTCTGATCCACGACCTCTCACAGAAAACTAGACATCACACTATGTAAATCATATTCTTACCGTGGATAGCATAACACTGAATTATTCTTAAATAAAACACACTTACAACATAAGGAAACTAGAAGAGTTTGGCAGCGTTGTGGAGAGTTTCTAAACTAGCGTGCGAAAGTCTTTCATGACCTCTACATTTAAGTTCATATGTCGCCGTGACGGAACAGATGATGGCTTGGCATTCCATTTCGAGTTATTCGTAATTCTGCACTCATGTACGAGATCGCTGTTTAGCTGCTAGCAATCCCCAGAAGTTGTCTCCCACCCACAAAACTTCTCACCCAACTCAAACAGACTATCTCACTCAATCATTATACGGTAACCGATGCGCGGATGTGATGCAAAAGACACCTTCGATGTACTGTAATATTAAGCAACAGACTTGATAGTTCGAAGAATTTTACACTAAGTTCAGCACCGGCCACTGATGTGACAGCATGGCCCCCAATTTCGGTATCACAGCTAACCAGCCCCTTTTACATCACTTTGCGAGTGTGATTGCGAATGTGGGTGGATTACTGTGCAGTACGTGCATTCATTGTTAATTCTTGAACACATACATGATCAAAGTACATCAGACAACGCTCTACATATTTGTAACACTTCGAGCATAATGTTTAATTTACGATCTATCTCTCGGCGCATCGGAGTCACAGAGCATTCTCCCCGTCTTAGGGTAAAAGATCAACCTCACACCATCATTGACCAACACAACCTGCAGCACTGTTAGAGAATTAATCTCCAAGCGATCAGAAGAAGAGCACTACACTCCACGTCTCATGAATGAATATAGCTTTCCAAGTCCCAACTCATCCAAGCGCGCGAGATTTCTCGAGATGTTACCATGTCGAGGAGCTTAGCACTCCTTATCGATGTATAGTAACAAATTTCAAAGTGCCGCAATGTAATAGCATATAGTTAAGAAGAACAAGAAAAGACTTATTTTTATACGTGATGGAGTTCGAGACGAATTGAGTTGGATACATTTTTACCTAAATCAAAGCAGCTATCAAGTCTAAATTATTGTTCTAGAGTCTAGGATCTGTACTTGGAACGTATTGGTAAGATAGAGAACATAAACACACACACTCCTAAGACTTCGACGTTCTGCACTTAAAAACTGGCTATAATGTTAGATCTAAAACCTTTCCCCCCTATCAGACATACATCCTCCTTCACAGTTTCTCTATACTGAACTATCTTATCGAATGGTAAAACAATTGCTGTGCATCATACGAGCGCAATATAGCTTTGCGGAGATGTATAGTCTCCACTGTTCACATCCGATCACGGTTCAGAAATTATATGATGCCTGCATAAGGCCTACATAAACTGATAATTACTAGCGGGGGATACATCCTACAAGGAAACAGATAAACGCAAAGCAGCAGCGTCCGACATGTGAAAATTACAAGTCATTCCGTCACTAACTCTGTAAATGGCGCATCAGTCAGGCAATGCATAAACAGGGATTGCAGCGCATCATAAGCTCTTACCACTAAGTTAGTTATGACCCTGAAGTCTCGATTTTACACGCAAAATGCGACAGGGGTGATTACATAAATGAAAGCTCCTTTAGAGGAGTGTGTCAAGTTTCTTCACACATGAGTTGTAAGTCCTCTGATGACTAACAGGTTTACCGTTAACGATCGCAAGTAGACAGTGTTTAAAAACACATACGGAACACGTAACTGTATACGAGTAGAACGCAGGCTATGTCATGTGACTGATACATCCGGAATCACTGATACCCCAATAGACATACAATATAATGCAACCACAATGTGAAAAAAATTGACTACCTCCCTTATTCCCTTCGTTTCGATGTCCACGTTTTCCGGGATTCCTCTTGTTGCAGCATACTTGGCCCGATATACTAATTGTTCGGTGCGAACCAGAACATAGGAAAGTACTTCCTCAAGTTCACCGCATTAGGCTCTATATTCGGTCGATATATACCTATTCCCTGGTCACTTTTCGCAATTCTATAAATTTGAGGTCAGATCTATACATGCAATCATGACATAACATCTCCTTCTGTGTTGTAAAACTGATTGTAAAAGTAGCGCAGATGCTACCCCCCCCCCCCCCCCCGCCCAAATGCATTGATCGGGACGTGTTATATACTGTAACAACTACTACGGCTTCTGACATCAAATGTAACAGCTGTGTTACTAAATGTGACACTTCTGTCACTCAATGTAACTGGGTTTTCTCTTTTGATGCTGTCAATTGTCAGGATGAGCATTCTCAAGCATTCTGTCAGGGTGAAAATATTAAATAAATAAACTTTTCTCTCTTACAAAATGTGGGCAGGGTGGGTTCTTCCTTGGCTCGGGTATGAGGTCGAATGAAACATCATTTTTACAAAAGATAACTTTTATTGAAAGTTTCGTACAGCTGTTATCTTACTGGACGTTCTGGTTCGGAGAGCGGCAGCCGTGTCGTTTGCGTAGCCTTCTGCTGCGGCAGCGGCGGCGGCGGCGGCGGCGGCGGCGTCTGATTACGCGTAGCGGTGTGTATCTCGTGTCGCCGTCTCGCCCAGTTGACCGGAGACGCGCAGCGCGAGGTGGCCTGTTTAATTATTGCGAGCGGCGTCGTGCATCGGATGGTGATACCTTGAATGTGGCGTCCCAGTGTTTCTCTTCTCTAAGCGGCCGCGTGTGTTGTGCGTCGGCCAGCAGAGCGGCGCGGCGGGGGAAGGCCAGTGTCCCGGACTCGAACCACGGACTCCCGCTTGCCAGTCTTCGGCTGTCAGGTCTTCATCCCAGCTCACAGGTGACTGCTGAAGTGAGGCCGTCTCCTTCCCGTCCTCACGAGTCACCCGGGTATGTAAAATCAGACTTCAAAATACCTTTTAACTTCTTCTTCTGACACTGAGGCTGCTGCTTGCTATTCCATTACAGCGGCGGACTTGGTGCGTCTGTGCATGAGGTAGTCTCTTCTTGCATGACGATCTTCAGCACCGAAACTAACTTAAAACAACTGCTACGCTTCTTCTTCGTCTTCTTCGTCGCTCGTCTCCGTCTTCGTCTCCGTCTTCGCCTTCGTCTTCCTCTCGTCTTCATCTACCTCTCGGGCCCACTGCGTCTCGTGTATTTATTCACTTCAGTTTACTGGAGGTGAACGACTTCACGGCCATTGCCTCTTCTGTCACGTTGAAAAGATTCTCGAAGATTCTTCTTAACGTCGGTCATTGGCTCTTGGAATGTAGGCGAGGGCCTTTGCTCACATACGACAACTGAGAAACACGTGAGCCGGTCATTGCCTCTTCTGTCACGTTGAAAAGCTTCTCGAAGAATCTTCTTAACGTCGGTCATTGGCTCTTGGGATGTAGGTGAGGGCCTTTTGCTCACATGCGACCACTGAGAAACACGTGAGCCGGTCGGGCGATGCCCTGACGGCTGAATCGACAGCGCCCGCTTATGTGGAACTTGCTGACTTCACGGTCATTGTCTCTGCTGTTCGGCCCGCTGTGAGCCAGTATGTAACTCTCCAAACTAAACCAAGTTTTCCATTTATATTCTAATTTCTAGTTCACTTTGATTTCACTAATTTATTTACTTAAGTACCACTCAACATTCCTCCACCCTTCGGAGAAATTCGCCCTCGAATTTACTACTCAACATTCCTCCACTCTTCACACGGAAAAAACACAAGCACTGAAAACTCTCGACTTACACATGCATCACATTAAGTATGTTGAAAATACTGTATCACTTTATAAAAGCCCTGTGCGCTCATGAATCACATAGTTTACACATAAATGGTTATAATAAGAGTAACAAATCTTGATGAGAATGAATAAACAAAAAATAGATTTTTCACTTAGAAAATTACATAGCAACAGCTGTTTAATCTACCCTATACTAATGCAAGAATAACGATTCTACAGTATTGTTTATTTTAACATAAGACTGTTTAGTAAAGAGTGAAGTACAATAAACAAAATTAATACACTAATGCTTAAAAGTAACTACTGAAGTACACCAGTTAAGAGTGTGGTATCCAATTAACAGGGATTTGATGAAGTGGTATATTATTATTTGGCTTATTTTTTCGTCTTATATAAAAGAAAACTGTACAAAGCAGAAACACCAACACAAAGGTTCCAGATCTACCCGTTCCTAGCATTATAATTTTAGTTTTGTGTTCACATTCGCAGTCTTGGTCGAAGATTGTACTCGTATGGTGGCATGTCTGTATGTTGTGCTGGCGTGGCCACTCTTTTTCCTCTTCGTGAACTTCCTCCACCCTTCGGAAAAGCAGACACTACTGTTGAAGGAATTACATCTGGAGCGCCCTTAAAAGGTTTTAAACGACTTACATGCACAACAGTAGTTCTGGTGGGCAGTTGCAATTTAACGTTGACTGGTGACGTGATCTCAATAATTTGATAAGGACCTCTGTAGTTTGTTACAAATTTCTTTGTTTTTCCTTTCGCAACGTATGGAGCTGAAAGCATAACCCACTGACCGATTTTGTAATTTGGATATTTAGCTTGGGCATTACCTAATCTTTCCTGTCGTTCCAAAGCCTTTGTATTAGATTTTTGAACCTTTTTCCATACATCTTTCATCATTCGACTGAAATCTCTTACTGTTTCTCCGACTTTTCCGTTTTTCTGCCTGATTACATCAAAAGGGGACGGCATTTTTCTCCCATAAACCACTTCATAAGGTGACATGCCAGTTGCTTCATGCGTTTTGGCGTTGTATACCGACACGATTATTGGTAAATACGTATCCCAATTAGAATGTTGTTCGTTAATATAATAACTAAGCATCTTGCCAATTGTCCGATGAACTCTTTCTGTGCGTCCGTTGCACTGAGGGTGTAACGGAGTTGTGCGTAATTTGCGTATTTTTAGTAAGTGGCATAGCTGTTTCATTAGTTCAGACATAAAATTAGATCCCTGATCTGTGATAATAGCTTCAGGTACGCCAAATTTAAGTATCCAGTTGTTAACTAAAGCTTGGGCAACTGTATTTGCTTGCTGATCTGGGAGACTCACCATAGCTAGATAGCGTGAAAAGTGATCTATAATTGTAAGAACATACTTATTACCAGCAGGTGTTTTATGAAATGGCCCGTAGAGATCTACTCCGCAGATTTGAAATGGACATGAAGCCTCGGGGAGCCTCTGTAAGGGTATTTTTGAACGAGAAAGTTCAGCTCGTTGTGCGCACGCAATGCAATTGCGAACGTACTGCGCAACATCCTGCTTTCTGGTTTGCCACCAAAATCGCTCTGCTACACGTCTTTCGGTTGTCCGTTGTCCACCGTGTCCTGCAAGGATATGATCGTGGGCCTCTGCCATTATTTCTTGTCTAAGGTGTTGGGGAACAACAATTCGCGGTCCAAGTTTTGTTTTACGGCATAATACACCATCTTCAAAGCAAAATTGTTTTTGAGATGCGTATTTTTTGCATTCTGTATCCTCATTTTGTGCCTTTCTCCAGTCCTCAGTATCTCGGCCTGTTGCTTCCAAAAGTGCTATTTTCCGACTTAGACAATCTGCATTCGTGTGTTTTTTGCCTGGTTTATGGATAACTTCGAAATCCATTTCGGAAAGACATAGGGACCAACGGGTAAGACGACTAGATGGATCCTTTAACCCAAGCAACCATTTTAAAGCTGCGTGGTCGGTAATGACCTTGAATTTCCTACCATACAAGTAGCATTTAAAGTATTTGATACCATAAATAACACTTAACAATTCTTTCTCTGTTGTGGAATAATTTCTTTCTGCTGTTGTTAGTTGTCTCGAAGCGTAGGCTATGGGGTGTTCCGCGCCATTAATATTCTGACTCAAAACAACTCCTACTGAATGACCACTTGCGTCACAGGATAAAATAAATTCTTTATTATAATCTGGGTAGGCTAATACTGGACTGTGTGTTAACTTATCTTTAAGGGTTTGAAATGCTGATTCACAATCTTCAGACCAATGAAATTTTGCACCCTTTTTCAATAATTGGGTTAAGGGTCGGGCAATTTCAGCAAAATTTTGAACATATTTTCGGTAATACGATGCGAGACCAATGAAACTTTGTACTTCCTTAACGCGTTGTGGTGTTGGGAAGTCCTTAACTGCCGAAATTAATCGAGGATCTGTTCTAATTCCTTTTTCACTAATGACATGCCCTAGGTATGTAACCTCTGTCAATGCAAAACTACATTTTTCCATATTTAATGTTAATTTAGCTTTTCTAAGTCTCTGAAAAACATTACGCAGACGCACAGCATGTTCATTAATGTCTTTGGAGAATACAATAATATCGTCTAGATATACACAACATTGCTGAGTTTTTAGTCCTCGCAATACTCCATCGAGTAGTCTTTGAAAAGTTGCTGGTGCATTTTTCAAACCGAAAGGCATTCTTTTAAATTGCCAGTGGCCTCCAGGGGTAGAAAATGCTGTTTTATGCCTATCTTCAGGTGCAACTTCCAATTGATGATATCCGCTACGTAAATCGATTGTTGAAAAGTATTTACTGTTACCTAAACTGTCAATGATATCTGTAATGTTTGGAAGAGGATAAACATCTGAGATAGTTTGTTTGTTAAGGTGTCTGTAGTCACAACAAAATCTATATCGTTTCGTACCGTCGGGAGACTTCTTTGGAATAATTACAATATTTGAATTATAAGGCGAATCAGAATATTCTATGATTCCATCTTTTAGATGCTGTTCTAAAAATTCATCCAGTACTGGCTGTAAGTGATGCGCAACTCTATAAGGCTTTCTATAAACTGGGGGGCTATTTCCTGTTGGGATCCTATGCTGTGTGATATCTGTTGCTGGCAGTGGACCTTCTGCATTAAATAAATCTTGAAACTCAACTAAAACTGCTTCTATCGTGTCTCTATCCTTTCCTTGCAAATGCTCAATCTTCTGGCGTAATGCGGTTTTATAGGCGTCTGGTTTCTGACCATCATTAATATCTGACCAAATGAAATCTTCTTCTTCAAAAGTACTGACTGTAGCTACTAATATTCCCTTATGCAACTCTTTGTCCTCCACTCCAAAATTGTCAATATGTACCGGTACTTTTCTTTCTCCCTCAACGTCTTGAACCCGTACAACACTTCTACGTACAAAACAATGTGATACATCTAATTCCTCATTTTCCTCTAGTGGCTCTATTAGACATATTGTGTCTATAGGTACCTCGGGGTCAACGGTCATCCAGAGAAGTTTTCCTGAGCCAGATGGTATCTGATCCCGCGAATCAACCTTCAAGGACGTTGCACGCAGTGTAGTTGATTTCGCCTTCCGGTTAGGGAAATCTTGCGGCAGAGGGCCCTTTGCAGCGGTGTCACCTAGCTGAAATACTATTCCGCTAAGTTCTACAGTTTGCTGTCTGAGGTCAATTTTAGCGTGATGTTTATTCAGGAAATCCAACCCTAGGATCGCGTCGTACCCGTCAGTTATCTTTGTTACCACTTCTACATCTTCTTGAAATTGTACACCGTGAATATAGAAAATCAATGATGTACATCCTAATGACTTCACTGTACCTCCTCCTACTCCACTCAATCTATACCTTGGAGGGTCATATTTCTTTTCTCCAATACATTCATTACTCACTATTGATACGTTTGCGCCTGTATCCACCAGTATCCTTACCTCTTTATCCCGTATGGTAGCAGATAACCAGCATTCCGCCTTCACATTCGCCTTAATGGCATGAAATTTTATTGGGAACGCCTGGCGGCGGCTCCGACATTCCCGTTTGAGTTTAACTGATTTCTATTTCCAAAAACTTTCTTAGACCTGCATTCCTTGAATGTGTGACCTATTCTTTGACAATTAGTGCATTTAGGTTGTCTGCAGTTTTTTGCTATATGGCCCTGTCGATTGCACCTAAAACATCGTACTCCTGCTGAAAATACATTTCGCTTCTCCTTGTATCTGGTGGCAATGTCAATTTCTTCAAAAGCTGTCGCCACAGATACAGCTTCTGCTAAATTCTTAGGAAACTCTGCCCTGACACGACGGGACGTTTCAGGAGGTAACCCACGTAAAAGTGTATCTAGAGCTCTATCTTCTGCTTCTTGTAAAATAACTTTATTTGCTTCATCACTAGTTGTCAACTGATAGGTGTTAATATTAACTTTTCTAATCCTATCTACAAAGCTTTCTAATGACTCGTTTTGCCTCTGAGTGATAGTGTTTAACTGTTCCCTATAAAATCTACAGCTGTTCTGTTTTTGAAAACGTTTAAGTAATCCTTTCATCAATTCCTCAAATGTTGGAGCATTCCGTAATTCTTCATGGTATAAGACGTGTGCTTTAGCCTCTCCTAGCAATCTTAACTTTGTCATTTGTAAGAGCTGTTCATCTGACCATAATCCTAACTTTGCAGCTGCTACTAAATCATCAAAAAAGGCTGTTATGTCTTCGCCAGGTTTACCTGAAAAAGGAGTTACCAAGGCTGCTGCTGAGGAATCTAGGGTAGGAGGGACTGAACTGGTTTGCCTAACCTCACACAACTGTTTGAATAATGCATTATTATCATTTTTAAGCTGTGCTATTTGATTAACTAAGCTCTGAATAGCTTCATCAGTAGAAACCCCTTGTGGTGCTGACTCTGACTTTGTACGATTTCGTGTCATCATTTTATAAACTGTTAGTTACACAATCTTACCACACTGAATTAAAAAGATGTTTAAAAAATTTTCGACAAACTCTTAAAATCATGAGAGAATATACACTTCTAAAGAAAGAAAATATTACGACTGCTATGCAAACCTCTATCTTTTCACACATTAAACAATACTAACTGTGGATCTTTAGTGACTGTCATTCACACCTCATATTGAGCCAAGGGTTTTTTCTCTGACACCAAATGTAACAACTACTACGGCTTCTGACATCAAATGTAACAGCTGTGTTACTAAATGTGACACTTCTGTCACTCAATGTAACTGGGTTTTCTCTTTTGATGCTGTCAATTGTCAGGATGAGCATTCTCAAGCATTCTGTCAGGGTGAAAATATTAAATAAATAAACTTTTCTCTCTTACAAAATGTGGGCAGGGTGGGTTCTTCCTTGGCTCGGGTATGAGGTCGAATGAAACATCATTTTTACAAAAGATAACTTTTATTGAAAGTTTCGTACAGCTGTTATCTTACTGGACGTTCTGGTTCGGAGAGCGGCAGCCGTGTCGTTTGCGTAGCCTTCTGCTGCGGCAGCGGCGGCGGCGGCGGCGGCGGCGGCGTCTGATTACGCGTAGCGGTGTGTATCTCGTGTCGCCGTCTCGCCCAGTTGACCGGAGACGCGCAGCGCGAGGTGGCCTGTTTAATTATTGCGAGCGGCGTCGTGCATCGGATGGTGATACCTTGAATGTGGCGTCCCAGTGTTTCTCTTCTCTAAGCGGCCGCGTGTGTTGTGCGTCGGCCAGCAGAGCGGCGCGGCGGGGGAAGGCCAGTGTCCCGGACTCGAACCACGGACTCCCGCTTGCCAGTCTTCGGCTGTCAGGTCTTCATCCCAGCTCACAGGTGACTGCTGAAGTGAGGCCGTCTCCTTCCCGTCCTCACGAGTCACCCGGGTATGTAAAATCAGACTTCAAAATACCTTTTAACTTCTTCTTCTGACACTGAGGCTGCTGCTTGCTATTCCATTACAGCGGCGGACTTGGTGCGTCTGTGCATGAGGTAGTCTCTTCTTGCATGACGATCTTCAGCACCGAAACTAACTTAAAACAACTGCTACGCTTCTTCTTCGTCTTCTTCGTCGCTCGTCTCCGTCTTCGTCTCCGTCTTCGCCTTCGTCTTCCTCTCGTCTTCATCTACCTCTCGGGCCCACTGCGTCTCGTGTATTTATTCACTTCAGTTTACTGGAGGTGAACGACTTCACGGCCATTGCCTCTTCTGTCACGTTGAAAAGATTCTCGAAGATTCTTCTTAACGTCGGTCATTGGCTCTTGGAATGTAGGCGAGGGCCTTTGCTCACATACGACAACTGAGAAACACGTGAGCCGGTCATTGCCTCTTCTGTCACGTTGAAAAGCTTCTCGAAGAATCTTCTTAACGTCGGTCATTGGCTCTTGGGATGTAGGTGAGGGCCTTTTGCTCACATGCGACCACTGAGAAACACGTGAGCCGGTCGGGCGATGCCCTGACGGCTGAATCGACAGCGCCCGCTTATGTGGAACTTGCTGACTTCACGGTCATTGTCTCTGCTGTTCGGCCCGCTGTGAGCCAGTATGTAACTCTCCAAACTAAACCAAGTTTTCCATTTATATTCTAATTTCTAGTTCACTTTGATTTCACTAATTTATTTACTTAAGTACCACTCAACAATACACTCCTGGAAATGGAAAAAAGAACACATTGACACCGGTGTGTCAGACCCACCATACTTGCTCCGGACACTGCGAGAGGGCTGTACAAGCAATGATCACACGCACGGCACAGCGGACACACCAGGAACCGCGGTGTTGGCCGTCGAATGGCGCTAGCTGCGCAGCATTTGTGCACCGCCTGTGCACCGCCGCCGTCAGTGTCAGCCAGTTTGCCGTGGCATACGGAGCTCCATCGCAGTCTTTAACACTGGTAGCATGCCGCGACAGCGTGGACGTGAACCGTATGTGCAGTTGACGGACTTTGAGCGAGGGCGTATAGTGGGCATGCGGGAGGCCGGGTGGACGTACCGCCGAATTGTTCAACACGTGGGGCGTGAGGTCTCCACAGTACATCGATGTTGTCGCCAGTGGTCGGCGGAAGGTGCACGTGCCCGTCGACCTGGGACCGGACCGCAGCGACGCACGGATGCACGCCAAGACCGTAGGATCCTACGCAGTGCCGTAGGGGACCGCACCGCCACTTCCCAGCAAATTAGGGACACTGTTGCTCCTGGGGTATCGGCGAGGACCATTCGCAACCGTCTCCATGAAGCTGGGCTACGGTCCCGCACACCGTTAGGCCGTCTTCCGCTCACGCCCCAACATCGTGCAGCCCGCCTCCAGTGGTGTCGCGACAGGCGTGAATGGAGGGACGAATGGAGACGTGTCGTCTTCAGCGATGAGAGTCGCTTCTGCCTTGGTGCCAATGATGGTCGTATGCGTGTTTGGCGTCGTGCAGGTGAGCGCCACAATCAGGACTGCATACGACCGAGGCACACAGGGCCAAAACCCGGCATCATGCTGTGGGGAGCGATCTCCTACACTGGCCGTACACCACTGGTGATCGTCGAGGCGACACTGAATAGTGCACGGTACATCCAAACCGTCATCGAACCCATCGTTCTACCATTCCTAGACCGGCAAGGGAACTTGCTGTTCCATCAGGACAATGCACGTCCGCATGTATCCCGTGCCACCCAACGTGCTCTAGAAGGTGTAAGTCAACTACCCTGGCCAGCAAGATCTCCGGATCTGTCCCCCATTGAGCATGTTTGGGACTGGATGAAGCGTCGTCTCACGCGGTCTGCACGTCCAGCACGAACGCTGGTCCAACTGAGGCGCCAGGTGGAAATGGCATGCCAAGCCGTTCCACAGGACTACATCCAGCATCTCTACGATCGTCTCCACGGGAGAATAGCAGCCTGCATTGCTGCGAAAGATGGATATACACTGTACTAGTGCCGACATTGTGCATGCTCTGTTGCCTGTGTCTATGTGCCTGTGGTTCTGTCAGTGTGATCATGTGATGTATCTGACCCCAAGGAATGTGTCAATAAAGTTTCCCCTTCCTGGGACGATGAATTCACGGTGTTCTTATTTCAATTTCCAGGAGTGTAGCACTGCACTTGACTGCATCAAGTCACTTCCACATTCGGAGAGCGTGTGCTCTGCTTTCTGTATGTCTCTGTGCGATGCGGTATTTTTAACAGTTTACAATTAGCAAGCGTCTGTGTAGAGCATTATAAATGAGTTATGTAGGAATGGTTTGCAGATCTGTATGGTGTGGTACATGTCAGTGCGTGTGTTCTGTGATACGTATACTCCATCCCTAAATAAAGTACATTTGTTCCTTCATCCATGGGCCTAGTGCAGGCTGAGTCCTTTTACCAGAAACCCGTAGGAAGAGGTTGCATTCTCGAGACTTAGGTTAGTGGTGATGAGCTTTGTTTGTAACAATTTTCTTAGGTTGGTTCAAATGTTCAAATGTGTGTGAAATCTTATGGGACTTAACTGCTAAGGTCATCAGTCCCTAAGCATACACACTACTTAACCTAAATTATCCTAAGGACAAACACACACACCCATGCCCGAGGGAGGACTCGAACCTCTGCCAGGACCAGCCGCACAGTCCATGACTGCAGCGCCTTAGACTGCTCAGCTAATCCTGCGCGGATCTTAGGTTGGTGGCGGAATCGCTAGTGACCTTTCTTTACCAGCAGAATTCAAACTAGGCGCTTTTCCTAGGAGGAAGTGGTGATCAGGTGGCTGACGTTAGTACAAGTGTCCTTTCTTTCCAACAATTTTCTTAGGTTGGTAGAGAAAGCGCAAATGACCTTTCTTTACTGCCAGAATTCAATCTAGACGCTGGTTCCTAGGAAAAGGTGGCAGTCTGGACCTTGAAAGTAGTTGAGATTAGATAATTGAACCGCTTTTCAAACTTATATTAAATTGTAAATTGAATTATTTAATATGATTAAAATTGAAATGCAATAAACTACTTAAGCAACTGCTAGCTTAGATGTGCGATGTGGGTGTTAGCATATTTACAGAAGACTATGTCCAGTGTGTGTATGGAGGTGGCGATCAAGGGTGTGAGTGATGGTGGGTGGCGGCGTGGCGCGTGTCTGGTTAGAACGCGTCTGCGAGAGAGCAGATGATCTTGAGTCAGTTAATTTAGCGAGAGCGTTCTTTGTCGAGCACGCCACGTGATGGACCAGTGGTTGTGTGACACCAGGGCAGATTCCACTCTCCAGCAAACAACTTTGGCACCAAGAGTGTCCTTTATCTGCCACAAAAACCATGCGGTGGATCGCTAACCGACTATTGTGACGTTGGGGGAAGATTCCACTCTCAGGCGAACGATTTTGGCGTGAAACGTGTGGGAGGGACAAATACACGTGGTGAACGTAGAACCTACCACTGTGACGTCAGAATCAGCATGTTCGAACAAGCAAAACGTGTTTACTCCGTTGGACCTGGGCGGTCCGGGCGGCCGCTGGACCAGTGGTGGGCTACCGCTGATTGGAGGCGCCAGGGGTAGCCTCCTCTGTTGGCGATGATTTGAACTATGTCAGTTGGAGTCTGGACCTAGTGGTGAGCGCACTGGGTGTCACCATCTCCAAGATGTGTACTAAGTCTGTTGGAGAACAAGTGATGACTGTACAGGGCTATTATAAATGATTGAAGCGATTTCATAAATTCACTGTAGCTGCATTCATTGACATATGGTCACGACACACTACAGATACGTAGAAAAACTCATAAAGTTTTGTTCGGCTGAAGCCGCACTTCAGGTTTCTGCCGCCAGAGCGCTCGAGAGCGCAGTGAGACAAAATGGCTACAGGAGCCGAGAAAGCGTATGTCGTGCTTGAAATGCACTCACATCAGTCAGTCATAACAGTGCAACGACACTTCAGGACGAAGTTCAACAAAGATTCACCAACTGCTAACTCCATTCAGCGATGGTATGCGCAGTTTAAAGCTTCTGGATGCCTCTGTAAGGGGAAATCAACGGGTCGGCCTGCAGTGAGCGAAGAAACGGTTGCACGCGTGCGGGCAAGTTTCACGCGTAGCCCGCGGAAGTCGACGAATAAAGCAAGCAGGGAGCTAAACGTACCACAGGGGACGGTTTGGAAAATCTTACGGAAAAGGCTAAAGCAGAAGCCTTACCGTTTGCTACAAGCCCTGACACCCGATGACAAAGTCAAACGCTTTGAATTTTCGGCGCGGTTGCAACAGCTCATGGAAGAGGATGCGTTCAGTGCGAAACTTGTTTCCAGTGATGAAGCAACATTTTTTCTTAATGGTGAAGTGAACAGACACAATGTGCGAATCTGGGCGGTAGAGAATCCTCACGCATTCGTGCAGAAAATTCGCAATTCACCAAAAGTTAATGTGTTTTGTGCAATCTCACGGTTTAAAGTTTATGGCCCCTTTTCCTTCTGCGAAAAAAAAACGTTACAGGACACGTGTATCTGGACATGCTGGAAAATTGGCTCATGCCACAACTGGAGACCGACAGCGCTGACTTCATCTTTCAACAGGATGGTGCTCCACCGCACTTCCATCATGATGTTCGGCATTTCTTAAACAGGAGATTGGAAAACCGATTCATCGGTCGTGGTGGAGATCATGATCAGCAATTCATGTCATGGCCTCCACGCTCTCCTGACTTAACCCCATGCGATTTCCTTCTGTGGGGTTATGTGAAAGATTCAGTGTTTAAACCTCCTCTACCAAGAAACGTGCCAGAACTGCGAGCTCGCATCCACGATGCTTTCAAACTCATTGATGGGGACATGCTGCGCCGAGTGTGGGAGGAACTTGATTATCGGCTTGATGCCTGCCGAATCACTAAAGGGGCACATATCGAACATTTGTGAATGCCTAAAAAAACTTTTTGAGTTTTTGTATGTGTGTGCAAAGCATTGTGAAAATATCTCAAATAATAAAGTTATTGCAGAGCTGTGAAATCGCTTCAATCATTTGTAATAACCCTGTACTGCTTGAAATAAAGACTTCAGTCCTTTTTCCTTGCAGAATCAGAGGATGTGAATTAGGTTAGTACAAGTTCAGTTTATTATTTGATGCGATTTTGATAGGTCAGCAGTGACAGTCAAAGTCCGTAGGATGTGGACTGTTTCATACGTGTGTTCGATCATGGTGTTGGAAATTGAACTTGTGAGAGATTTTTGTTACGGATGTAACGCAAATGGCTTTCTTCCCGCCTAAATCAGACATCTTGAACTAATAATAAGTGATAATAAATGATAATAATAATAAATAGAGGTACAGTTTTCGAGGCATTATCGTGCTGGAATTTAATTTGACACAATTTTCTAGTCGAGGTAGGCCAATAAAAATAAATAATAATAATAAATAATAACAAAATGATAATGAATGATAAGAAATGATAATGGATAATATGAATAATATTAAAGACAAGTACAGTTTTGCAGCTATTATCCTGTTGGAATTTGAATTTGGCTCCAATTTTTTCTGGAGGGTTAGGTTAGTGGACATAGCACAATTGACCTATTTTCCCGCCAAAAATTCAAATTTCACTCCAAGTTTCTGGGGGTTAGCTTAGTGGAGGTAGCCCAACTGGCCTGTTTTCCCCGCCAAAATCCGCCATCTTGAATAACGTCACGGCGGCACTCTCTGTTGGCAGGGGTATGAACTAACACAGTTGGACTCCGGACCTCATAGCGAACACACGTGCATGGTATAAATAATAATCATAAATAATAATAAATGATAATATATGATAATAATAAATAAAAGTACAGTTTGCGAGACATTATCCTGTTGGAGTTTGAACTTCCAGCCATTTTCTAGGGGGTGGGGATTAGGTTAGTGGACGTAGCCCAGTTGGTCTATTTTCCCGCCAAAATTCAAATTTCGCGCCAATATTCTGGGGTTAAGGTTAGTGGATGTAGCACAATTGACCTATTTTCCCGCCAAAATCCGCCATCTTGGATGATGTCATGCGCTGTTGCCAAGTCTATACTATGCTAATTTGGATGACGTCATGGCCGCCATCTTGAATAAGTTTGGCAACAATGCAGAGTGAGGCCATACGAAGGTAGTCCTACTACTCAAATCATCACTGAACCCCCGCCATTTTCCACACTCGAGACTTATACTCAGCCGGAAGTTGGTAACAGTGTGCAAGACTCGTCTGGCTAAATGACTTTCCTTCATTTTTCTGTGGTCTATCTTTTATGTCTTTAGTACCCTGTTTTTCTGTTATGGGGATTTGTATCACTGAAGAGTGGTATTGGAACTCCAGTTCGCCTTGTAATTCCCTGCTTATGGTGCTCTCTTTGTATTGTTTTGGTGGTGACTCGGTTCGTGACTGCGATATCAGTTCTGCAGTGATTTTTGCAGCTGTAGTCCTCTTATTTTTTACCTCAGTCATCTTCAATGACGGTCTATCATGACCATTCAACACACACTTTCATCTGCTTTGCCACTTATCAGATGATGTTTTTACATTTTCCCTGTATGCTGTATAAATCTTTGATATGGTGGCTCTTGAAACACCAAAGACTTCGGCCTCTTTGGTTACGAAAGCCCTCCATACGAATAGCAGTAATTTTTCCACTTTAGAATTCACTTAGCTCCAACATAATACACTCACAAACACGCAGACACGCAGAACACTGTTCTGACCATGACTGAAACTTTCAATTGTAGAGGACATTGCGCAGGTGCCAGTCGTGGTCAAATACAACAGAACAACCTGCAGGCTTAGCTAGCACCTGTGATTATGTTCTAGCATGCATGACTCGCGGCGTTTCTTTTAAATTCGTCCAACTGCTGTGCGTCTTTATACAGGGTGTTTCCGTAAGAGCGTGCAAAAATGTAACAGGACATAGAAAATGCTCCACTGAGCAATTTAAGGCAGGGAACCTGAGGTCGGAGAAGCCAGCTTAAGGAGATATGGAAGTAAACTTGTCTACCGCTTTGTCTAGCATTACTGTTTTCCAGCTTATTTACAACTAACACACGTACAAGTTTACAGGTACTGTACTGTTTATTTACTTGCACATTCCTTATTTCCTGCAAGGAAACAAGGAGGACGAGCCTGATTACCAGGAAGTCATGATGCAGGTTTTGTTTACTTGTCCATAAGGTAGCTCTGTTATATCGCACTTACATTTCTCATGACATAACGTGTAATGCATCAACGACAGACCCATTTATTACTCAGTGCTATTCAAAGACCGACAGTACAATACAACGGAACAGTACCAGAACAGTATTTCCTGGTCGCTGGATTGGAAGGGGAGGTCCTACTCCATGGCCTGAGAGGTCACCTGACCTGAATTCCCTTGATTATTTGCTACGGGGATATCTAAATTCACCAAAGTGGATATGGAGATGGAATTAATTACCAGAATTGTAGCTGCCTGCATGTGATCCGAAACATACCACTGATATTTGTCAGGGTGTGTCAGAATCTTGTTTGCCAATGTCATACTTGTGTTGAGGTTGGTGGCTGTCATTTTCAACACATTTTGTAACATACAGTACAAATGGTACGTTCATTGTGTCACTGATGGTATTTGCAGTTGACTAATGTAAATAAAAAAAGTACACAGTAATGTGGTATTGTTCCTATTATCTCCTTAAGCTGGCTTCTCCAACCCCAGCTTCCCTACCTCAAATTGTTTAGCGGAGCATCTTCTATGTCTCGTTAAATTTTTGCACGCTCTTACAGAGACACCCTGTATACATCACAAAAGGTGTTACGAACAACAGTGAAAAGTTCAGTCTAGAACTTTAGCCTAGTGAAGGAATACCACTTCCAGACGAGACACGAAAAGGGGAGAAACAGGTGTCCTACTGTCACAGTGGTCATATTAAAAGTAAAATACAGTATGTTGCGTATGTGATGAAGATGTATTTGTATTAGAGATATTTTGTGATACCATGGTGAGCGAATGTTCTAAGTGCCTCACGTAGTAAGTTATCGATGTTAGTGACTTTCCAGTTGTACCATAAGGAGGAGTGGCAATTTGGAGACTGGGAATAGTAGTTTACTAATGGAAAACGTGAGTTGCTTTTAGAGCCTATAACAAAGTCTTAAATCATTGCATGATGAAACCAGTTATTATATCTTTATTGGACAATCTATGTCACATATTTCTGGTTGACTATGGTAACACTTGCTGCAAAAATCACATTAGTCGAGGAGGATAAGTAATTGAGAGGTCTGGGTACTGGGGTAGTGTGCCATTATGTATAAACCTCTAGATTCAGTACATTTTGCACTGTGTTATTACACTACCATGTCCTAATGAAATCTGCTAAGGGTATGGCCTACTTCCTTTCTCGTGCCTTTGCCCCGCATCTGCACAGAGTCTGTATAGTTATTAACGGATTTGGTATGGTGATTTAATGCCCTTCCTGCCACCACTCCGTTACTTCCCAGGAAGGAATGTGCATACCACAACTGTCTGGATGTTAATGTGGTTCATTGGAAAGTGTGCAAGTTTTCGACATATCAGCAAATCGTGCACGTGAGGCTGGACTTGGGTACCGGTCCAGTATTCACTTAGTCAGATGTAGGAAACCGCCTAACTACCACATCTAGGCTGACTGGCACACTGCCCCTCTTCGTCAATCTACTGGCCAGATTCAATCCAGATCCAGCGCACCTCCTTGTCCTGGAAGTGGTGCTTTAACATGCATAGCTACCTGTGCAGGTTGCTAAAGGTATGTGTTATAATTGCCGGAAATCAGCTCTTAACTTAGGTGTTTTTGGCTGGTAATAAGGTACTCTCTGACCTAGCAATTATGACCCTCTAGAACCTGAAAAAAATTTTGCATTGGAATATCCATCAGTTGTGCATACAGGATGTAATAATACGTCCATAATAAAGTAAAAAGCCAGTGCACACAGCACCACAGGGTGGTGCTGGATTCCTTGTTATGTAGCACTCGTTTGCAAGAGGAGAAAGGCAAGCAGATACAACAGGGAAGGACGGCACAGTTCATCTACAATAAGTTTCCAAACTATCAAAATGGACGATTATGGAGAAATTTGCCAACCGTAATTCATCTGTGACTGGAAACATCAAAAGCGTAATTTGGTATTTTCCTTTATATGGTGGAGAGAACTTTTTGGTTTTCCTACTTAATAGCTGGGTTCCGTAACAAGACCCAGTCACCCCATCGATATGGGAATAATATTGCTCCTTTATTGCCCCTCTAAATCTGTTTAGGTGCCTTGAGGTTACTTTGGTCCACCTTTCTCCATATCGCTTTAAGTCAGTGGGCTAAAGTTTTCGCTTAACCCAAATCAACAACCAGATGCAACTTATCTAAATCAAAGGGAAAACGCATTGGGCATCCCAATACTACTTCATAGAGCATATATTTTGTTGGTTTATGAATTCTGTTGTTATAGGCAGACAACATATATGGCAGATAATGTTCTCAAAAGTTAGGTGTCTTACTTACATAATAAGACAGCATCATTGTAGTATTTTATGAACCCATTGGACACAACTAGCGGTTTTAGGATGGAAGGGATGTTTCTCCATTTTTTAATCCTTAGCAACTAGGACAAATTAGCCAGACATAAATTTTGTGCCTTGGTACATCAAAATGGCATCAGAACTTCCGAACAGTAATACTAAGTGATTCACAAAGGCCTTTGCTATGGTCTCTCTCATCGTATCGGCAACTGGAACCAAAACCAGGAACTGTGAAATGTGATCAATAATTGATAGGATGTAGTTATTTTACTGATGTGTCTGTAGGAAAAGCCCTATAATATCCAAGACTACAATCAAGTATAGTGTAAAAGCTTCCAGCAAAGATTGCAATGGAATCCATGATTCTATCTGCTGCACCCACTGTGCACATAAAGCCATGTACATATGTAATTCTCAATGTCACACTGTAAATTTTTCCACCAGTAGCTCACAGCAAGTAGCATATTTCTGCTATTACTGAACTTAATACTATCATGGCACTGGGCAGTTGTAATATGCTAAAGTGCCTTGAATCTCACTAATCAGTTCCCAAGGGGAGTTTTGCGATATAGAATATCATATTAAGATATGAAATCCAGGAGAGTGGCATACTGCTGACATTCGGCATTCTGGCTCAGAGCTTCTTTCAGCTCCAGCACTTCACCTGCTTACAATCTACTTAATGCATCTGCATTTTGATGAAATCTACCTGGTTTATGATGCACATTATAATCTTATTTGTTCAGTTTCAAAACCCACTGCATCAGATGAGTATTGGGGTCCCTCAAGTTCAATAACCACAAAAGGGAAGTGTGGTCAGCTACCGCTGTCAACTTTCCACCATACAGGTAGCATGTGGAACAATTAACTCAAAACACCAAGGCAAACAATTCATTCTCTTCTGTAGTATAATTAAGTTCTGCCTTGTTGAGTCGGTGAGCAGCCTAACTGATTGGTTTCTTTTCCAATTTTGTTCCTGAGTTAAAATGTATTCCACAGCAAAATTATATAGTTTCTCAAAATCATGGTATATCAGCAAGGCAGAACTCATTAAAATATCTTTGACCTGTTGCATTGGAGTCTCACATTTCACAGACTCCCAAAAAGTTAACCCTTTTTTCAACCATTTTGTTAATAGCTTTGTTACTGTGGTACAATTATTAACGAACTGGCGATAACAATTCAGAAGACCCAAAACACTTTGTAATCCTCCGTGTTAGTAGGTGTAGGAAAATTCTCTATTGCTTCTTTAAGTTGCAGATCTGGTTTCACCCCAGCCAAAATGATAAAATGAACCTGTGATCCTGCAAAAGAATATTTCTCCAATGTCAAATAAAAACATGTCTCTTTTAATCATTAAGTTACACTCCATAGCCATTCGACATGTTCCTCATTTGTTTTGAAAAATACAGTAATGTCGTTTCAATAAACAAAGCACACAGGGTGTTACAAAAAGGTACGGCCAAACTTTCAGGAAACATTCCTCACACACAAATAAAGATAAGATGTTATGTGGACATGTGTCCGGAAACGCTTAATTTCCATGTTAGTGCTCATTTTAGTTTCGTCCACCTACGCTCAATGGAGCACGTTATCATGATTTCATACGGGATACTCTACCTGTGCTGCTAGAACATGTGCGTTTACAAGTACGACACAACATGTGGTTCATGCACGATGGAGCTCCTGCACATTTCAGTCGAAGTGTTCGTACGCTTCTCAACAGATTCGGTGGCCGATGGATTGGTAGAGGCGGACCAATTCCATGGCCTCCACGCTCTCCTGACCTCAACCCTCTTGACTTTCATTTAAGGGGGCATTTGAAAGCTCTTGTCTACGTAACCCCGGTACCAAATGTAGAGACTCTTCGTGCTCGTATTGTGGACGGCTGTGATACAATACGCCATTCTCCGGGGCTGCATCAGCGCATCAGGGATTCCATGCGACGGAGGGTGGATGCATGTATCCTCGCTAACGGAGGACATTTTGAACATTTTCTGTAACAAAGTGTTTAAAGTCACGCTGGTACGTTCTGTTGTTGTGTGTTTTCATTCCATGATTAATGTGATTTGAAGAGAAGTAATAAAATGAGTTCTAACATGGAAAGTAAGCGTTTCCGGACACATGTTCACATAACATATTTTCTTTCTTTATGTGTGAGGAATGTTTCCTGAAAGTTTGGCCGTACCTTTTTGTAACACCCTGTATAATTGCTTTCAATCCTCGTAACAACAAATTTGCAAATTGGTGAAATGTGGCAGGCATGTCTTAAACAAAAAGGCATCTTCAAAAATTAGTGTAGCGTGGATGGCATTACAAAAGTAGTCTTTGACCTGTCTTGGGGGACAATAGGAATCTGACTCTAGCCTGACCTCATATCCACAACAGTAAAATGTTGAGATTCTCCAGTGTATCCTAGGTTTCATATATATGAAGTTGGGGATATGTATAAGGTGTTGTAACTTTATTTACTGCTTGCATATCAACAGACAAGCGATAAGATTTCTCACCAGTAACTAACTTTTTGGGTACAATTACTATAGATGAGGCCCAGGGACTGAAGGAGGGTTGTATCATTCCAGCATCAAGCTTTTGCTGAAAATCCCTCCACAACTGACTGAAAGTGGTATTGTATTCGAGAGAATTTTTACCCTATTGGTCTGGGTTTCCTGGAACTTTGTGCTATGTTAAGTCAGTGGCTGTGAAATATCAGCTCAGCTCAAACTATCACGCGAACCCTTCTATTACTGGATGCAAAAGGCCTCAGTCTGCTTCTGATAAGTGTGACAATTTATCCTGCAAGTGATTTCTCAAGGGTGGCATGATTGTAGAAATATCTCTTATGGGCAATCATTTTCTTTCTTATCCCTCTGTAACTTCTTTCCTCCCACTGGAGGCAATTCCTCATTAGCTGTCTATTTGATACTAGCCAGACTTCCAAGAGCCTCATTTTTGGTGAGTGGGCCAACAAGAAAAATAGCTCCTTTAGGCTCTCGGGTTTTGGCCATCAACCAGAGAAGGCTTCCAGTGCCACCACAATTGGTTACAGGGGGGTTCGCTTTTAACACCAAGATATGTCATTCAGTAGGATGGCGAAAAATAGGCCTCAGATTTCTTGCATCTGTGTGGCCACTGAAACGGTGAATTGTTCCAGTGAATCAAGCAGTGTGTCGCCAGTAGTCAATCAAACTCTGATAATGGTGCTGAAAATAATTCCTCTGGATTACATCAAAATTCTGCCCTCACTTCCTCAACGCTGCCATCTCAAATTCATATGTTCTCCCATCAATTACCAATTTCACATTCCAAGTTCCTACAGGATCAACTATTTGAGCCCCCAAACAACTAATATGGCACCGAGCGAGATGGCACAGTGGTTAGCACACTGGACCCGCATTCGGGAGGACGACGGTTCAATCCCGTCTTTGGCCATTCTGATTTAGGTTTTCCGTGATTTCCCTAAATCCTTTCAGGCAAATGCCGGAATGGTTCCTTTGAAAGGGCACGGCCGATTTCCTTCCCCGTCCTTACCTAAACCGAGCTTGCTCTCCGTCTCTAATGACCTCGTTGTCGACGGGACGTTAAACACTAATCTCCTCCTCTTTCTCTAATATGGCAGTGGGATGGCTTTAGCACCCACTTATCGCCAGAAGGTATGAACAGTGCACTCACTTGAGCATCTGTATCAGTCACTATACTTTGTTGCATCTTTCCAAGTACACTCACATTTGCCACCTCTTTCAACCCACAAAAATTAAATGGGTTAAGAGCACTTACTGGAGAGCGGGTAGAGGTGGACCGTTTCCCTCGTTTATTCTTTCATTGCCTCTGTAATTCTCGAATATGTCACAGCTACGATTCGCTCTACCCATGACCAAGGGCAGTTACCCAAATGCCAAGTCTTCCTACAATTAAGACAATAAAGAGCCTGCCATTTGTCTATGGTATACCTGTCTGCCTTCAGTGTATGTCATTGAATCGTTTGTAAACAGTGGAAGTGAATCGTTATTGCATGAATGGGTGGAAACAAACTGCCATGCTTCCTCAAGCAGTAGGCCTAAATGGACTGCTTCATGTAAAGAAGATGGTGATACCACCTCGACTTCCTGACCAAATTGCGGGTTTATACTGTGGATAAATAAATCCACTGCCTACACTTCAACTTCCTGTAACAAGACATCATTACATGTTCTTCCCGAAGTATGACATGAAATCATTCGGAATCTGTTGGCCAATGCCTCAAAACCGTCCCCCATTCCCTACCACAGGGTGGATAGCTTATCACGATAATAACTGACTCCCCTTTTCCATGAATACCTCTCTGCTAACACCTTTGCAACTTTTCATAACTTTTCGCGCTCTTCAGTGTGTCCAATGATTCTAAACAAGTACCTGCATCCCTTGATAACATCATTCACTCCAATTCAACAGGATACTGTCTGGCCACAAAAAAAAATGTGACTGACATCGTCGAATTTTTCAGAAAAGAAGATGCGTTTTCAGTAGGTCATCCCTAGAAAGAAAGGATGAATGTAGCTGCCAGGAAGCTGCTCACAATGGTGGGTTGTGAGGCAGCCTTACTGGCTTCAGCTTGCATAGGCCCCTCAAGAGCAGCCTGAACATTCAAATCTGACCTCATCACAGTTTCCTTCATCTGTACCTGCTCATACTTCTCCTCTATCTTTCTAAATGTGAGTTTATGTACCTGCTCGTGCAGAGTTCTAATAGGCTCATCGCTACCACCTTCAGTGGCGCTTTCTTGCTGGGAGCATGTCTCAGGCATAGTTACAAGCAAATGAATACAAAATGTAATGGCTAACAATATTACAAAACAAGACAAAAGAATATGTCGACCAGACACAGCACCTGCAAGAAAAATAGTTTGCTAGCCTTCTCAGCTTCCACACTTTCAGAGTCGTTCACCAGCAGATCAGCGACAGATCAAAGGCAAAGGCTGGTGGCACATACATTACATGCTGGTGACACATACATTACATGCAGCACATGCGGATCGAGACACATTGTGACGTGATGGGGCAGAGAATGTATGACCACCAGAAAGACGGTAGCAGTGTGACTGCAGTGGCGAGGTGATGTCGAGACACTGGCAAGTCGGTGGTGAACCTAGTATCAACGGCTGAACCTTCACAGGGATGAATGCGGCATGAGGCAACAGCGGCAAGGACTGTCCAGCGACAGATGGTATGGCAGCTTGCTATGGAAGCGAGCCATAGAGAAACTGCAAGCTGCATTGGCACTTGGCATGGGCCAGAGGCAACAGTAGTTGGCATTCACGCTAGGCACAAATGTCTGTGCTGAGCAGCAAGCATCAGATGGGCACTGAGGCCATCTATCAGGACAGAGTGTGCCAGGTGGCACGGGGGAGTCACATGCCCCACTGTGTTGGCTAACAAAAACCAGATGTGGCCGTGGTGGGGGCTATGAAGCCCAAAGACATGAATCACGTTCGTAATGGCGCCAAGTCACTAAAATGCAGTGGTTTTAGGATCAAATGGTGGGTCTTATCTAACTGCATTGACAGCAATCTACAGGATGGGAAGGGTCAGGTTGAGGAGTGGACATCCAATGGGGGTATATTCTTGAGTGAAAAGCAGAAAAATACCGTTAACTAATGATCTGCCTGAGGTTTATGATTAGGAGTATGGTTTCCCAGGAGACGACTCCTGAGTAGAAGGAAAGAAAATGTTTCCAATTCAAAAAAAAGTTTATAATAAACTACCCCGAATTCCCTTTAAAGACTGCACACTACATAACAGTTTTACTAGGCTTTATCTCTTGTGCTGAATAGTTATTTCGGAGCTGGTGGATTCACTAACGGAGGTGATATATCGCTACCTTCACATTTGGTTAAGCGATCAAAGTGAACTACAGTCTTGTGAACTGAGAGTTGTTATTCAACACTGAAAGATCACAAGATATACAGTATGTGGAACAGTGCCTTCAAGGGACATACAAATTTCCTAGTTACGCTCAATTTCGCAATAGTGTGTCATATCATCACGTAATTCGTACATGGTATTGCGACATCGTAGCATTCTTTCGACTATGGAGCTGTTGCCTCCATGAAATAGTTGTGTAGGTCTGGAGAACTGCCTTCCAAGTAACCTTTAATATTTTAGCCAGGTACTTGACTTCACTGGAATTTATTTCAGATGGCAGTTTCTCGATCTCGAAAGAAAAACATATTTTTCAGTCATAAACAACGTCATAGTGAGTCAAACCTCTTATCATGTACTGTACACTGCCATTGAATGATGAAATGATGTATGGCAATTAATGATCCCAGTCTGAGTGTGAACTGCTCAGATAATGTGTATACATTTTGACTGCCATTTTATGGGTGCTTTCAACCTTTCCATCACTCGTAGGGTGACATGGCATAATTCTCCACTTATTTGAGTAGGTGCCATACCTGTGCCATAAGACTGGACATAAAGTTTGTTCATTGGTATGTTATATTGTCGTCTGGGATGGTAGACTAAATGAGTGACATGTGTTTTTGGAGCTGTCACAGCAGTTATATCTTCCATTGTTATCACAATAAAGGGTGTATCAAAAAGAATAATCCAATTTGGTATGTCTATATTTCTGAAACTGATAAACATACACAATGAATTATCTTTTTGGATGAATGGGAAACTCAAAAATTCTTTTTTTCTCATACCTTTTCATAGGTGTTCAGTATGCCCCCCTTGAGTTGCATGGCATATGTCAATGCAGTATTTAAGTTGTTCCCACACCACAGTGAGCATATCTTGAGTTACAACTTCAACAGCTGTTGTGTGTGATGTCTCAGTTCATTCATTGTTGTTGGTAAGGGAGGAACATCAACAGAGTCTTTTATAAACCACCCACAGGAAATAATCACATATATCAGGTCTGGTGACCTTGGAGACCAGTAATTTAAGACTGAATAATTTGGTCCAGTGTGGCTGATCCATCGTTTAGTAATCCTCTGATTAAAAAATTCCCACACTTCGAAACGCCAGTGTGGCAGTTCCCCATCCTGTTGGTAAATTAAGTCGTTCGAATCATCCAACTGCATGGTGAACGGATTTTTTGCGGACTTCTTGTGAAACTATGGTGGATGCATTCGACGTTTGTGTCAGACACTCAGGGATGGCCTGGCGATTTACATTTACACAAACAACCTGAAGTGGGCGCACACTCCTGCTACCTTCTGGGAACCACGTAAAACTCGAGAGTTTGCTCTTTCCAACAGTATGTTGTTCAGGCACATATCTCAAATAACATAATAGCTATTTTTTTTAAATCAGATGATTCTTTTTGATACATCCTGTATTATAGCAAGAGAAATGGTCAATGATAGATAAAACACATCTGTTATTTTTGGCCAATACAGAGACCTGTCACACAGTATCAAGTTCTAAGTTTCAAAAGGTCCTGCTCCCTCCATTAAAGATTGAAGAGGTATGATTGGCTTCTGTGCTTGCACTCACTTAGAAAATTTTTAATATGATGTTCTACATCTTTCTTCCATTGCAGACATCAGTAATGGGCTGCAATGAATGCATGTGTGGAACTTTTTCCATTATTAGATGTCTGTGTGCTACATGTACATCATTAGTGGGACAAAGAGAGAATGGCCCCACTCTGCATTGTTGACAAATTTATACAAGATGGTGGATCTAAGATGGCGGCGATAGATGTCGCAAAATCACAATGACATCATGGCAAGAAGTTCAAATTTTGGCGAGAAAATAGGTCTATTAGGCTACCTCCACCAACCTACCCCCCTCACCCCTCCTTTCCCCTCCACTACCATCCCACCTCCCCTCCCCTCCCCTCACCATCTGGAAATTGGCAGGAAAAGGACTCAGTTTGTGCTGTTGTGCTGAATAGGACAGACGTACGTCTTTATTTTCTATGCATTAATTCCCTCCCTTCCCCTCCCCCATCAGGGAATTAGCGGTAAAGGGACTCAGTCTGTGCTGGCCTGTGGATAGTATGAACGTAAGTTTTTCTTTTTGTTTATTTAAACAATTTGAGTTGTCAGAGGCATTAGCTCCATCCAGTGTGTTCACCATGTGGTCCGGAGTCTAACTGATCTAGTTCACAGTATCGCCACCAGAGGGCGCTGTCTTCCCTCCCCCTCTCCGCTCCCATGACGTAATTCAAGATGGCGGTCTGGGGAAAAACTGGCGGGAAAAGTACTCACTCTGTGTATAGCTGCTGGCCTGGGAGAACAGATATAATTGTTTGCTGTGTTCAATGGACTAGGCGCCTGTGCTGGAGAAGGGGGACATTAGCATTTGAGGATTGCATCGATAGTATCAATATTTGGTGAAGGAGAATATGGGCTAAGTTACGCTTTGCAACTCATACCGATAAAGGTGTGTGCTGTAAATGTAGATAATTCGATAAAAGTCCAGTCAGCCAGTCTTCTGAAGTCCAAGATGTAAGACGTTTACCCCAGAGGATCTGCCCCCTGCTGGAACAGAGACAACATGCCGGGTTCTTTGCCCCAAGTTTCTGCACCAGCTCACGCCACAGCCAGGGAGTGTGCTGGCTTACAGCACGGTCACGTGATAGTCGCTAAGCACTTCCGGTCACGTTGGAAATACCCGCATCCTTCCTCATCCTCCCCATCCCCGGTGCACAGATACCTTTTGTCGTTGAACATGAGCTGCTTTAGGAGATATTACATCTGCTGCTGCGGAATATTGTCACGTACTTAACTTGAAGACATCACATGAACTAAATGTTTCAATGCAAAGGGAGAGAGAGCTTTGCAGATGACGTGTGGCTATTTAAATAATTATACGTTTCATTCTGAGGAATAATGCCACAGCTACACTTGAACACGAACTCTAAAAGAAAAAGATAACGACACAGTTATGAAACCGACCCAGAGACACTTCTAACACTTTTGTGGAAGTACACTTGTCCCTGAGAATGAACTGCTTCAGGAGTTACCATTTCCAACTGAATACATCAGTAAATATACACTCCTGGAAATTGAAATAAGAACACCGTGAATTCATTGTCCCAGGAAGGGGAAACTTTATTGACACATTCCTGGGGTCAGATACATCACATGATCACACTGACAGAACCACAGGCACATAGACACAGGCAACAGAGCATGCACAATGTCGGCACTAGTACAGTGTATATCCACCTTTCGCAGCAATGCAGGCTGCTATTCTCCCATGGAGACGATCGTAGAGATGCTGGATGTAGTCCTGTGGAACGGCTTGCCATGCCATTTCCACCTGGCGCCTCAGTTGGACCAACGTTCGTGCTGGACGTGCAGACCGCGTGAGACGACTCTTCATCCAGTCCCAAACATGCTCAATGGGGGACAGATCCGGAGATCTTGCTGGCCAGGGTAGTTGACTTACACCTTCTAGAGCACGTTGGGTGGCACGGGATACATGCGGACGTGCATTGTCCTGTTGGAACAGCAAGTTCCCTTGCCGGTCTAGGAATGGTAGAACGATGGGTTCGATGACGGTTTGGATGTACCGTGCACTATTCAGTGTCCCCTCGACGATCACCAGTGGTGTACGGCCAGTGTAGGAGATCGCTCCCCACACCATGATGCCGGGTGTTGGCCCTGTGTGCCTCGGTCGTATGCAGTCCTGATTGTGGCGCTCACCTGCACAGCGCCAAACACGCATACGACCATCATTGGCACCAAGGCAGAAGCGACTCTCATCGCTGAAGACGACACGTCTCCATTCGTCCCTCCATTCACGCCTGTCGCGACACCACTGGAGGCGGGCTGCACGATGTTGGGGCGTGAGCGGAAGACGGCCTAACGGTGTGCGGGACCGTAGCCCAGCTTCATGGAGACGGTTGCGAATGGTCCTCGCCGATACCCCAGGAGCAACAGTGTCCCTAATTTGCTGGGAAGTGGCGGTGCGGTCCCCTACGGCACTGCGTAGGATCCTACGGTCTTGGCGTGCATCCGTGCGTCGCTGCGGTCCGGTCCCAGGTCGACGGGCACGTGCACCTTCCGCCGACCACTGGCGAAAACATCGATGTACTGTGGAGACCTCACGCCCCACGTGTTGAGCAATTCGGCGGTACGTCCACCCGGCCTCCCGCATGCCCACTATACGCCCTCGCTCAAAGTCCGTCAACTGCACATACGGTTCACGTCCACGCTGTCGCGGCATGCTACCAGTGTTAAAGACTGCGATGGAGCTCCGTATGCCACGGCAAACTGGCTGACACTGACGGCGGCGGTGCACAAATGCTGCGCAGCTAGCGCCATTCGACGGCCAACACCGCGGTTCCTGGTGTGTCCGCTGTGCCGTGCGTGTGATCATTGCTTGTACAGCCCTCTCGCAGTGTCCGGAGCAAGTATGGTGGGTCTGACACACCGGTGTCAATGTGTTCTTTTTTCCATTTCCAGGAGTGTACTTCCAAAAAGATCGAAGCACAGTAGTTTGCCTCAATTTTGTGATGTATTCCGCAAAACTCGAACATGACTGTAAAAACAGACCAAGAAGCACTATTCCTGAGTCGCATCGCGCGCCTTTGTGGGCAACAGATCCCGAAAACGATATCAGCTGCAATATCTGATTTCACTCGTCTAAACGGCGATATTGAGAAGTCGAAATAAATATCTCTGTAATTCTAAACATATCGGGTATTTTCAAGTTTTAAGTTTTAGCTGCTTGTTGGAACTCACTGCCAGAGAGAGAGAGAGAAAACTTTCTGGGTCCTACAGCTGCTGTACTTTTCTGGAACAGTGACTGGGCTTAGTTTATATCTGCTGCTGCTGGAGTCAGGGGAGTTATTTTCCTCACTTCTCAAAACACATACCGGTGTCTACAGACAGACGAGAAAACAAGAACAAACGGGAAAAATGGCTGGATTTTCGGTGTCCTACAGCTGCTGGTCTGGAGATGCTCTAAAACCACAATGGCGGATGACTGACAGCATATTGCCAGAGATGGATGTTCTGCTTGAACTTGTCCACGAGCACTTGAACAAAGAAGACATCACATTACACTCAGAACTTTCTGTAGATACCTTGCCCCGTCTTGTTCGAACCAGTCTGTAGAGGCTCCTATGCCCTGCACAAAGAATGTCCTGTGAATGAATGGAGCATTCTGATCGGCTTTTACTGTATTTGCCCACCGAACTGCTGCTGCTGCCGGTGTGGGAGCTCTGTCCACCATTTTCAGCAGATGAGACTTTCAGTGGCGAAAAGAAAAACATACAGCGCTCATAGTGCACCGACAGTTAAATCATGCAAAAGTGGCCTACAGATCATGAAATATGGAAAGAAACTTGCTCAATTACATTGCTCTGCTACTGTCGAGGAAAGCTTGAATTTTTCAGTGTGAAACTTCTCTCCAGCCAGGCTATGTCACCACATACCATATCGATGTAGTAAACAAATTCTGCGCCATGCAAAATCATCACTTCTGCATTCTGCATATAGCTATTGATCATCAGGCACTCGTACATATACCGCGAAGACAGACAGCAGAAGCACATGCACCATATATATAGTCACAGCAGTAGATATCTCCTGTAAGGTCGCTCAGTCATCCCACAGCCAATGACCACAAGTCATCTATTCCCACACTCGCTGCCCTGATGAGCAATGAGAGCCCCCTCCATGGACAGCGGTCACAATCCATACTGGTGTACAAACGCTGGGCCGGTTCCCCTCGGCACAAAGACATTACTGTTTCCTGCCCCAACCTGATTGCTTGCTTTCTACACCCATTTCCAGAATCTGGGATTATAAGAACATATGTATTTTCACGTGGTTTGCCAGAATATCATACGATTTACGCGAGTGTTCTCGATATCAAGCACACAGCAATTTCGCATGCATAGCAGTATCGCTTGCACAGTATAATTCCAAAGATAAAGACTGGAAATTATACCTCTAGAAACCTAAAACTTAAGCGAGGTGGAACGTAATGCAAACCACTGAGTAACTAAAATGTATCTCGTTTGCGAAGATCTTTGCATGAAAACTCGAAAAGGATAGAGGAAACTAATGGTTCCACTTGCGAATACTGATGTCAATGAAATAACACATTCCAAATCATCCTTCTATTTTACAAAGTCAGCTAAGGTGTCGCCCATGTTAAGAGAAGCAGCAAACGTGTCTTCCACCCGTTTTTCACCATCTATATGCACGAAGCACACACTAGAATCAATGGCCTTCCAGTCAAATAAAGATGGGAAATGTGCGGAAGCAGTCAACCAGACAGTTTACATGCGAGGGAATAATGGTCAAACGCCAACACACATTTGAATTTTCTCAAATTTCCACGGAGAACACATACCATCACGAAGGCTGCCCAACCATTAATGAGTATTAGTTTGCCATTCAGCCGTCTAGAGCAGTGGTTCCCAACAGGTGGTCCGCGGACCCCCAGGTGTCCGCGAACTATGCCAGAGGGGTCCGCAAGATGCTATTAGTATACAAAGTATATTAAATATATTTCGTATGCTAACAGATTTTTTCTTTTGGCCACTTCCTGCATGAGCAGAGCTTTAGCGAACCCTATATTCTGCGTCTAGCGTCTTCCTAGAGCCGACTGACACTAGCACACCCTAGCGCAAACCTAGAATTAGATAGAGGCAAATAGTTCTGCTGTATGCCTTAGACTGCGCGCGCCGTCTCTTTGCAGCTGACAGCTAACTTTACAACTAACAACAGAAACTCGCATTTCAGACGACAATCAGCCATTATTTTTTTAAGGCGTTTCTTATACAAAACACCCAGATTTGAAGACAAGGGTTTTGAGCAATAATCAAAAATTTAACAATAACAATGATGGCTAAATTGTAAAAGTTTTAGGCTCAATATTTTTTCAATAATGAATATGTCAATGTTTTTTCTAAGTACCAAAAATAGAAAACGTATAAAAAGACTCTTAATTTGGCTTTTTTAGGTACTTGATACTGTGATATGACAAGGAACCAATCATGCTCGATGAGGGGGTCCTCGAGAAAATTTTATTGGGAACCCTTGGTCTAGAGGGCAACACGGTTTGTTCAGCTACATGCGTGTACCCCAGCCGACTCCCACCAGAATCGGGAAACGTCAATAGTTCCCATCACAGGCTTCTGCCAACGAGTATTACCCACTCACCAGGCAGAATCGTCCTAGGAAAGTGGCCACATATATTTTATCACTGTACTTCCAATTAAATATTACGATTGTAACCTCAATTGGACGACATCCAACTATGAGCAAAGTATCGCAAATATTCCCTCCTGCCGGCTGTGACTCCGGAAATATAAATATTTGTAACGTTCTTATGACTGAACATAATTTTCCACGTAAAAAAATCTTTCATTCCCCTTACGACAATCGCAGTTTCCATCTCAAATACATACCTTCCCTTATGACAGGGCAAAACCATTTTCTTTGGACACGTCGGAACACACACACACACACACACACACACACACACACACACACACACACATACACAAGTTTCTTTCCGTATTTCATGATCTGTAGACCACTTTTGCAGGGTTTAACTGTCGGTGCACTATGACCGCTGTATGTTTTTTTTCCTTTTCGATATATACAAAATAGTTTTGTTGCTGAAAGTCTCATCTACTGAAAATGGCGGACAGTGCCCCTACACTGGCAGCAGCAGCAGTTTGGCGGGTAAATTCAGTAAGAGCCGATCAGAATGCTGCATTCATTCACAAGACATCCTTTGTGCAGGGCACAGGAGCATCTACAGACTGATTCGCACAAGACGGCGGTAAGGTATCTACGGAAAGTTCTGAGAGTAACGTGGTGTCTTCTTTGTGCAAGTGTTCAAAGACGAGTTCAAGCAGACCATCCATCTCTGGCAGGAAGCTGTCAGTCATCTGCCATTGTGGTTTTTGAGCGTCTCCAGAGCAGCAGCTGTAGGACACCGAAAATTCCAGCCGTTTTTCTCATTTGTGGGATAGTGCTTCGAATTGTTCTGATTTTCCTGTCTGTGCTTGGATACCCGTATGTGCCTCGAAAAGTGGGGAAAATAGCGCCCCTGACTCCATCAGCAGCAGCAAATATAAACTAAGCCCACTGACCGTTTCAGAAAAGTGATGAACATCACAGCAGCTGTAGGACTCAGAAAGCTTTCTCTCTCTCTCTCTCTCTCTCTCTCTCTCTCTGCAGTGCCTTCAAACAAGCAGCTAAAATTCGAAAATTGATGAGCGTCCTGTTTAGAGCTATAGAGATATTTTTTCGACTTCCCAATATCGTCGTTTTGACGTGTAAAATCAGAAATTGCAGCTGATATCGGTTTCGGGATCTGTTTCCCACAACAGCGTGTGAAGTTTTTCAGGGAGATGTCACAAGGGTGCTGCGATCTTTTTAGTGTCCATATTCGAGCAAAATTTAAGCTAACTAGTGTGTATCGATCTTTTTGAAAGTGCGTTTAGAGACATATTCTGCTGGATTTAGTGACTCCTGAGGCAGCTCGTGCGCGAAGACAAATTGATCTCCCACAAAAGCGCACGAAGTGTCTTAGGAACGGTTTCACAAGTCTGTCGTCGTCTGTTTTTACAATCCATGTTCCACTGTTGCGATATACGTTGCATAATTGAGGCAAACTACTGTACATCGATATTTTTGGAATTGTATTACAGATGTATTCAGTAGGATTTATTAACTCCTGGAGCAGCTCGTGCTCTGAGACAAGTGTACTTCCCACAAATACGCGTGAAGTGTCTCTGGAACGGTTTCAGAACTGTGTCACTATCTTTTAGGATCCGTGTTTGAGTGTGGCGGTATTACTCGGGAAAAAAACGTGTAAGTGTTTAAATATTCTCGCGCCATGTGCAAAGCTCTCTTTCTTTGTGCAGTGGTACATTTAGTTCGTGTGACATCTTCAAGTTATGTATGTGACAATATTCAGCAGCACCAGATGTAATAACTCCACCACTTATATCTACATCTGCATAGACACTCCGCAAGCCACCAGACGATGCGTGGCGGAGGGTACCGTGTTCCACTACTTGTCATTCTCTTTCCTGTTCCACTCGCTAACAGAGCGAGGGAAAAACGGTTGTCTGTATGCCTCCGCATGAGCCGTAATTTCTCGTATGTTATCTTCGTGGTCCTTACGCGCAATGTACGCTATGTGATCAAAAGTATCCGGACAACTGGCTGAAAATGACTTACAAGTTTGTGGCACCCTCCATCGGCAATGCTGGAATTCAGTATGGTGTTGGCCTTGATGACAGCTTCCACTCTCACAGGCATACGTTCAATCAGGTGCTGGAAGGTTTCTTGGGGAATGACAGCCCAATCTTCACGGAATGCTGCACTGAGGAGAGGTATCGATGTCGGTCGGTGAGGCCTGGCGCAAAGTCGGCGTTCCAAAACATCCCAAAGGTGTTCTACAGGATTCAGGTCAGGACTCTGTGCAGGCCAGTCCATTACAAGGATGTTATTGTCGTGTAACGACGCCACCGCAGGCCGTGCAATATGAGCAGGTGCTCGATCGCGTTGAAAGATGCAATCACCATCCCCGAAATGCTCTTCAACAGTGGGAAGCAAAAAGGTGCTTAAAACATCAATGTAGGCCTGTGCTGTGATAGTGCCACGCAAAACAACAAGGGGTGCAAGCCCACTCCATAAAAACAAGACCACACCATAACACTACCACCTCCGAATTTTACTGTTGGCACTACACACGCTTCACTGGGCATTCACCATACCCACGTCCTGCCAAAGGATCACCACATTGTGTACCGTGATTCGTCACTCCACAAAATGTTTTTCCACTGTTGAATCGTCTAATGTTTATGCTCCTTAAACCAAGCGAGGCGTCGTTTACCATTTACCTGCGTGATGTGTGACTTAGAGCAGCCGCTCGACCATGAAATCCAAGTTTTCTCACCCCCGCCCAACTGTCATAGTTCTTGCAGTGGATCCTGATGCAGTTTGGAGTTTCTGTGTGGTGGTCTGGAGAGATGCCTGCCTATTACACATTAAGACTCTCTTCAACTGTTGGCAGTCGCTGCCAGTCAACAGGCGAGGTCGGCCTGCACGCTTTTGTGCTGTGCGTGCCCTTTCGCGTCTCCACTTCGCTATCACACCGGAAACAGTGGACCTATGGAAATCTCGAATACAGACGCAGGACACAAGTGACACCCAATCACCTGACCACGTTGGAAGTCCGTGAGTTCCGCGGAGGGCCCCATTCTGCTCTCTTACGATGTCTAATGACTACTGAGGTCGCTGATATTGAGTACCTGTCAATAGGTGGCAGCAAAATGCACCTAACATGAAAAACATATGTTTTGGGGGATTTCCGGATACCTTCGATCACATAGTGTATGTTGTCGGCAGTAGAATCGTTCGGCAGTCAGCTACAAATGCTGATTCTCGAAATTTTCTCAATAGTGTTTCTCGAAAAGAACGTCGCCTTCTTTCCAGGGATTCCCATTTGAGTTCGTGAAGCATCTCCGTAAAACTTAGGTACGTGTTATTCGAATCTACTGATAACAGATCTAGCAGTCTGCCTCTGAACGGCTTCGATGTCAAAGCATCCTGTCATTGCTGAAATACGCACCTTCAGGCAGTCTTTGCAACCACTGTCCATTCTCCAAGATGTGTTTTCTAGTATAATACGTTATCTATTGCAGTAAAATCCGGTGAAGTAGCCAACGTCTTACATTCAGCATCTGATTCTTGTATTTTTCTTAATTCCTCAGTAAGTGCATCGTCTACTTGCAGAATCGCCGAGTGGAGTGGCCGCGCGGTTAGAAGCGCCATGTCACGGACTGCGCAGTCCCTCCCGCCGGAGGTTCGAGTCCTCCCTCGGGCATGAGTGTTTGTGTTGGTCTTAGCATAAGTTAGTTGAAGTAGTGTGTCAGTCTAGGGACCAATGACCTCAGCGGTTTGGTCCCTTAAGAATTCACACACATCTGAACATTTAAACTTGCAGGATCTAGGTTTTCCTGCTCAACTCATCTACGTTTTGATTTAGCCTCCCAGGATTGTGTCTGAATATGCAGTCATGTTCACTGAGGCTATTTTTATTTTTTTTATTTTTTAAGGTTCACCGAACAAGTCTGCTGCTGGAATTTTTAAACCCAATAGCCATTGTAAAGCTGCATGACTGATTATAACTATGAACTGTCGTCCATATAAATAATACATGAGTGCCAAAAACAACTGCCAGAAGTTCTTTTCCTGTGGTGCTGTACTTTTGCTTAGCATGATTGAGTTGTGCTGATGTCCGCCTCCACAGCTGAGTGGGCAGTTCGGCAGAATGCCATGTGAGGGGCCCGGGTTCGATTCCTGCCTGGGCTGGAGATTTTCTGTGCTCAGGGACTGGCTGTGGTGTTGTCTTCATCCTGATTTCATCCTCAGCCGAAGTGGCGCCAACTAAAACAACTTGCACCAGGCGACCAGCCTACCAGACAGGAGGCCCTAGCCATACGACATTTTATTTTCATGTGTAACCAGTTGTTTTTTCTTCGCTGGCTTGTATTTGATTTCACATGCAGCCTACAGAAAAGTCTCTAGCATCACATGACATGATAAAACATTGTGACAAACTTGGATAAACCAAGACAGGTGCCGGCCAGTGTGGCCGAGCGGTTCTAGGCGCTTCAGTCTGTAACCGCGCGATCGCTACGGTCGCAGGTTCGAATCCTGCCTCGGGCATGGATGTGTGTGATGTCCTTAGGTTAGTTAGGTTTAAGTAGTTCTAAGTTCTAGGGGACTGATGACCTCAGATGTTAAGTCCCATAGTGCTCAGAGCCATTTGAACCATTTGAACCAAGACAGGTGAACTTGTAAGGGTTTCTTTCAGTCTTTACATATTACTCTTGCAGAGGTCTGACCATGCAAGAAGTGTTCCCTTCTTTACCGTTTTTATGAGAGCTTTTGTGGTGGCTGCATAGTTCTCCAGGGAGCATTAATAATAGTTCGATAACCCGAAAAGCGATTGCAATTCTTTTATGTTCCTCGGTGTTCGATAATCGTCCACTTTATCCGTTAATCATGGATCTGGTCCTACAGCAAATGCTGAACTTATGGTCTAGACGATGTATCTGTAATTGTGAAAAACTGTAGTTTTCTAATGTCAACTTTGGATTAATGTCACTAACACGAGTTAGAATGTTTCTAAGTTGCATTGCATTCTCTCTCGTCCTGTGTACAAATACAGTTATGTTATCCTGGTGTATTAAATAGATAGTCAGCTTTAAATCCTCTAAATGTAAATCAGCAAAACGTTTAATATAGCAGGAGAGTTTTGGAGGCCAAAGGGCATCCTCAGGTATTCATAATTACTAGAGGTATTTTATGGTACCTGCACGATATATATAAAGTGGTGAAGAATTTGCATCTGCCAAGGTGATCCAATGTGTTATCGATCCTTGGAAGGCGGCAGGTGCTTGGGTTTGCAGACTTACTGATCACTCTCATATCTATGGAAATCCGATAAGCCTTTTCTCTATTGCTAGGTTTCTTGGGAACTTTCACCATGGGTAGATCCCTTGGCCGGTAACAAGGTTGGATTACTCCTGTTTCTAGTAGATCTGCAATATTTTTTTCTACAATTGACTACAACTGATATGGTTCTGGGCTACAGGCCTAGCATCACCCAAATGAATCTCGTGGTACGTTAAGGAGATCACCGAAAGTTGTTCCTTTTCTTCAAAGTCACAAATTCAACAAGAATAGTGTAGTGGCTGGGGGCCAAATGTAGTGGATGGGTGCCAGTAAGTGCCGTGTTAAAACTCGGCGAGAACTGTCCAAGTGATATATTGTTTTTAGCTGCAGTGCCCTCGTCCTTCTTGGTCTGCGTCACATGGCCCCGCAGTGCTGAGGTAGCACCCCAGCAGCCCGTGTAATGCAATGCTGTGTCGAGCCAGCGGAGTTGCGGTGTCATCAGGATGCCGCAGTTGACTTGGTGGTCTGCATCCCTGTCGACTCAGCTGTCCCTGTCCTCGTTGCCTCTGCGCCGCTCCGAGGAGCCGCTGAGCAGCCCGCTGACAACTGTGACAACTGCAAGATGGTCCGCGCCGTGCTCCTTCGCTGGCGTGGCTTAGGACGCAGAGACGACAAGCGGCTGCGACCTGCAGCCGAGTCTGCGATCCTCACACTGGTTGTCACCGTCAAGTGTTGGAAGCCAGGACGACTGACCACGGTAGTGAGCCGTGGAGTGGCTTGCCGCTGGCTGGCTGGCTACAGACCCCGCATCGACGTCTGGGGGTCGATCCAACGACCCGCCGTGGACTGGAACGCCAGTGCCCCATCTGCTGCTGTGTGTAGCCAGTGGTGTGACATGCCTCGCCGTCCAGGAGAGCAGCCACACTTGAATTTCATTAGAAAACGGCACCTACTTATACTCGGCTGTGCGCCTCTGTTTTGCTAACGCACTGCTCCGAGTCACGTATGCACAACGCTTAGGTTGTCCAGTGTCCTCCTTCTGCCTGTGACTTGCGCCATGAAAACTGCTGCGTGTGCCTTCTCCAGCAGTTCTGCGCCCCTGTGGCCTCTCTTTGCCTTCGCAACTGCTGGTATGCCTAACTCACTGCAACCTGGCCTTCACCTGGCTGTAACTTGTGCTCAGAATATCGCACAAAACTAACTTTCCCTATCCTAAACGGTGGAGCCGCTACATTATTCCCCTCTTAGGAAAGACCAGGCCCCAGGTCGACCCTTAACTAGTTCTTAACTTGTTTGGGTCGGCTCCTATGGCACACTTCCTTACTACTAGAAAACTTAAATGTGGTCTAGTGCCCTCTTAAAACCATGATATGAACCAAAACGTAAAAATTCCTTACTGGACGACCACTGCTCGATCAACCCCTTACCTACTCGTCTCATGCCCTCGGTATCCAATCCACTGGGACTTGGACTACCCTTGGTTCTCTTTTGGAATTAGCTCCCCACCTGATCAGAAAGAAAACAACACATAACAAAGTTAAGGCCGCGAAGACATCTGGTACAGAGGTGCTTAACACGATCGTTATTTGCCATTGCCTTTCCCTATACTACACGACATGTTGAACAATCTGTTCGGCTGATATGCGACCCTCTTGCTCTAAAATGAACTGGTTTACGGATCTTAACAGACCTGGCTCCAGAGTTTGATTTAAAAAGGTCAGATTCTGCCTTGGCAAAACTCTAAAGTGGCTTCTGGTCAGTACAGCTGTGGATGCGTAACATTCAATTGCATGACTCCTGAAATTGACGCTGGCAGGCGGAAAGTTGGTCCTATTATGTTACACTTAGTTCCATTGATTAAAATTCCGCTCCCCTCGAGCTCTATAAGTTTTGCTTCTGCAAATACTCCCCGCTCAAAACAACTTGCTAGTATACCAAATTCTCGAAGGTGGAGACGATCCAATGCATCCCGACCCGTTGCAAGCTAAAGTTTGGCTCCATGCTCTCCCTTGGACAGTCTATTCTTTCCCCCTGGCTAAAAATAACTGCACCGTGCACGTGTCCCATATTTGCAGCTTCATAGATTTCCTCCAACATTTACTATATTTGATCCAAACTCAACACCGATTGTGTGACTACTTTCATCCTTAAATTTAAATTATATGAACTGGTGCAATAAACACGACTTCCCTGACACAGCACTGTCGATAACTAAAAATTTAAACAGGAAATCGTACGACTATGACATCTTTCAACACATATTTATTACGGCTTTGCTGCACAATTTATTTCTCCAGAACTGCGTTTGATTTCTCCTCCAACAACACTCCACATACGTCAGACGCTACACTTCCCTTTTCAGTGACCTGAGGGCAGGGATCACCATAACCCTTCCTCCCTCTTCAAAAGGCTGCTGCCCCAGCAGGCTCACAATACTCGTAAACACATATAAAATACAATGCCGAATTAATCTATGCAAACCCAATGATACATGACACGAAAACAAAAAAACAAAAAAACTACAAATACTCTACTACTTTCTGGATCGCAAAGCATACGGTACTTTATGCTGTACTCTATCTTCCTGGTTTTCTCTGTGCTTAGCAGCTCTCTTCACTCTCTCTTTCTTCCCCTTTCCTTCCTGTGACACGCCTGGAATAAAAAAAATGGCTCTGAGCAGTATGAAACTTAACATCTATGAGCATCAGTCCCCTAGAACTTAGAACTACTTAAACCTAACTAACCTAAGGACATCACACAACACCCAGTCATCACGAGGCAGGGAAAATCCCTGACTCCGCCGGGAATCGAACCCGGGAACCCGGGCCGCCTGGAATCACATCCAGGCAACCCTTAAATCACCGAAACCAACCAATGTGTACTATCGTTGTTCTAGATGGCAGCTGAAGCTTAACATTAACGAGGGATGTGGTCTCAACAACTTGGTATGGCCCTTGATACCTCGTGAGGAACTTCTTCGTTTTCTCTTTTTGCGTATAGGGGCTGGACAGCGTTACCCATTGCCCCACTCTATACTGCGGTAAACTTCATTTCCGCTTTACTGCGTCTTCCTGCCTTTCCAGAGCCTTTGTATTCGCCGTTTGTACCCGTTTCCAAACATCCCGAATTGTCCTTGCGAATTAACGTACAGATTCACCACTATGGCATTTTTCGCCCGTACACTACCTCATATGGATACAAACCTGTATTTATATGGGCTTTTGCATTGTATGCTCATACAACATGCTACAAGTACTCGTCCCACTGATGGTGATGAGAATCCACATAAAAACTCAGCGTCTTCCCGATTGTTCTGTGTACGCGTTCTGTCCTTCCGTTGGCCTGTGGATGCAATGCGCTCGTAATCAGCTTCTTTGTGTTCAAAAATTTACACAGTTCCTTCATTAAATCTGACATGAAGTTGATCCCTTGGTCAGTAATTATTGTCTCTGGTACACCAAACTTCAAAATCCAGTTGTTTACTAAAGCTTGCGTGACCATTGCTGCCTGTCGATTTGGCATAGCCACCATCTCCACGTAACTTGAAAAATGGTCTATTATTGTCAGGACGAATCTGTTCACCGAAGGTGTTCTCCTAAAACGTCCTAAGACATCAATCCCCAGCAAAGAGAATGGACGTGTCGCTTCCAGTAATCGATGTAGGTGTATCTGTTTCCGACTCAAATCCGCTCTCTTCGCACATGGTATACAATTCTCGACATACTGATCCACATCTACTTTCCTACCTCTCCACCAGCACCTCTCCACCACGCTCCTATTCGTCGCTCTACACCCTCCATGACCAGATAACACGTGATCATGTGCTTCCTTTAAAACCTCATCCCTCAACTTCGCTGGCACTACTACCCTTGGTTCTAACTTCATTTCCCTGCACAGAAGACCATCGTACATATTAAATTGTGGCTGTGTCCGATACAATTTACAATCGTTGTCCGCGTCCTGTAATTCTTGCCATACTGCTAGCTCATAACCTATGACTTCTACTTTTGGCACCTTCCTACTCAGTGCATCTGCATTGCCCTGCTTCTTGCCAGGCTTGTGCACCACTTTGTAGTCGAACTCACTAAGCCTCACAGCCCATCTAGCGAGTCTAGTGGACGGATCCTTCAACCCCAACAACCACTTCAATGCAGCATGATCTGTCACTACCTGAAATCTTCTCCCATATAAATAACATAAAAAATATGAGATTCCATACATTACAATAAGCATTTCCCTCTCTCTTTTTGAGTAATTCCTCTCTGCTGCATTCAACTGCCTAGACGCATAGGCTACATGATGTTGTTTCCCATCAATTTCCTGACTAAGAAAACACCCCAATGCTTGATTCGATGCATCGCACGCTAATATAAACTCCTTTTCAAAATCTGGAAACACAAAAACCGGACTTGATGTGAACACTTCTTTCAGTTTGTCAAACGCTTTCTGACACGCTTCTGTCCACTCAAATTTCACACTCTTCCGTAACAATCGCGTCAACGGCTGTGCTAAATCTGCAAAACCCTTCACGAACTTTCGATAGAAATTGCAAATTCCGATGAATGACTGCTCTTCCTTAATTGTTTTCGGTTCCTGAAAATCCCTTACAGCCTGTACCAACCTCGGATCTGTTCGCACTCCGTCCTTACTGATAATATGACCCAAATATTTTACTTCTTCTACTGTAAAATGACACTTCTCCAGGCTCAACGTCAAACGAGCTGCTCTTATGTTGCCCCATACTACTTGAAAACACTATAATGTCATCCAAATAGACCAGACACTGCCGTGGTTTCAAACCCCTCAAGACACTGTCTAGCACCCTCTGAAACGTTGCCGGAGCGTTTTTGACACCGAATGGCATTCTGATGTACTGGTAATGGCCTCCAGATGTAGAGAAAGCAGTTTTTGGACGATCCTCTGGAGCCACTTCTAACTGATGATAACCACTTGTCAAATCCATCGTAGAAAAGTACTGGCACTGTCCTCAGATATGTTTGGAATGGGGTATGCGTCCGTTACCGTCTTATTATTGAGGTATCGGTAGTCACAACATAACCTGTATTTCTTAGTTCCCTCCGTAGATTTTTTAGGCACAACGACAATCCCGCTCCCCAGCAACTATTACTATGCTCTATAATACCATCCGCAAGCTGCTGATCAATGAAATCCTCCATAATCGGCTGCAAATACCTCGGTATTTTGTATGGTTTACGATAAACAGTTGCTTCATTCCCTGTTGGTATCCTATGTTGAACTAATGGAGTTGCTGGTAACGGCCCTAGTGGAAAAAACAAATCCTTAAATTCCTACAATAATTCTTCCATATGCTTTCTTTCTCCTCCTTTCAAATGCTTAATTTTGTCAGGCTATGCAGTTCTATCGACAGTTAGTGGTTGATCGCTCGTCTACCTCTCGAACACCAGTCTTAGTCATCTGGCACATCCAAATTTGCTATTGAAACTCCTTTCCTCAAATTCGCGTCTACAGCGCTAAAATTATCCACGTTCACGTGAACTACTCACCCGTCGTTCCCCTCCTGTACGCGTACAACACTACGTTTCACAAAATAACCCAGTGAACCCAAAACATCATTATCCTCCAATGGTTCAATAACACATACCATACCCACAGGTAGATTCGACTCCACACTTACCCAAAGCGACTTCCCGGTGCCACTAGACACACACTCACGCGAATTAAGCCTTAATGCTAATATGTGCTGTTCAGTTGGTTTGTTCACTACGTTGAACGCCCATCGCGGCAGCTCTGCATTGACAACAGTTTCCCCTAGCCGACATAACATACCACCAAGTTCCACAGTTCAAGGTCAATTTTGGGATGTTGATGCAAGAAATCTACTCCTAGGATCATGTCTTAGCCCTCGCTTACCCATGGTACTACTTCCATGTATGCATCAAATCGGACTTTTCTATTCGAAAGTCAACTGTCACTGACCCTAAAGGTGTGACCTCCTTATCCTCCACTCCACGAAACCTGTAACGTGGTGGGTCTAACTTCCTTTGTCCCATTATATTCTTAGTAGCCACTGACACTTGCGCCCCTGTGTCCAACAAAATCTTAAACTTTTTAGTTCCTATGGATCCTACCACTGAACATTCCACCTCTGCACAGGTATTTGTAGCACTGAAATTAAACGGGAGCTCCCTTAGATGGGTCTTGGGCCCCCTCTGCCTTTTAACGATTGTCCACCTCCCCTATCTCCACATCTCTATCCACCACGCTGCTGACTTCCCCCCCTTCCTTTATTCCTCGGTGACTGGGTACATTGCCTCTGCACATGTCCCGTTCGACCACACTTATAGCATTTTACACCTGCTGTAAACACTGTTTGACTATCACGTACCCCTGTTGCCACATATATCTCCTCACATTGGATTGCCACCTGAATGGCTGAATCTTTCGGATTCCCTTCACGCCCTTTCCATGACATATGCGCCGGTAACCCTCTCAAAAATTTATCAAGTGTCCTTTGCTCGGCCTCCTGAAACAGAACACTATTCGCTTCATTGCTCTAACCTGACTCGTAAGTATACTCGTTAATTTCTCTTACCCTGTCCGCAAATTTCTCTATCGTCTTCCCCTGTCTCTTTGTCATTGTACTTAACCTCTCCCTAAAGTACCGAGCGCTATTCTGTTTCTTGTACCTTTGTAAAAGCCCCTCCTTCAACTGCTTAGACTGACCTGCCTTCCTTAAGGCCTCAGAACACCTTATATATGTCTTCGCTTCACCTGTTAATCTAATCTTGGCTACATGTAATAACTGTTCATCAGACCAACCATTCATGACATCTGATATTTCCAAGTCCTCCACAAACAAACGCACATCCTCACATGCATTGTCAGAAAACGGAATAATCAAACTCACGGCAGCTGGATCAGTCTCCAACGACTGATCAGATGCGTTTTCCTGCTCACTTCTAGATGTTAATTCATTTCTCAACTGCGTATTGTCTGCTGTCAATTGTGCTACTTTTCCCATCAAAATCCGTACCGCTTCTGGTTCCGACACACCTCACGTCCCTGATTCTGCCATCGTGCTGCTTTCATTCCCAGTTAATCCCAAAACAAAATATTTAAGTACAAGAACAACCTGACTTCCTACAGCTCCATATCATCGCACTCAGTATCATCATAAACCAATACAAAAGTAATTAAATGCCACGAAAAAACTAATAAATCTTACTACCCCAAACACACTAACACTTACTCTGCAAACAAAAAATACTATGAACACGCATAACATCTAAAATGTGGTTTGGCAGGAGCCATACTCGAAAGAACAAAAAAAGGCAAGAAAATGTCCAATACTCAAAAGAAAACTGGTCAAAAATCACATCTCGTGACCGTAATGCAGATGGTGGGCTCGAATGTCATACTGTAGAGACGACATCCAATATTCTGACACCAAATGTAGTGGATGAATGCCAAATGTAGTGGATGCATGCTGGGAGGTGCCGTATAAAAACTCGGCGAGAACTTTCCAAGTGATTTACTTCTTTTTAGCTACAGTGCCCTCGTTCATCTTGGTCTGAGTCACAGGGCCCCACAATGCTGAGGAAGCACCTCAGCGGCCGGTGTAATGCAATGCTGTGTTGAGCCGGCCTTGTACGCCAGCGGAGTTGCGATGTCATCAGGATGCCGTGCCGGAGTTGACTCGGCAGTCTGCGTCCCTGCCAACTCAGCTGTCCCCGTCCTCTTTGCCTCTGCGCTGCTACGAGGAGCCGCCAAGTGGCCCGCTGACAACTGCAAGATGGTCCGCACCGTGTTCCTTCACTGGCGTGGCTTAGAACACAGCGATGACAAGTGACCGTGACCTGCAGCTGAGTCTGTGACCCTCACCCCGATTTTCACCGGCATGTGTTGGAAGCCAGGACGACTGCCCACGGTAGTGAGCCTGCTGCTGGCTGGCTGGCTACGGGCCTCGTGTCAGCAGCAGGGGGTCAAACCAACGACCCACTGCGGACTGGAATGCTGGCGCCCCATCTGCTGCTGTGTGTAGCTGGTGGTGTGACATGCCTCGCAGTCCAGGAGAGTAGTCACACTTGAATTGAATCTCGTTAGAAAACGGCACCTGTTTATACTCGGCTGTGCGCCTCTGTTTTGCTAACACACCGCTCCGAGTCACATATGCACAACACTGGCCTCCTTCTGCCTGTGTCTTGCGCCATGAAAACTGCTGAGTGTGCCTTGTCCGGCAGTTCTACGCCCCTGTGGCCTCTATTTGCCTTCGCAACTGCTGGTATGCCTAACTCACTGCAATCCTCCCTCCACCTGGCTGTAACTTGTGCTCAGAATATCGCACAAAACTAACTTTCCCTATCCTAAATTGTGGTGCCGCTACAATAGGGTATAACACACCCCAATCCGCCTAACACAGGTGTTAAAGTTTCTTTTCAATTTCTGCTTTTATGGATGATGTAAGTGAGGTGGAATTTATATAAACTGTTCTTTCAGGCCATTGTCCCATCGACATTTACTTTGTGTGATGTGGAACATTTGGTTCGTCAGGGAATTTTAGTGGCTCTGCTTCAAAAATTATCTATCCTCCCTGTCAAAAATGTACCCTCTTCACACGCACTCATTCGACGTACACCTCACTTCACACATCTGCTTCCCATCTAAACTTCATTTTTCGTTAATGAGTCCACTAAGAAGAAATCTCCAATTAAAAATTCATTCTTCACCCTTATCCAAGCGATTTTCCCTGTACCAACTGATATTTACTCGGCTTTTTTAACTTTAATTTGATATAAGTTTTAGTTGACTGTCGGAACATGGTCACTTGTTTTGGGCTCCCTCCTGTCTGCTTAGTGGCAAAATTGCCAAAATGGTGAACATTTCTCCCAATTTGGAATTCCTGTGTGGAAATTAACTGTGTGTTGAAAACGGCACAGGAAATGTTTGTCTAAGATGGCATCGAAATCGTGATTATGCTCCCAACCAACTTCCAGTGTGAATTAGTTTTTCCCTCCATCCATTTTTGGTTCCACAGTTTTTAAGCCTTTTAGGTAAATTATCTTTTTCAACAATGCAGCAGTTTCAGTTCTGGATTGTGACTAGATTTAACAAACAAAATACTCATGTGAGTAAATTGAGGGTGGAGGGGGAAGAAAGGAAAGGAAATGCAAGGAACTAATGATATCAGCTGCATCAGGACCTGATATGGAATCAGCAGCAATAAGTGAAAACGTGTGCCAGACTGGGACTTGAACCTGGGATCTCTTGTTTACTAGGTAGTTGTGTTACCCACTGCACCATCCAGACTGAGTGTTTATCACAAACGAATTCAGTAACGCAGCCCGCTCCCCGGTTGACACACACTCCCACCTCGCGCCACCTATCTGCAGTCCACATGCGTATCCTCTATTCTTGCTAATGATAGATTCCTGCTGGAGGTCGAACGTAAAAGTGCATCCATACTGAAGAGTGTGGATTCATTGCCCATTGAGGCAAATCAGCTACATGAATGCATTGTGTCTGTTCTTTCAGAGATGTGCAGCTGTAATACATATTATCTGAATTGAAGGTGATGAGGTTGTGAAACGTAAGGAAAGGGAATGAACTAAGGAGCATCTGGAATTGATGCAGGATCAGCAGTGGCAAGCGAAAATGTGTGCCGGACAGGGAATCGATCCCGGGATCTACTCCTTACTAGGCATTTGCATTAATCACTGCACCACCAAGACACATTGTTCATCACAAATGCACAGACTATCTCAACACTTTTCCTTGCTGACCCACGCTCCCACCTAGTGCCACCTATCCATAGTACTCATACATGTCCTCCATACTCGCTAATTATAGATTCCTGCTTGAGGTCGAACATAAATGTGCATCCTCATTGAACGATGTGAACTCATTACCCATCGAGATGAATCAGTTATATGAATGGACGGTGTCTATTCTTTCAGACGTGGAGGACATGAACGGGAACTGCGCACAGTTGGCGCTAGATGGGAGTGTGAGTCAGCTGGGCAGAATACGGACATAGACCATGCATTTGTGATAAACACTGTGTCCAGGTGGGGCAGTGGTTAGGGGCATAGTGGTTAACACCACTGCCTAGTAAGCAGGAGATCCCAGGTTCGAGTCCCAGTCTGACACACATTTTCACTGATCATCGTTGATTCCACATCAATTCCCGATGCAGCTGATATCAGTAGTTCGTTCCCTATCCTTTCCTTCCTCCTTTTTCCACCTTCAATTCACATAATGTGTATCACAGCTGCGGATTCCGCATGGTGTCTGTTCTTTTGGACATATCCGAAATAATGGACACCACATGTCCATGCAACGTATAACTTATTGTGTGCCAGTATCAGTGATAAAGGAAGACTGTCTACCACAGATCTCACACTGAAAAGTTACTTTTGCCACCTGAGCAAGACTACTTCTCTTACTGGATTCGCTTTCAGCAGGCGAGTGAGGGGCAGAAGCAGAACTGCTTCTGTTCACATTTCCTGTATTCACATTCCTATATGCAGTCCCTTTACCATCTCAGGAAACTATTTGGCTTGCTGAGTGATGCTGTTAGATCAGACAATTTGCTCTCTCATGTCCGATCTTTCTACAGTAGCCACAAGCTGGTGCCAAGCGCATAGGAGCCTTGTGGCCTGGACGTTTCGAACGAGTACAGCGCACTTCAGCAATGAAAGCACTTGTAATGGGGTTACCCAGCTGGGAGATTTGACTAATTGTTAGGCCTCTTCACATAGAAACGAAAAATCGTATAGTACAGCATACTTCGTGTGGTCAGTGAAGCACACTTCGCCTCAGCACCTATAATATCTGTGGTAAAGCCCGTGAACTAATACATCCACATAGTGAGCTTCAGCTTCACTCAGTATTTCCTTGTTCCTTTCATTACTTTCCCCCAGTACATACATGTGGCACAATATAACATTTATTTAGTCAACAAAGCATTCTAAAACCACTCAAGAATTTTGACATTAGGTGAAAAATTTGTTTCCGTTGTAGCTAACTTTATACCTATTTCCATATCTATCCACTATTGCTTTTGCAAAGATATCAGATGACTTCGTATTTCTCAGCCCTTCAACGGGATTTACATAAGTGTGAGCCTCACCTTGTAACTTCCGTTTGGCGACTTCTGCCAACACTTCGTCATCCCTTGTGTGTATTTCCCATATGTCCATTAAGTTTTATATGAAAGTGTGCACATGTACGCCTGGAATATCCACAGAGGTGGGAACCAAAGAATCCAAAGCACCATCAACTGAAGGCCAGGATGGAGCGGCATGGAGAACCCTGAAAACGGGGAAGTAAGGCTAGCTGCAAGCACAGTGCTGCTTTGCAGTATCAAATTCACTAATGACTCATTAAGACGCCTTTGCAGATCTTCATTCTCCCCCACTGGCTCGAAATTCAAAATTTGTAAGAAAATTCAAAAATAGCCCAACTGTGCTACAATAGGCTGTTGTCCTATGTATAAATTGGTGGAAAATTAAAAAATCTTAGATGTTGAAGTGTCATGTTGCTGTAAAATCCAAAAATTTAAGATGGCGGCCTTTGCATACTGACACATCCTCTGTGATGTCAGAATTCAAGATGGCGATTCAACATAGCTGACCTGCGATACTGCTATAGCTTTATGTCAGATTCCAATACAGCTGACCTGGAATCCTGAGGGGTCTGTATCGTTGCCAAATTTCCTGGGTTTTTCCCCTCATGTCAGTCACCTGAGACAAAGCGTATTTGTTTCCCCTGCAGGTCCAAACCTGCCTGTTAGACAAAAGATGTTTTTCTCCTACCAGTTTGAGCCTTTGGCTCTAGGACAAAGGACACTGTCTCTCATGGTCACTGTCCCTCCTCCTACCAATTCTAGGACAAAAGGCACTGTCTCACCTGAGACAAAGGATGGTTCTTCCTCATGCAGGTACAAACCTGTCTCAATCTGAACTTGCCTGTTGACCTACTTTCAGCGTCATGTTCCCCTGTTCCTCAGCTACTACTAGCTCAAACCTACAAGGATGCTTATAACAGTCAGCTCACTTATAGAATTCCTTGGTTTTGTACCCAATGAAGTCACACATTTACTGTTTCTCCTAAGTTAAAGTCCAATCACCCCTCAGGTTCGATCTGTCCACCTGTGCTATACTGTGAAAGTTCATATCTTTATTTTGAAACAAACACCACACTGGGAAAAAGGGTCCTCTATGCCATCCCTGTTCCTCCTCAATTGCCCCTCACTACCGCCAGTGACCGTGGATGCAGATGATGTCCACAGAAATTGTGAGACAATACCAGGCTGCTGCAGTCCCTGGCCAACCTGGGCCAGGCAGCAGCTGCTCCAGCTGCTGCCATCTCAAATGCAGAGCTAGAACTATGTCTGCTCTTCTGTCTAATTTTTAGGTGCAGGTATTCACAGTTCAAAAGTTTTAAAGAATTTTAAATGCATCCCTTCACACAGAAAGGGGGTGTGCAATGCAGTGGTGTATGCCTATTGAAAAACTGAACACTTTCTATAGATATGTGTGTCTACCTACTTTAAAACAAAAAATGTACAAAAATTTGTCCCAGATTATGGACTACTTCATTTGAATATTATATATACACTGCTGAAAAAAAGTTAGTACATCCAGTTAGGGGTTTCCTATTCACTCAAGTTTAATTGTTGCAACAGTGCATACAGAATACATGAAATGATTACGTTTATACATCAATAGCACAAGCAGTTCTGAGGTACCAGATATTGACCCATGTTGAAACATCCATTTTAGTATGTGCTGTACCCTACATGGGCGGAACCGCAGGCGCTGAGTCTATGACTCTAGTATCCAGTCGATGGTACAGATGGCGAATACTATCCTGGGATAAATTATGCCATTCCTACTTGACCTGTTCAAGTAGTTCTGTAAGAGTTGTTCGTTGACTAGCCACACGAGTCACTTCTCGTTCCATCATATCCCACACGTGCTCGATTGGGGACATGCTGCGCAGGGAAATTGCTGCGCATCTTGCAGAGTATGCTGAGTTAAACGGGCAATGTGTGAGTGGGCATTATCCTGCTGGAAAAATGCATCACCTTGCTGTTCCAAGAACGGCGAATGAAAGGGTCTAACAACATTTTGTACATACTGAGCACAGTTTAGCATCCCTTCTAGAAAGACCAAAGGTAAACGACAGTTGTAGCTTATCGCATCCCACGCCATAACACCTGTAGTGGGTTCAGTGTGTCTTGGACGAATGCACTCTATGAAACAGCACTAACCAGGTCTGTGTTGTATGCGAAAACGGCCATCACTTGCTTGCAGGTAGAATCTGCTTTCATTGCTGAATACCACAGCATAGCATTCCATCTTCCAAGTAATCAACTTATGGCTCCAGTTAAGCTATGCACGTCGATGCTGTGGTATGAGTGGCAGACAGGCTAGGGGTGTGTGTGTCCATAGTCCCACTGCTCATACATCTACACCTACATACATACTTTGTAAGCCACCATATGGCACTTGGCGGAGGGTATCCCGTACCACAACTAGTTGTTTCCTTTCCTGTTCCACTCGCAGATAGAGCAAGGGAATAGGAAAAACGACTATCTATACGCCTCTGTATGAGCCCTAATTTGTCATATATCATCCCCTACAGCACACTTATGTCGACCACAATAGGATCGTTCTGCAGTCAGCTTCAAATGCCGGTTCTACAAACGTTCTCAGTAGTGTTCTTCGAAATGAATGTTTTCCTCTCTCCAGGGATTCTCACTTGAGCTCCCAAAGCATATCCGTAACGCCTGCATGCTGATCAAACCTACTGGTAACAAATCTAGCAGATCACCTCTGAACTGCTTCTATGTCTTCTTTCAATCCGACCTGGTGCAAAACCCAAACACTTGAGCAGTACTCAAGAATACGTCTCACTAGCGTGCTCTCCTTTACAGATGTACCACACGTTACTTAAAATTCTCCCAATAAACGAAATTCGACCATTTGCTTTCCTCACCACAATCCTCATATGCTCGTTCCAATTCATATCGCTTCACAAAATTAGATACTTACGTGACTATGTCGAGTAGGACACTACTAATGCTTTATTTGAACATTACGGATTTGTTTTTCCTACTCATCTGCATTAACTTGCATTTTTCTAAATTAAGAGCTAGCTGTCAGTCATCACACCAAGCAGAAATTTTGTCTAAGTCATCTTGTATCAACAAAAAGTCAAAAATGTTCAAATGTGTGTGAAATCTTATGGAACTTAACTGCTAAGGTCATCAGTCTCTAAGCTTACACACTACTTAACCTGAATTATCCTAAGGACAAACACACACACCCATGCCCGAAGGAGGACTCGAACCTCCGCTGGGACAGACCGCTCGGCTAATCCCGTGCAACCCACAGTCACTTACAGTCACTTATCTTTGACACTTTCCTGTACACAACACCATCATCAGCAAGCAAATGCAGATTGCTGCCCATCCTGTCTGCCATATCATTTATGTATATAGAAAATATCATCAGCCTTGTCACACTTCCCAGGGGCACACCTGATGTTACCCCTGTCTTTGATGAACGCTCGGCAACAAGGACAACAAACTGGGTTCTATCACTTAAGAGGTCACGAGCCAGTCACATATTTGGGAGCCTATTGCGTATGCATATACCTTTGTTAACAGTCTGCAGTTGGGTACCATGTCGAATGCATTTTAGAAATCTAGAAATGTAGTATCCTCATCATCACTGTAGAGTCTTGTACCGCAAGGAAGCAAGGGAGAGGATGTTCTTATATATGGCTGATATCCTCTTTCTACATCGCAAATGAACACATGGATTAATATGGTTCTTTATTTACATTAACTGGATACCTAACTTGAATAGAGTCCATGTGTTGTGGTACAAGCTCATGAGTAATAGTCCTCCTGCAGACAATATCAGTAATCTTGCTATTACAAATTTTAGTATCACTGCTAGTCTCACTATGCACACTACTCTGGTCGCTATGTACTGTTATAACCTGCGATGTGAACTATACCTGCTCTTCGAATGGACTGACAGATGCTGAACTGGAGTGTAACTTAGTGAATTAGTGAGGCCCTCTGGCCAACGACGGCGGCCTAAATCGGTGCTGTCGAGAGGGTGTTGGCGGCGAAGTTACTTGTTGGTGTGTCTCTGGCCTTTCTAGTAATAGGCACACTTGTTCCAGCGCCTACTATCGATCTTGGCACTACATCTTTGCCGACCGTTGTGCTGGCAGCAGCTTACGCCAGCACAAGAAATATGGAATCAGCCTGTTGCTCTTGATCCATAGTTATCAGTGTATCATGTGAGAAAAGAGCAAGCTGTGTTTTGCACGATCGATGCTTTCTAAAGTGTGCTGATTCGTGGATATGAGCTTTTTGGTCTCTATGAAATTTATTATATTTGAATTCAGAATATGCTCTAGAATTTTGCAGCAAACTGATTTTAAGGATATTGGTCTATAATTTTGCAGGACTGTTCTTTTACCCTTCTTATATACAGAAGTCACCTGAACCTTCTTCCAGTCACTTAGCATTTTGCGCTGGTCGAGAGATTCGCAATAAATGGAAACTAAGAAAAGGGCCCAAGACACAGAGCACTCTTTGCAAAACCGAATTGGGATTCCATTCAGACCTGGCTACTTATTTGTTTTCTTCTCTCTCAGTTGTTTCTCTATTCCACAGATGCTTATCACTATGTTACGTGAGACTCTGCGATGGACAAACTATGTTATGTTTGTACGATTCTCCTGTATGAATGATTTCTTAAACATGGAATTTAAAATTTTGGCCTTCCTTCTGCTGTCTTCTACTGCCAAACCAGACATGTCAACAAATGACTGAATGGAAGCCTTATACCTTTTTAGCGATTTTACATAGTACCAGAATTTCTTCGGGTACTCCGCCAGAGCTTTAGCCAAGGTATGACGATGGTAGCTGTTGTATGCTTGGTGCATAGATCTTTTCACGGGGGCACGAATGTCTACTAACCTTTGTCTGTCGTCATTTGTGCGTCCTCTTTTGAACCGAGAGTGCAACAGCCTTTGATTCCTCGGAATTTTCCAGATTTCGTTATTACGCCACGATGGGTCTTTTCTGTCCTTAATCCATTTACTAGGCACATACTTGTACAGTGCGCGATTTACAATCTGTTTAAACTTTGCCCGTAAGTCGCATATGGCCATCGTTCTGCAACTAAATAATTGCAGTTCTTTGTCTAAGTGAGATGCTAACAACTGCTTATCTGCTCTATCTAGCAGAAACACTCTCCTAGCCTTCTTCATTTATTTATTAACTTTAGTAACCGTAGTCGCTTTGATGGCATCATTATCACAAATCCCTGATAATGTCTGGCCTGTTTCTAGCCACAAGGTCCAAGATATTTCAATTTCGTGTGGGCTGCCGAACTAGCTGCTCAAGACAGATTTCGAAAAACGTATTTGAAAGGGATTCACAAGATTATCTGTCTGTACCCCCTACAGTGAAACCATACATGCTCCAGTGTATCCTCGGTAGATTAAAGTCACCACCAACTAGTATTGCATGATCTGGATATTAATAGGCAACTTACCATAGACTTTCTTTGATTGACTCTAGAACTGTTACAGTGGGGCGGGTGGTCGGTAAAAACATCCAAACATTAACGTGGTTTCACCTACACCTGTGTCAGCCTCCACAGCTGAGTGGTCAGCTTGGCAGAATGCCATGCATGGGGCCTGGAATCGATTCCCAGCTGGGTCGGAGATTTTCTCCACTCGGGGACCGGATGTTGTGTTGTCCTCATCATCTTTTCATCCTCATTGACAAACAAGTCGCCGTAGTGGCGTCACCTACAAAGACTTGCACCAGGCGACCAGTTTACCCGATGGAAGGCACTCTCCACACGACATTTCATTTTTCACCTACACCTGTTATGCGCGACCAGATAACTTCAATATCACACTCAATTTCAACTCAGTAAAGACAATATTTTTGTCGACACTCCCCTCACTCGATGTCTAATCTGTGTTTCTGATAAACATTCGAAGACTCACTAAATATCCCAGAGCTTTTTACTTCGGATTTTAGCCATCTCTAAGTCCGAAGAATAATTTGAGGTTGGGAACTTTGCTGGAGGGCACCAATTTCGGGAAATTTGATATGTGTACTTCGACAATTTACGAGTAAAATTTTTATAGGCGAACTGTCTGATTTCTGAACGCAGTCTGATTTCCCTACATGTGTATCAACTGGTGAGTGTTCATGAGGGTACATCAAACTACAACCAAGCCTAAAAAAAAAAAAAAAAAAAAAAAAAAAAAAAAAAAAAAAAAAAAAAAAAAAAACCTTATGGCCTTATGAACTCCGCAAGTACTCTGCTGCCTGAGTAGCTTCTTCCTTTGTGTAGTGCACCCCTGACATATCAAGGGGAGTCCTACAAATCCCCAGCCGATAATGCGGGTCCAGAAATTTGCATCCAAAACCGTTACAGAGATGAGAAAGCCTTTGGTTGAGACCCTCCACTCGGTTCCAAACCATAGGACCCCAAACAGTTATGATTTGGCTTGTAAATGAGTACAACTGTGTTTCATTCTCAAATGTGTTTGATACCAGGCTGCTGCATATAATAATGGTGAGTTCATAGCAGTACTGGAGAGGTAGGTTCTATAACTGCCAGTAAATGGCTGCCATCCATTTCACACACAATTTTTATTTGTGATGAATTTTACAAGCATAGTACCTGAATCTATTTTTTAGGCTTCAGAGCTTCTGCACAAGGGTCCACCATCAGAAAGACGAATGTATATATCACGATTTTTTCATTTTAGGTTATGAGTTACTTTTAAGCTTCCAGCATTTTTCTTGTTTCCCATCACTTTAACTCAGCTCATGCATGCGCAAATCACAACAGCAAAATAGCGTTGGAAATTGGAACTTCTACATACAACTTCATGTTAGGTTATGGACTAGGTAATATGCCCGTGGTGTCTCTCTACACGGAGCTGTCATCAGTGCGACGCTGGAACATGTAGGACTCAGTTTTCATGGCCCAATGTGGCCCTGCAGAGCTCAGTGCGAACCTGACCAGCTGATGGTCATGTGGCTCCTGGCTCATGGTGTGCCAGACTCTGAGGTGGTTAGAACATGCCAAGTGGAATGAAACTAAGGCAACACAACTCCAAACTTGATTGTTTAAACTATTATATATATATATATATATATATATATATATATATATATATATAATAGTATAAACGATGATATACAATAGTTTAAACAATTTATACATATATATGTATATTATTTCGATAATGCAATGTAGGTAACTTCAAGGAAATAAAGTGAGTAATCAATGTATTGCAGTTCTGTGTAACGACGAAACTAATGTTAGAATCTCTCTTGCTTTGATGGCACTGAAATTTCTCCATTATGTCGAATATTTCTTCAGATTCTTGACAAGTGGATGTTCATTTGTCTGGTATAAATAGCTCTGCAGATATATATTTTTTCGTGTTGGAATGTGGTACAGGTGTGGGAAAAACTGGAAACTCAGCCTGGTAAGAGAAAAACATCATTGTCTGACAGGCAGTTTTCAACCTGCAAGGCAAACAAACACTTTTAGTTCCAGCTATGAATAACAACCTATTCAGCTATGAATAGAATATGGCAGTAGAAGGGTAATGGGAATATCAGCGCATTTAGTTAGTGTGGGTTGCATACATTCAAGTGCAAGCATACATTCAGGGGCAAACTTGATTTATCACCCTCTCTCCCCCTCCTTAACGAATTGTTCTGTTAATTGGTTTATGACCCCCTGGGGATTGATTTATTACCCCCTGCAGATAATCCATCCTTCTGATAAAGCCTCCACCCCTCTCCATCCCCCTCCACCTCTGCCACCCTTCTGGGAAACCCCCTGCTTGATACAAATTTGATATCAAATTAATTCACTAGTTAATTAAATCGATACATTAATTAACCACTCCCCCCAGAAGTCTCCTAGCCCTCCTGTCCCACCTCCACCCCCCCTAACCTCCCATATCTGGAAATTGGCGGGAAATACACTTAGTATGTGCTGGAGAGAATGGATCTCATGATATGAAACTGAAGACAATGTCAATTACATAGAAGATGACATATTGTTTACTTATAAAATTCAATTTTTAGGGATTCAGTCTCTTTATTTGGCAGAAAAAGCTCACACCGAGTAACTACATATCCTAATTACATATTTACACTGCTGTAGAGTGCCCAGTGCTACAACCAGAGGATGTCATATCCCCACCCCTCGTCCCCTCCCTCCCTACCCCTCCTAGAAAAAATTGGAAAAAAAGACTCAGTCCTTCCTGAAGAGGAAATATCTCATGACATGAATTTCAAATCAGTGTCAATAACTTATTGATGCATATTCTTTTTTTATCAGCTTGTGGGAGACAGGGCTCCCCCATCTGGGTAGAGCTCACGTCTGCATCCTCCACCCCCCTTTCCTATGACATAATAATTGTAAGCTCTGAGGAATGGAAAAAAGTGCAGCATAGTAGTCGCCATTTGGGGTCCCCTGTCGTGTGAACGCCGCCACAGACGTCAAAAACGCCCCAAGGTCCTTATTACAGATCACGATACTAAATACCACCGATCACAGTCTGGATGTCTGCCTTCTTCGATCTCACGGTCCCAAACAAAGCAACAAGTGGCAGCATTCTGCTGATCAGGAAATTCCAGACTCGCTTCCTGACCCTCTCTCTCTCTCTCTCTCTCTCTCTCTCTCTCTCTCTCTCAAGAGGCCACTTCCTGTTTGTGTGTGTGAAGCAACCTCTCCAAACACGCAGATGGAGGTTTTCATCTCTCCTCAGAATACTGTGTTTTTATTAGCTAATGCTGGAGACAAAGGGAGAGCTGACGGAATTTTGATATCAAAAATTGATTGTTTAACAATTTTCTGGAGTCAAATAGATCGCTTAAAACACTAATCTCCACCTTACGATGATCCTTCTTCGTAACAAAACATATTTTCAAAGTTTGGGTATCACACACAAACATTATGCAAACCAAGTAATGAAATTTCCACCATAAACACATCGTAGAGCTAAATATATCTGAGTTCTTCTACGCACCGAAATTTGACAACAAACGCACCCTCCTCTACCACAACATTTCCACTAAACGTATCTGGTGAAAAATACCCTAGTGATCACATAAACTCGCGATTGGCAATAGCGTGCCGTCCACCATCCACCACATCGCACCACAGAGTAACAGCTGTGTTGCGAGCATCGACTGCATCGACAGTTAAGCACCAATCTGCCAGTATTCAAATGCCTGCCATACCAAACGCTCAGGAAGTGGAGAGAGTATCACCAAGCAATCAACTGATCTATGTATTTGCATAGAGGGAATAATTGTCCAGCGCAGACTCGCAGTATATTGAATCTTGTCAAGCAAACACACACGTCTGGTTCTGTCTCTGCTCACCCAACACACTAATCACTTCGTTAGGCCCCAGTGCCGTGGGCAAGAGTACACAGGATGGCGCATTCTTTGTACCTAACCACATGTCACAGGCCAATCTAATCCCTGACTTCCTGTCGCTGAAGCCTCGTGACGACTCCTGCCACTGGCTGTGGCGCACTGCAAGGCAAACAGCTGCAGCCTGGATGCATACAGTGGTTCTAGCCAATCCCACCCCGACAAATGCCCCCAGTTTAAAAAATCCACTTCATCCAATCCGAGACAGGTATTTTCTTGACCATACACTTCTAATTTCCCATGCGAAATGTAGATTTCTCCATTTTATTTGAGTTATTTTCGAAGACAGAAAAAATCAGGCCATACACGCGTTTTCACATCGCTAAAAGTATCGTTACTGGTTATGAAACTCTGTATGGGATTGTGGCATAGGCTATGTTTCCTGTAAGCATACTCTCATCAGGTAAAAAAATCTGTTCTAATCAGCTTCATATCTGTTACATCCTACATCACAGGACTAGAATATTAAACTCATTTTTGGCTCATATCGGAGTGCTAAGATCTACCTCTGTCACAGGATGCCCCCTCACTTTCAAACTCCCTTGAAGTACAAAATTGTTAAGGCTTTTGTGGCCATGTGTTGACAAACTGCCTGTTGGCTTCTATCTCGGGTTCTTCAGTCTACATCTACATCTACATTTATACTCCGCAAGCCACCCAACGGTGTGTGGCGGAGGGCACTTTACGTGCCACTGTCATTACCTCCCTTTCCTGTTCCAGTCGCGTATGGTTCGCGGGAAGAACGACTGTCTGAAAGCCTCTGTGCACGCTCTAATCTCTCTAATTTTACATTCGTGATCTCCTCGGGAGGTATAAGTAGGGGGAAGCAATATATTCGATACCTCATCCAGAAACGCACCCTCTCGAAACCTGGCAAGCAAGCTACACCGCGATGCAGAGCGCCTCTCTTGCAGAGTCTGCCACTTGAGTTTGTTAAACATCTCCGTAACGCTATCACAGTTACCAAATAACCCTGTGACGAAACGCGACGTTTTTTTATGATTTTTCTGATGTTTCGCCAGATTGAGTGGCTGGCATTGTCAAAGCTTCACCCTCCACTGCTGGTGGTGGGCTGGAGTCGAGCTCATGGCTGTACACTATATGTACCATGCTCCATTTCTCCATCTGCCCCAACCTGCAGTGCCGCTTATGTTCTGTGATACTGGTGTTGACTGATCGTCCAGACATGTCAACATAAGCTTTTACAGATGTGCATGGTTTGCTGTATATTCCTGACATTGTCTCTTTTCTCCTTTGCTAATCTGAGACACACTTTGATCTTCTTTGCCAGTTTATAAATAGTCTTCCAATGTCGAGAATATACAGCATACCATGTAGATGCAGAAAAGTTTATGTTGAAGTGACTGGATGATCAGTCAACACCAGGATCACAGAACATAAGCGGCACTGCAGGTTGGAGCAAGTGGAGAAATCGGGCATGGTGGAGGATGCGCTATGTCAGGTCGACCACATAGTAAAATTCGCTGACACGGAAATTCTGGCTCTAGAGATGAACTATCACACCCACTTGTTCAGAGAAGCTGTAGAAATACACAAACGTGAGAATAGCTCCAACAAGAAAGTATAAAGCCTCAAGGTGAACGGATCCTGGATTCCGACCATCGCAGGCAGCAAGAGCAGAATCAATTCGGAAATGATCACGGGAAGTCCTTGGACTTTAGTGCGCCAGGAGTAGTACCGTAAACTATGTTCTAAGCACAGTTTGTTAGTGCGGACGGCCTATATTTAGAGGCAGGCATGCATTCAAGGAAAAACCTATTGTTCCCTTTTGATCATCCTTAACCCATTGTTCTGCTAAGAGGATTAAGACCACCTGGGGATAATCCATCCTTTTGATGGACAGGTCATGACCCACTGAGGATAATCCTTACTTTTGATTGACAGATTCTTAACCTACTGTCCCCCCACTCCTCCCCCATCCTTCCTCACCACCTCCTCCTCTCCTATCCCTCTTGGACCGCCTCGCCGATACAAGCAAGTTTTTGATATCAATTTGACTGACTAACTAATTAAATCTATAAATTAATTAACCCCCCTCAGAGAAAACTCCCAGACATATCCCACCCCTCCCCCTACCGGAAACTGGCGGGATTCAGTTGATTGACCATTTGGCGGGAAATCGGTTGCAGTTTATGGAATACTGTTTAAACAATTTAGACAATGTGTGGAATATTGTTTATTTAAACGATTTATGGGATACAAGGTGGTGTTTGTAATATAGTTTATTTATTTAGATACAGAATTTGTCAGGAAATTGACTTTGCTGTATCAAATACTGTTTTTTTTTAACAGTTTGTAGGTGACAAGGAAGTATGGAATACTTAAACAATTGCAGCGCTTTTTTATTCGAATCACGCATGGAAATGCTGAGTGGGCTTAGTTTATATTTGCTGCTCGAGTCAGAGATGTAAGGGCTCTTACTTTTTATTTTCCTCACTTTTCGAAGAACACTGGTGTCTAAGCACATACGGGAAAATCAGAACAATTATGTATCTATAAGTTCATGACATTTTTCGAAACCCACCACCGATTTCTGCAGACGGACAAATTATGCGAATTTCAGCGGCAAACTATTTTGTACAAATTGAGATACATACATATATACTGCACTGACAGTTAAACCCTACAAACGGAGTCTACAGATCACGAATGGAATGAAATGCGGTATAGTAGTCACCGTTTGAGATGTCCCGTGTGTGTGACTATCGTCCGTGCGCCGCCACGAAGGTCGAAACAGCCCAATGACCTAATTACAGATCACATTACTAAATTCCACCGACCACAGACAAGTTATCAGTCTCCTTTGATCTCTCACGCCCTAAACAAAGCATCAAGTGGCGGCAGTCTGTTAATTGGCAAATTCCAGACACGCTTCATGTCTCTCTGTCTCTCCCAAGAGGCCACTCCCTGTTTGTTTGTGTGAACCAACGTCTTCAAACAAGAAGATGGAGGTATTAATCTCTCCTCAGAATACTGTATTCCTGTTGACTAATGCTGGAGACAAAAGGTAAGCTGACGCAATTTCGATATCAAAAAATAGAGTGAAATGACCTAGTTGCACAACCCTCTCAAATAAATTATTTAAAAATTTACAGGAGTCACATGGATCGCTTACAACACTCAAATAGATCGCTTAAAACACTCACCTCCACCTCTTCATAATAAAACGTATTTTCAACGTTTGAATATCACACGCAAACATATTGCAAATCAAGTAATGAAAATTCCGTCACAAATAGATCGTAGCACTAAATATATCCGAGTTCTTGTACGCACAAAGGTTTGAGAACACGAACAACGCCCTCCACCACAACGTTTCCACTAAACGTGTCTGGTGAAAAAAAATAATCTTGCCGATCACAAAAACTCGCGATCACGAGTGCACCGCCCGCCGACTGCAGTGTAGCTCAGCTCGTCCGCGCCGGCCTGGAGAGAGAGAGAGAGACCAGTCTTGCCCGCCCGTGCCAAACGAAAGCGTGCGTGCAATGAAACTATCGAAACGCGATTGGGTTTTTAAAAGTATTATACAGTTCCTAAATTAGTTATCTCCGCTACATTCGGAAGGAGGAAGGAAGGTCCTACTGCGTGACAGAATAGGGACAACAGCAAATACCACTGCAAGACAGCGTCCATTGTGATGTATTGAGAAGCAATAAACACGGCACACATGAACCGCGGTCCAAACGGTAGTAATAAGCTGTTCATGGCTAGATGTCAGAGATCGCTATCTATCGGGAATCTGACGTCGCGATTGGGTTTATAGAACGCTAATAACCTCCTAGCTGCTTCTCCCCACTATATCTGGAAGAAGGAGAGCAGGAAGGCCTACTGCATGATAGGACAGAGACGACAGCAAATGCCATTGTAAGAGAGAATCCACTGCAATATATTGAGAAGCATTAACCACGACAAAATCAAACCGTGATCCAGTCCGTAGTAATAAGTTGTCATGGATAGATGTCCGAGATCGCTATCAATCGGGAATCTGACGTCGCGATTGGGTTTTAAAAAGCAACATAGAATTCCTAAATTAGTTCTCTTTGCTACATTCCTAAGGAGGAAGCCCTACTGCGTGATAGGATAGGGACAACAGAAAATACCACTGAGAGATATAATCCACTGCAGTGTACTGAAAAGCTCTACACCCGACACACTTAAACCACAACCCAGTCCGTAGTCGTTCAAATGGTTCAAATGGCTCTGAGCACTATGGGACTCAACTGCTGAGGTCATTAGTCCCCTAGAACTTAGAACTAGTTAAACCTAACTAACCTAAGGACATCACAAACATCCATGCCCGAGGCAGGATTCGAACCTGCGACCGTAGCGGTCTTGCGGTTCCAGACTGCAGCGCCTTTAACCGCACGGCCACTTCGGCCGGCGCTCCGTAGTCGTTGCCATGGGTAGATGTCAGAGATCAATGGAGCCCTCGCACATCCCGCACACTCACACCCAGACGTCCACACACAGCACACCAAGCCACTCAAACGCCCACGGCTATTCAGAGACCGGGGAACACTAAGGTCGCGACTGCAGCTACAGTCGTGGGCGCTCGTGTACGCCAGTGTGCATCACCCCCAGCCATGGATGGCATCCAAAGATGACTGGAGTGGAAGAAATTCGAATATTATCAATACGTCCATTGCAAACATTCTACATTTTGAATCTTCTCTCACACAACACGCACACGTCCGCTTCTGTCGTGCTCACCCCGCACACTGGTCACTTCGACAGCCCTCGCTGCCTTGGGCAAGATCAGACAGGTAGGCGCCTTCTTTGTACCCATCACAAGCTCAGCTAATCCGTTGCTTCCGGTTGTCAATTCCTCGTGACCGCCGCTGCAGCCAGCCGCGGAAAACTGCGAAACAAACAGCTGCAGCTTGAATGTGTACAGTAGTTCCAAAGAATTCCACCCCGACATAGGCCACCAAGATTAAAAAACCCACTTTACCCGATCCGAGACAGCGATCTTGTTTCCCATGCACCTCGAATTTCTCACGCGAAATTTATATTCCTCCCATTTATACGAGTTAATTTCGAAGATACAAGAAGTCGGACAATATAAACGTTTTCATGTTGGTGAAATATCGTTACTTGTTGTGAAAATCCTATACGGGATTATGGCATAGGCATATTCCCCATGAGTATTCTTTCATCAGGTAGAAAAATATCTTTTCTTATCTGTCATGTCCTGCATCACAGGGCTAGAATATTAAACTCAGTTTTCGTCCACTGTCACAGGACGCCTTCTCACTTTCAGACTCTCCCTTAAAGTAACAGCAAAGAGAAGTTGTAAATATAAGGTTAATACTACATATCACTTTATAAATTCGGCACTACATCTGATTTCATTATGATAGTCATCTCTCCCTGTGTAGGTGAGAGACTCTAATATCGTTAAAAGATATCGTTGCAACGAAAAAAAAAAACGCCAAGTCAAGAATCATATCCGTGGTGCCCTAGCCATCACCCGCTAGGCCACATGTCAGTGACGTCAAATTGATAGGCTAATTAATTAAATTGATCATGAGGGTCACTTTGCATTGCAAGTAATTTTTCTTTTTCCAGTAGTCGGATTACACTCACCAGGTAGTTGAAATGGGAATCCCTGGAAGGAAGACGATGATCTTTTTGAGGAACACTATTGAGAACCGACGTTTGAAGCTGACCACAGGAGGACTCTACCACCAACAACATAGATTTCGCGTAAGGACTGCATTATTAAAAACCCGATCACAAATAACATGTTACTATCACCCTGCACAAAAAGTAGTCTTGATCTACAGGCCCACATAAGCGTCGCTGATAGCGTTCAGATTTCTAGTAGTAATGCTGTCTGCGATTTGGAATCAAGTCACATACTTGTGTTGCATCGTATAGAGATGTCTTTTAATGATTACAGCCACTGGTGAATCATATTTATGCCACTCTCATATATCGAAACGAGTCGCATTTTTTGAACCTATCTGCTACATCAAAACTCAAATGTGGCTTCAGGCAGTCCACCGGCATCTTGTGACTGTCCCTCAGTCTCCTCCTCGCCCTCCCTGCAGCTTCGTCCATGTGATCATCCCAATTTGAGTCGGAACTGAACACAAGTCAGAGAGCGTTATATGTACCACCTTCTGCACGCCGTGGAGAAACAGGTTGACCTGCATTAATGCGACAGGGCCGTCTTTTTTTTACCACTCGGTGGAAATGGGGATATATTGTCATAGCTCCACCAACTGTGCACGATGTGTAAGGCCAGCGCCAAGACAAAGGTTTCTCCTGCAACATCGGGTACTATGAAAGACAGTACTGGAACTGAAAGGAGGATGAGGATTTTGGTACTTCATTGCTGCATGTCTCCAAACCACTTAAAGGTAGTACAGTCTGCAGGAGATCAGCATCCCTCAGGGAGCATTCACGTCCGTCACACAAACATTCTGTCTATTGTAATTATTTTGTACCATCCAACAGAGAAAAACTGCAAACTATAAAAGCTTCACTAACTCTATCCGACAGAGAACTCAATAAGATTTTACCGTGATCCTGTCTTCCGACATATATATCAAATCAAATACTGTCGGTTTGCTGGCATTGGGCATATGTGACGGTCCTATTAAGTAAACAGGTATTGATCCACTCAGTGACTCAAGTCGCTTGCACAGACCAGTGTAAAGTTTGATCATCTTTACTGTAGGAGGGACATACCCCACAGACTATCAGTCGCAAGAGAGTGTCTATACATTTTTTTCTACTGTGACATGTCCAAGCACTGTATGACACAGCTTTTACACCATCATACTTTTGTTTTTTCCACCACAACTTCGAGGTCTATATTAGGCTCTAAAACTGACATTAACACGTTTCAATCCATTGGCTCTGACTGAAAGCTGGACATTGTATGGTGTTAATTATGCTGCTGTTCCCACAACATACGCACATGATGATTTTAAGTAAAGTACTGTTTCAACATATGAAGATTAGTGGCGTTGTGGAGCGTTTCCAAACAGGTGTTCTAAGGTGACTGCCAGCCTCTACAAGGAAACTCGTCTTTCACACTGATGGAATAGCAGATGGCTTGGTGTTCCATTTCAATTGATTCCTCATACTGAAGTCATATACCCGATCACTATTGCTTGCCATCCCTGGAATGTGTCGCCTCTCCGCCAAGACTCTTTCTCCATCTCAAACATTGGTCGTCTCGCGTTAATGCCGTTTTTTCTTTTGGGCATTTTGTCACCATCGAGTAGCGTCTTGTTCCTCCCTCAGTTACTATCTGAACGAGTTGCTCACTTGGCTCCATCAGTGGCAGCAGCAGCATTTATCGATACTGATACTGCTGTAACTTCTTTGGTGTGGCAGTTATATTTCTGTGTCATGGTGCGTGTGGCAGTTGGTCAGTTGCAGCGAGGAAGTCTCTGCGGTGTGTGATCAGGCCGGAGCCACTGGCGGCGTGCACGCGCGGTCGGAGTTGTGTGGCACTAGCTGCGGGAACTGTTAAGTTCATCGCCCACCGCACCTGCATACTGGAGTTGAGTAATCAGTAAACCTGTCATGAAAGCTCAACTGTTGTGACATCTCTTCGTTGATCGCCGGTTGTTGCATCCTAGGCCGTCCCCGCACCCAGCAACATGATGGTGAGTTGGAGTCGGCAAAATTTTGCAGCCGTCTCCCCATGTGGTGTTTAACCTTTGAAATGATTGTAATTTATTAGTGAAGTGCACCAGCGGCATCTTCTGCCTTGTCGCCATTAACATTCCGGTTACCTGCCCTGGTCGTTAGCGTAGTATTGTGGCAGTGTGTTTTCGTTGCCATGATCATGCTGTCCGGCACGGCATGTAGTTTGACAGCTTGGTGTTGTTCTCCCTTTCTCTTTGAGAGTTTATTGTGCTTGACTGTGTTTATACGCCAATTATTAAGACATAATCCTGCTGCAGTCCTCATCTACGCACGTACTTTTGGTTGTCATGCTGTTGTTTGGGTGGAAGGGAATTCATTAGGTGGTTGGTTGGTTTGTCAGCCGTCCGTATGTCATGCTGCAACCCGATTGTTTAGTGATATGCTTGGCTGTCTGTCTCACCTAAGCTGTGGTTAGAATTTCCTCCCCAGGCCAACCCTTGGAACACATTTGAGCACCACTGTTTGTTGCTTGTGATTGTCATTTTATTTGGTCACAAGTACTGTGCCAGGCCTTCAGCCATGTGTTAATATTGTCTGTTCTATGTTTTAGTATATGGCCTTCAGCCAAACTTTATAACAACTTTAAGATTAGGCCTTCAGCGGTGTTTCATTTAAAATTCTTGTTGCTCTGTGCTTAGGCCTTTAGCCACGTTTGTTTCAGAATCTGTGGCTTTAATATGTAAATCCTTGTCTGTAAGGTTTCTCTATAATTATTTTGAATTCTTGAAATGGCCTTCAGCCATTGTAGTAAATGTTGATCTTAAGGTTGTCTTTAATTATTCTTGAGTAATTGCTTGGGCCTTCAGCCGACAAGATACTTCAAGTTTCCTTAAGATGTTTTTCTGTTGTACTGTGTAAAGGATTATCTTTAAAGTCTTTCTTTATTATATAAAGAATTTTTTATTAGGCTTCCAGCCAAAGAATTAACTTGAATTTTCCTTGGTATGGTCTTTAGCCGGAATTTGTAAATGCTTGACTTTTAAGGGGAGCCGGAATGACGAAAATGACAAAATTAACGTTTTTTGGCTTTATTTATTAAAAATTATTTGGAGTTTTCTGAATAAAACAAATCAAGTTTCACCCTTCTAAGTGAATTCTAAGTGTGTTTTTAATCGCTGCAAAGTTGACGCGCCGTGTAAATGGTTGTAGAAACTTGGTGTAACAGCTCTGACGGCGCCGCTCGCTGGCTGCAAGCAGGATATCTTTGCCGACCTAGACAGTGTTTTGTTTTACAACGTTGTATGGCTTTATCTCTGTGACAAGTGACTGTTCATATCGGTAAACATAAACGCTATACCGTGTGTGTTGACTTGTGGAGTTTGCTTTGTTTAGCTGTTCAATTTTGCGTATTTGACGAATTTTGCTTGTACCTATTTTACATATTTGGTTTGTGGATATCAATACGGCCAGTTTCAGCAATCGAGTGTTTAGGAAAAGGCACAATGAGTGGAAGAAGAAACCTTTCGTTGGTTAAAAGGGAGATGCTGCTCAGACTGCTTCACCGACTACTCCAAATGAATGTGATAGAGCTTATTCCAGCTACAAACTTTGTGACACGAAAGAAAAAATTTGAAAACTATGAAACTGACAGGAATCATGTGAATGAAATAATTAACATTTTCTTGCCCTCTAATATTTTGAAACATAACATATTATGCCAAGTTTGCAAAGAAAGAGGACTGGAATTGAAAATAACTTCACACATTGGTGTGGCATGTAAAATGTTATTGAAGTGTAACAAATGTGCTGCAGAAGTTTCATTTTCTAATTCTAACAGTATTCCACATAGTGGTAATAGTGGAAAGAAGGTGTATGATATAAATGTTAGGCTAGTGTATGGCTTGCGTTGCATTGGCAAGGGCAGTGCTGCAGGGACAATGTTATGTGGAATTATGAACTTGCCAAAACCACCAACCAAGTTTGGATTTTATAATGAATTGGTGGGATCTTCTGCTGAAGATATTGCTCAAGCAACAATGACGAAAGCAGTTGAAGAAGCTGTGACAGATAATTGGAATTGTAGAGATTTAACTGTTGCTGTAGATGGATCATGGCAACGTAGAGGTCATAAATCTCTAAATGGAGTTGTGACAGCTACCAGTGGAGACAGTTGCAAAGTAATTGATGTTGCTATTCTCTCAATACATTGGAAATGTAAGGGCAATACCAAGGACGATCATAGTGAAAGTTGTGAAGCAAATTTTCACGGCACGAGTGGAGCGACCGAAGTAGAGGGAGTGAAAGCAATTTTTTCCAGATCACTGGAGTGGTATAATGTACAATACACTAACTATCTAGAAGATGGTGATCCTAAGGTATATAAAACTGTAGAGGATCTAAAACCTTATGGCAATGAAATTCACATTAAAATACAGGAGTGCATTGGGCATGTGCAGAAGCGCATGGGGGCTCACTTGCGCAAACTAAAGCAGACATTTGGATCCCAGAACCTTAGTGATGGTAAGGAAGAGGAAGATTGACAGGTGAAGCAATTGGTAGATTGCAGAGGTATTATGGGTGTACAGTTAGGCAAAATACAAGAAGCAATGAGCATATGAGTAGAGCAGTATGGGCATTATCAACAAATGAGCATCTACAACATGCACTGTGCCCCACAGGTGATGACTCATGCTGTAAGTGCAAATCAGGAAAGGAATATGTCCATAAAAACAGTTTTCCAAATGTTGTAATCGATGTAATTAAGCCCATACTGAGAGATTTATCACAGCAAGTTTATTGGAAAAGTGTTTACATGGGGCAAAAATCCAAATGAAACTGTAAATAATTTAATTTGGATTAGGTTTCCTAAAAGAGTGTTTGTACAGATAAAAACATTGCATTTTGGAGTGTATGATGCAGTGGCAACATACAATGAAGGAAACATTATCAAATGTGATGTGCTGAAACGTTTAGGTTTCCAACCAGGACACAGCACCATTTCCACAATGCGCCTAATTGATGAAGGAAGACTAAGGGGGCAGGAAGAAGAGACAAAAGCCTACAACATGCAGCAAAAGGGAAGGAAAGACCAGTGAAAAGGAAACTATCACTGGAAAAAGAAGAGGATGCTGATAATCCTTCATATGGGGCAGGAATGTATTAAAAAACTTTGGAAACAATTTCCTGTAACTTTAAAATTATCATCTTTGAGGAACATTTTCTCAAAGACTGCTAACAGTATATCAATGAAATTAATACACAATATTATTTACTTCTTTTCCTTCACTTTTATAACAAATTGTAAAAAAAAATATTGTATAATTCAAGAGTTATAGAAGAAAAAGTGCAAAATTTTAGAGAAAAAAATAAACATCTGTTTAAAAAAATTGTAAAACAAAAACCAATAAGTATTTCTTAACATGGCATTATAACTTTGTAGAGAAATATTCACTTAACATGTAGTCCAAATTTCAGAACAATATGTTTAATGGTTTTAGAAAAAATGTTCCTTCTATTTGCTAAAATTAAATGGAGGAGATGGATCATGCTGGCTGCCCTTAAAGAATTTCTTTAGCTGATCTGAAATATTATTTCGGCCCTAAGCCGAGAAGATATTGTAATTTTACTTAAGTAAGGCCTTCATCCGTTACTCTAAATCCTGGTGTGTTTAAAGCAATCATTTAAACTTATTCTGGAGGAGTTACTTGGGCCGTCAGCTGTAAATTATCTTTGTTGTTTTAAAGAGAAAATTTTGCATTGGTTTGAGGAATAAAGTTGCGTGTGTTCTTGTATAACTAACAGTAATTGACCTTGGCCCCTTTCCACAACCTGATCTGCTCTGTCCTGCGAAGGAGATTTCACAAGTGACATCAGTCAATCATTATGTGGTAATCAATAGCGTACCAGTGGACAGATGGGATGGAAAAGACACTGTCTATGTACTGTAATAAGTACCACAGTTGATAGTGGGATCAATTTTAAATTTTATCGTAATTTCAACACTGACCAATGACATGGCAGCATGCTTCCCAATTTCTGCATCATCGCTAAAACCGCCCCTCCACTACTTAGCGAGTACCATTGTGAATGTAGATAGATGACTGTGCAGTACGTTCATTCATTGTTAATTCTTGAACATATATACCAAAGTATACCAGACAGCGTCCTACACATTTCTAGCACTTTGATTGTAGGGCGTAATTTACAATTGCGATTGCCCGTCTTTTTGCAGAAACGTCTCCCTCACAACTGATCACTTCATCTACTTCCTATCGTTCCTTAACGCAGATCCATATAAGTTTAGAGGCAGATGGTTCTCTTTTTTCCAGGAAAGCATCAAAGACAGCAGTCACCTCATATTTATCACTATTACCTCAATACACATACAGCAGAACGTCCCCACATAGCAACTGTTTGTTAGCTGACACCGCAAGTTTGTGATTGACAGAGAGTACAGAGAAGCACATAGTAGATACTGTTTGTTAGGGTTTATAACACGTAAACTCCTTCACAGAATCAAACACACGTAATGCAGTCATCCCAGACGGTAATACAATGCTCTTTAGCTAAGGACACTTTATAAAAGAGGGTACCGATAACTTTGGGGTCACACCTGGGCTTGTGATCCGACATATATAAATTTATTACTCTACATTTGGTTAAACGTTCTATTTCAACAACCTTATCGCTGTCGACGAAAAATGACTGTTTCCCTGGTTGGCGGTGCTTCCATGTCAATGTTTTCTCTTATTCCTCTTGCTGTCGCATACTCATTCCCAGGTACAAGAATTGTGCTGCACCAAGCACGAGACATTCAAGTTCACCCTAAATTTCCCCACATTTCGATGTATTTTCCCTCAATTTATACGTATTTTCCGTCAATTTTCGTAATTTTGTCTATTTTTTGTCACTTCTATCCAGGCGATCATAACATCACTTCTTGTTCTGTATTTTAAAATGCTTGTAAATGTAGTACAGATGCCAACAGCTAGTGCAAATGCACTAATTTTCTGGTCGGACGGCATAGTACAACACTGTACTCGAATGCATCTAACTACATATTCTACACCTGCAGTGTGCTTGCTCTATTTTCTGTATATCTGTGCCTGTGCATGTATCATGGACAGCTCCCATGACCCAGAGTAGGCTTGAGTTAGTGTTCGAGTGCGGATCCGCCACACATTATATCCAGAGCGATGTTGGAATGCGGATACCCCCATATATCATGGCCAGAATGGGGCTTGAAGGTGGATCCGCAAACATAATATCCGGAGTGATATTGGGATGCAGATCCATAATATACCACATCCACGATACAGTCTGACAGTGGATCTGCCATGCAGAGCGATGTTGGGAGGTGGCTCCACAACACGTCATGTCTGAGATAGGGCGCGAAGGCAGTCAACCACGCGCTACGTCCAGAGATGTGTTCTATGTTCGAAACTGGGTCCACCGATGGGGGAACCGGGTCATGGGAACCGGCTACAACACATCTGCTGTAGCAGATAGGTTCGAAAAAGGCGACTCATTTCGAGATATGAGGGTGGCACGAATATGATTCGCCAGTGGCTGTAATCGTTAAAAGACGTCTCCGTAGGATCCAACGCAAGTAAGTGGTTGACTGGACGGACTTGATTCCAAATCACAGACAGAATTTCTACTAAAAATCGTAACGCTATCAGGGACCCGTGTGTGCCTGCAGAACGAAGACCGCTTTTTATGCAGGGTGACGGTAACATGGTAGTTGTGATGGTGTTTTTAACAGCGCGGTCCTTACGTAAAATCTTTGTTGCTGGTGGTAGTGTCCTCCTGTGGTCAACTTCAAATGTTGGTTCTCAATAGTGCTCCTTGAAAAGATCATAGTCTTCCCTCCATGGATTCCCATTTCAACTACCTTGTGAGTGTAATCCGACTACTGGAACAAGAAAAATTACTTGCCACGCAAAGTGACTCTCGTGATCAATTTAATAAATTAGCCTATCAATTTGATATCACTGAAATGCAGCCTGGCGGATTGAGGTGATGGTTAGGGCACCACAGATATGATTCTTGACTTGGCGCTTTTTTCGTTGCAATGATATCTTTTAACGATATTAGAGTCTCTCACCTACACAGGGAGAGACGACCATCGTAATAAAATCTGATGTAGTGTCGAATTTATAAAGTGATGTGTAATATAAAACTTCTATTTGCTGTTAGGTTAAGGGAGAGTCTGAAAGTGAGAAGGCATACTGTGACAGTGCTAGATCTTAGCTCTCCATTGTGATCCAAAACTACCTGATAAAAGAATACTTAGAGGAAATACAGCCTATGCCATAATCCCGTATAGGATTTTCACAACAAGTAACGACACTTTAGGGATGTGAAACCGTGTGTATTGCCCGATTCCTTCTACCTTCGAAAATAACTCGTAAAAATGGGAGGAATCTATATTTCGCATGAGAAATTCGACGTGTATAGTCAACCACATCGCTGTCTTGGGTTGAGTAATCTGGGCTTTTTAAACTAGGCGTCTATGTCGGCGTGAAACTGTTTAGAACTACTGTATACGTCCAAGCTGCAGCTGCTTGTTTCGCAGTGCTCCGCGGCTGGCTGCAGCGGCGATCACGAGGAGTTCGCAACCGGAAGTAATAGATTAGCTCAGCCTGTGGGTTCATGCAATGCGCCGACCAGTCTGATCTTGCCCAAGGCAGCGAGGGCTGGCGAAGTCACTACTGACACAGTCTAACATAACAGTCGCGACCATGGAGGTAAGAATAAGGGGAGATGGCGCTACGTGTCCCAGCCGTACTACGTTTTGAAGCCATGGGGGCGTGGCTCGCTGCCATGACACTCTGACCAAAACAGTGCCAGTGTGCTATAGCGCTGTGTGTATTACAGTCGCTAATTGCACCATATACGCATGTAACGTCATCAGATTGGTTGTTTCAAAGTTTTTGTTTAAAATAAAATCTCGTAAAGGCGAAATTCCGCATTTCTTCTGATTAAAAATAGTTTTTAATGTAATATTACGAATAGCTAGCCTTCAATGTAAACGATACAATTTTGTTAATTCAGTAATAAACGTGTATCACAAACTAAATAATAGAAACTGAAAACTAAGTTAGTTATACACTCCCTCCAAAGCCCCATAAATACATCTTGTTTGTAATACGTACTGGGACATTTCAGTAACGTTACACTACTGGGAAACACTGTTCATTACCACCAATATTTACTGAAATACGGTACATAGAATGGCAAATCTACACAGTGTCCTGTTTAGGCCTATACTTTACGCCAGTTAACGTAGTGTTAGCTTTTAATTTGGTACATGATGAAGACAAAGTGAGTTACTCAACACATCGATTATCGACGATACGTACGTATTATACTGAAACGTGAACTTGAAAACTAAGAATTTAATTCTTTGAATTAACATACTTTTTGCAAATGTTTTGGGTGTGTAGGGAAAACTGATGGTACAGCATTTTCTCGGAGCCTTACTGTTGAAAGGGAAGTTCGGTCTATGTCCTCTTCTCGGAAATGCTGAGAACATATAGTGCTCCATTTAGACGCACGCCAATTCTTCCTCCTCACGGCATTCTCCCACAGAGCTTTCCGACTTTCATTTTTAGGAAATCTAAAATCATACAGGAGAAAAACACGCTATAGTACAAGTACCGATGTAGCACACGTTCATTCACAATAAAGTTGTAAAATCACACTTAACGAGACAACTTACACATGAAATGTTATTCCCTTCGATTTCGCATCACAATCAGAACGATTCGTACATCCGAACACCATACAAGTCACCATAATAGCGCAAAATCCTTCCAAAAGCGAGCGACAAGCCTATGCACACAAGCTTACAGCAGCAGTGTTTTGGTCGGATTGAGATGGCTACCCTCGGCTTCACATTGCTTCACAGCTGTGACGTCACGGCGTCTCCCTCTATTCTTACCTCCATGGTCGCGACACTCACCGCTGTAAAAGCTTTTACCGTTTGACGAATAGAGCGACACTATCGCTCCAAGCGGCAAGAAAGGTGAACGTTAGACGCGTCGTAAGCATAATGTTTGTTTTGCTTCCATTTTCTACGTAATTTACGAAATATTTGAGTTATTTCCTTGCCTTCAAGAGTTTGTGTAGTATCAGAAGGCATAGATGTTTCAAAAAATGATTCTAAAATAAGCGCAAGTATGGACAAAAACCATGAATCGAGTGGCAAGCTACAACACATTCGTGAAGAAACACTTGTGATGTTGGTTAGAACTGCAGCTTACCACGTTGATATCAAAAGAATATAAACACACAAGCCGGCCGGAGTAACCGAGTGGTTCTAGGCGCTACAGTCTGGAACCGTGCGACCGCTACGGTCGCAGGTTCGAATCCTGCCTCGGGCATGGGTGTGTGTGATGTCCTTAGCTTAGTTAGGTTTAAGTAGTTCTAAGTTCTAGGGGACTGATGACCACAGCAGTTAAGTCCCATAGTGCTCAGAGCCATTTGAGCCATAAACACACAGATTCACACTATGAAGCACAAACGTACTTCTACATGCAAAAGGGATATACAGCCCATTTATCGTTCCGTAGGCCTACTGTGATGTAGTCAAAAATGTACAAATGTGTGTGAAATCTTATGGGACTTAACTGCTAAGGTCATCAGTCCCTAAGCTTACACACTACTTAACCTAAATTATCCTAAGGATAAACACACACACCCATGTTCGAGGGAGGACTCGAACCTCCGCAGGGACGAGCCGCACAGTCCATGACTGCAGTGCCCTAGACCACACGGCTAATCCCGCGCGACTGTGTTGTAGTCATTGTCGCATGTTGCCACAAGTACGATCTTCATCTTTATATTATTCTAAGTGGGTCAAGCAACTGCCAAATAGTGGGAGAAATATGTTGAAAACATTTTAATTAGCTGATTACATTACATTTTACGCAAAATTCAATATTTGAATAATTTTCAAACAATCTGTCATCACACGAAGGAAGCAAGGAAAATTAAGTGGCTAACAGCAGAAGTAAATGAAATACATACCAAAGAAATCAGCAGCCCAAATGAGTCTTATTCTTCAGTTTCTTATTTGCTTTCTTGTTGTTAGAAACTAAGTATTGATTCCAATATTTCAGCCGGTAAACGAGTCTCACTTTAAGAAATATCTTCAACAGCAGCTTAGTTTCTTCACTACATCCACGAGGAAAACTTGGGATCGCCATCAACAAGTCCACATATAATGCACCACAGTTTTTCTTGTGAGAATGTTCACCAAAAACTAAAGCCATCTGATCTTCATAATCCCTCAAAAATAAACTAACATTTTCATTGCAAATAACCAAGCTTCGAAAATTGTCTTCATAACATTTGAAATGGCAATAAAATTTGTCATTTATATCTAAGTCCTGGCTGTTGTCTACAAGATGATTCCTGCACTTGACACAATTATGTAAAGAAAAAACTTTCTTCAAAATGTAGCCAAACACATATCTCATACTGTTTTGTTCTCCAAGGTCTGCTGGAACTTCCACATTTGGTAGCTTTGTTGTAGAACTTGTATCACTACTGCATAACAATGGTGAGACCTTTAATGTTTGAGCAGATTTAATGTCCAGTATTGCCTGACTCCAGTCAATTCCTTCACAATTACTGCTTGCCACATTAGAAGAGTTTATCAATTTACTTAGTGTACAGTTGTTAAATGCAGCACAAAACTGTATTGGAGATGGATTGCTGCAAAAACTACCTCTCTGCCTTATAGCTGAAAAAAGTTTTCTAATGTGTCTTGGTTAATTTTAAGTGAGAATAAGTACAATTCTGTTCCAGTCAGTAACTCAGCACCAAGCATTTCAAAAGCACATATATTGCTTAGAAGCTCCTTTAGACATTTTATCCTCAAGAAGTAATCTTTCCCATCACAGTCTACAAATTTCCAAGAGTGAATCCATGGATTCATTACATGGAGAACATCCAGATGCTCTGAATCACTCCTGATACAGTTCCTTTGATGCACAGGCCCTATCACACTGTATGTATTTAAGATATCAAAAATGGCATTAACTTTCTTACAAAAGTCTGAAGTGCCAATTGCAGATAATGGCATACTACCACAAATTACAAGTGTGTCAATACCAGATGCCACTGTGTGGCTTGAACTGCAGTACCCACTTTCATTTTTGCAAAAGCTGTCAGTTCGACAGTGTTTTTGCTGAGTTTGGGAGCTAATTTGTATTTTCTGTGCAAGTCATTTGAGCAGAGCTGAGAAATGTCCTTCCAAGAAGCAGTACCAACCAAACCATCATTTGATGTATGAATTATGTCATACCTAAACAGGTTGTTTCTGATACTCTTAAGCAAATATGGGGTGTCATAGAAGATGTAGATCTTCTGCTCTTCATGTATCAAACTTGCATTGTCTTCTGTAACTCCCAGTGTCTCTCCACAGTCCACAAAATTTGAACCCTGGTCAGTCACACAAGTCTTCACAACCAAGCCATTTTCCTTAAGTGTTTTGACTACTTCATAAAATATAGCAGTCAAATGCATAGTTCCCACTGTTCCTGTACAAAAATAGTACAGCAATGGTTGTCTGAAGCATGAAAAAATGCCATTAATCATTATCACCAACACACTGTTGACAATTTTAGCTGTGTGTGTCAACCCTGAGTCCTCGAAACCAATAACGCTGTCAGAAGGACTGTCATATGTTAAATTTGCCATTAGAGACATTTCATCCAATGACATATTCACTGGTTTATCATTATCAGAGATAATACAAGGTGGAATATATTGTCACTTATCCCACATTTTATTTGTATGCCTTCCAAATACCTTTGTAATGAAGGCACTGATGGAAGCATAAAACATTCTGACAAAAAACCTGTATGCCTGAGCGCTGTAATATAATAAATTTAGAGCAAACAGCTTATTTTCATCTTTCCATCTGGCAGCACGTTTCTCTTTCAATGGCATGCTAATCTGGCTTAACAGCAAGCAAGGGCATTTTTTTTTAAATATCGGGATCCTACAGTCTTCAACATTCGTTTGTCCTTGTTCACTTGATCCTTCTGATACAGTTTCTGTTGTTGTCTATACTTAAAATTAATGGCACTTTCCTTGTTCCGTAATAGTTTTGCTCGAAGTCTAGCGATCTGCACATTCTGACACTCCACACGCTATAGTAAGACATGGATAACTGCACTTAATCTAACCACTTTTCGTCAAAGCAGGTCTGTGTTGACGATTCTGACGAATCTGGCACTGATACATGGAGAGTTGCAATGGCTGCTTCTGTGTCATAGGACTGTTTTACAGCTTTAGATGGGTTGTCGAATCTTTGTGGCAGTTTCCTCTTCATTGTCAGTTGAGGTGGCGTGTTTGGAATGTCAAACAGTGTGGGTACTGCATTCCACACGAGTTTATTATTGTCTGCGTTCATGAACTGGTTTTGTTCGAAATGTACCGAACAAAACTTAATATTATTATACAGGTAAACTGGGTCGTTTTACATAAGGTCTTCTTGTCTGCTGTTAACTAGCCATTTTCTGCTCCTAAAACGAAACATTAATCATTAGTACACATGTAGTTTGCACGCGAATCCTGACGATACAGCTTAGTAACATGATGGTGTATACCTCTTACGATCCTTAGGAAACCTGCGGTGTCTTCTTCCTGTTGTTGCTGAAATTCATTGCGCTACAAACGCTCCCGCTTGTAAAAACCGTTGCAGAAATCAATAAAACACCTACTATTCACTTTCACGATCGCGCCGAACTCAACAGTTTAACTTATAGGCCGCATGGGGCGCTGCTGGCGCGGTAGGCAACGAAATAGAGGCGAAATGTCGCGACTGTTATGTTAGACTGTGCTACTGAGCTGGGTGAGTGCGACAGAAGAGAATGTGTACATGTTGAGTGAGAGAAGATACAGAATGATCGGTGTTTGCGTTGGACGTATTGATAACATTCGAATTCCTACTACTCCATTCATTTCTGGATGCCCTCCATGGCCCAGGGGTGTTGCACACTGGCGTTCACGGGCGTCCACAACTGCGGCTGCAGCCGCAACTGCAGTTTTGCTCGGTCTCTGAACGGCCGGCGGCGTTTGAGGGTGTGTGTGGACATCTGGGGGGGGGGGGGTGAGTGCGCAGGATGTGCGAGTGTTTGAGTGATCTCTGATATATATCCATGACAACTACTGCCTCGGACTAGGTCGTGGTTTAAGTGTGTCGAGTTTCAAGCTTTTCAATACATTGCAGTAGATTCTGTCTCTCAGTCGTATTTGCTGTTTTCTCTGTCCTATCATGCAGTAGGCTTCCTCCTTCCGAATGTAGGGGAGAGAACCAATTTAGGAATTCTATAGCACTTTCAAAAACCCAATCGCGTTTCGATAGTTACAGCTTTCGTTTGCTATGGGCAGACAAGACAGGTGCGGGTGTGGGTCCCTCTCTCCAGGCTGGCGTGGACAGAGCTACACTACAGTCGGCAGACGGTGCACTCGTAATCGCGAGTTTGTGTGACTGGCAAGACAGTTTTTTTTATTATTTTTTTTTATTTTTACCAGACACGTTTGGTGGAGACGTTGTAGTGGAGGAGGGTGTTTGTGTTCTCAAACGTTGGTCCGTGCAAGAACTCAAATATATTTAGCGCTACGATCTATTTGAGATGGAAATTTCATTACTTGATTTGCATAGTGTATGCGTGTGATTCTCAATCGTTGAAAATATGTTTTATTATGAAGAAGGATCATTGTAAGGTGGAGGTGAGTGTTTTAAGCGATCTATTTTACTGCTGTAAATTGTTGAACAATTAATTTTGCAGGGTAGTGCAAATGGATTATTTCACTCTGTTTTTGATATCGAAATTGCGTCAGCTTTCCCTTTGTCTACAGCATTGTATTGTATTGTATTGTAGTATATGGAACTGGGAACCTGGAGAGGCTTCGTCCCTGCCGTAGCCCGCAGTCGTTCACAACTCCACAACAGGCTTCAGCAGTCCACTCACTCCACCACCGCCCACATCACACCCAGGGTTATTGTGTGGTTCGGCCCCCAGTGGACCCCACCGGAAATGTCTCACACCACATAAGTGCAACCCTAATGTTTCCGTGGTAGAGTAATTATGGTGTACACATACATGGAGAAAGTGTTTGCGCAGTAATTGCTGACACAGTGTAACTGAGGCGGAATGAGGGGAACCAGCCCACATTCACCGAGGCAGATGGAAAACAACCTTAAAAACCATCCACAGACTGGCCAGCACACTGGACCTCAACACTAATCCGCCAGGCGGATTCATGCTGGGGACCAGTACGCCTTCCCACCTGGAAAGCAGTGTGTTACACATCATGGCTAACTGGCCATGCTGTCTCCAGCATTAGTCAACAGGGACACAGTATTCTGAGGAGAGGTGAATACCTCCATCTTCATGTTTGGACACGTTGGTTCACACAGACAAATAGGGAGTGGCCTCTTGGAAGAGACAGAGACATGAAGTGAGTCTGGAATTTGCCAATCAACAGAATGCCACCATTTGATGCTTTGTTTAGGGTGTGAGAGATCAAAGGAGGCTGGTATCTGGTCCATGGTCGGTGGTATTTAGTAATGTGATCTGTAAATAAGACATTGGGCTGTTTAGACCTTTGTCTCATTGCCCAGACTATAGACACTCACGTGGGACATTTCAAATGGTGGCAACGATACTGCACTTCATTCCATTCATGATCTGTAGACCCCTTTTGCAGGGTTTAATTGGCAGTGCAATATGTATGTATGTTTCTCCACCTGTACAAAATACACACAGCAAAAACGTTTTGCATCACCTTGTTTCCAAGAGTTCTGGAACCTGTATAGAAAACTGGAAAAGAGATCAACATAATCATCATTTCCGCCCTTTTTATTGCTCATGAAAACCACACACTGCATGATGTACCACCATACAGCGAGACCTTCAGAGGTCGTGGTTCAGATTGCTGTACACACCAGTACCTCTAATACCCATTAGCACGTGTTCTTTCATTGATGCATTCCTGTATTCGTCGTGGCGAACTATCCACAAGTTCATCAAGGCACTGTTGGCCCAGATTGTCCCACATCTAAACTACAATTTGGCATAGATCCCTCAGAGCGGTTAGTGGGCCACGTCGTCCATAAACAGCACTTTTCAATATATCCCAGGCATGTTCGACAGGGTTCATGTCTGGAGAACATGCTAGCCACTCTAGTCGAGCGATGTCATTATCCTGAAGGAACTCATTCACAAGATGTGCACGTTGGTGGCGTAAGTTGTCTTCCATGAAGACAAATGCCTCGCCAATATGCTGCCGATATGGTTGCACTATCAGTCGGAGAATGGCATTCCTGTAATGTACAGCTATTATGGCGCCTTCCATGACCACTAGCAGTGTATGTCGGCCCCACATAATGCCTCCCCAAAACAGCAGGGAACCTCCACCTTGCTCTACTTGCTGGGCAGTGTGTCTAAGGCGTTCAGCCTGACTGGGTTGCCTCCAAACACATCTCCAACGATTGTCTTGTTGAAGGCATATGCGACACTCATTGGTGAAGAGAATGTGATGGCAATCCTGACTGGTCCATTCGGCATGTTGTTGGGCCCATCTGTACCACGCTGCATGGTGTCGTGGTTGCTAAGGTGGACCTCGCCATGGACGTTGGGATTGAAGTTGCACGTCATGCACCTATTTCTCACAGTTTGAGTCTTAACATTACATCCTGTGGCTGCACGAAAAGCATTATTCAACATGGTGGCATTGCTATCAGGGTTCCTCCGAGCCATAATACATAAGTAGCGGTCATCCACTGCAGTAGTAGCCCTTGGGCGGCCAGACCGAAGCATGTCATCTACAGTTCCTGTCTCTCTGTATCTCCTCCATGTCTGAACAACATCGCTTTGGTTCAGTCTGAGACACCTGGACACTCCCTTTGCTGAGAGCCCTTACTGGCACAAAGTAACGATGCAGAAGCGATCGAACTGCGGTATTGACCATCTAGGCATGGCTGAACTACAGACAACACAAGCCGTGAACCCCCTTCCTTGTGGAATGACTGGAACTGAACGGCTGTTGGACCCCCTCCTTCTAATAGGTGTTGCTCATCCATGGTTGTTTACATCTTTGGGAGGGTTTAGTGACATCTGTGAACAGTCAGAGGGACTGTCTCTATGATACAATATCCACAGTCAACGTCTGTCTTCAGGAGTTCTGGGAACTGGCGTGACGCAAAACTTTTTTTGAGTTGTGTAATTTGCCACTGAAATTCTCATAATTTGCAGAAATCGGTGGTGGGTTTCGAAATATGTCATGAACTTTTAGATACATAATTGTTCTGATATTCCTGTCTGTGATTAGACAGCAGTGTGCTTCGAAAAGTTGGGAAAATAAAAAGTAAGAGCCCTTACATCTCTGACTCTGGCAGCAATTATAAACTAAGCCCACTCTGCATCTCCATTTGCGATCCGAATAAAAAAGCGCCGCTATACTTTCTTGTCACCTACAAACTGTTTAAAGAAACAGTATTTGATATGCCGCAGTCAATTTCCTGACAAATTCTTTAAGTAAATAAATAAACAATATTAAGTACACCACCTTGTATCCCATAAATCGTTTAAATAAACAATATTCCACACATTTACTAAATTATTTAAACAGTATTCCATGCACCGTGATCGGCTTCCCCCACGAATTCTTTAAATAAATAAGTAAACTATATTCCATACACTGCCATAAATAAATAAAGAGTATTCTTCAAATTGTCTAAATTGTTTAAACAATATTCCATACACTGCAATCGATTTCCCGCCAAATGGCCAACCAACAAAATTTTTTACCCTCCAGTTGGTGGCAGTGGGAGGGGAAGAGGAGTGCTGGGGGTTTCCCAGAGGGGGTTTCATTAATTTGTCAATTTAATTAATTAGCCAGTCAAATTGATAACAAAATTGTGCTTGTATCGGCGAGTGGATTTCTAGAGGGATGGGTAGGAGTTTGAAGGTATGAGGAGGAGGGAGGGGTGGGACGACAATAGGTTAAGGATCAGTTAATCAAGGGGAAGCATTATAGTAAGTGGGTTAGAACCTGTCAATCAAAAGGATGGGTTATACCCAGGGGGCGTTAATCCACTTAGCAGGACAATAGGATAAGGACCCGTCAATCAAAGGAGAACTATGGGTTTGCCCCTGAATGTAGGCAAGCTACACTAACAAGCTGTGCTAGAACATAATTTGCACTACTGCTCCCAGGTACATATAGTCTGCACCTGTGAGCTTACTTCGCAAGCCATCATACATAATGTATTTGAGAGTACCCTGTACCACTATTAGTCATTCCATTTCCTATTCCACTCGCAAATAGAAAAAGGGAAAAGACCACCTGTATGTCTTCTTACGAGCGCTAATTTCTGTTATCTTGTCTTTGCAGTGCTTATGCGAAATGCATGTTGGCGGCAGTGGAAAGCTTCAAATGACAGTTCTCAGTAGTGTTACTCGAAAACAACATTTCCTTCCCTCCAGGGGTTCCCATTTGAGCTACCTGGCGAATGTAATCTGACAAATGAAAAAAAAAAAACATTACTCGCCATGCAAAGTGAATCTCATGATCAGTTTAATTAATTAGCATATCAATTTTATATCAGTGACGTGGAGCCTGGCAGGGTACGATGGATATGTTTCGGGAGTTAGAGCAGTAATAGGGCGTTTCTTCGTTGCAGTGATATCTTTTAATGATATTTGAATCTCCCACTACACAGGGAGAGATGACCATCGTAATAAAATCAGCTGTAGTGCCGAATTTATAATGTGATATGCAGTATAAACCTGATATTTAGAACTTCTCTGTGCTGTTACCCTAAGAGAGTTAGTATGTGGTGAAGCGTTTGATCACTTTAAGGGAGTTCAAAAGTTAGGTGCGATCTTGTGACAGAGGTAAATACTAGCAATCCGTCATAAGCCAAAAATGGGTTTAATATTCCAGTCCTGTGATACAGGATGTAACAGATATTAAGGCGATTAGGACAGATTTTATTTTACCTGATGAGAGAATACTTAGAGGAAAAATAGCCTTTGCAGTACTCTTAGTGGATTTTCACAACGAGTAACGATACTTTAGCGATGTGAAAATGCGTGTATGCACCGAATTTCTTCTGTCTTCAAAAATAACTCGTATAATATGGAAAAGTCTACGTTTCGCCTGCTAAATTCTACGTGTTTGGTCAGTAACATCCCCGAGCCGTGCGTGGCTCATATTCGTGCCATATCTCATTTGACATCCTGTTTTTACTGTACTATCACCTCGTTACGTTAATTTCAATTACTGGTGTCACAGAGTTTCCGCCTTGCTTGTCCGTGAGCGACAGCAGCGGCGCTTATCGATATAAGCCCTGGCGTATTATCTTTGCTGACAGCTATTACATCCCGGTTGTCGTTTATTCGGAGTTAGTTCGGATTTGCCAGTGAGTTGGGAGGCGCTAGCAGTGCAGTTCGGACCTGGCAGTTTTTGACTTAGGACACGGCAGAAGTTCAGTCGGGGAGCGGCTGCAGAGGTCTGGACAGCCATGACTCGCCTGACAGTTGCCGATACATATCACTTGAATGTGGACCACCTTGGTTGGTCGTCGGTCGGTCATTTTGTCGGACGACGTGTATATTGGCCAGCGATTGCTTACGGGTTGCCTGCATGTGCCACTTCTTGATTCGTCCTTGTTACTGCACAGTCGCTGCCGTTAGTATTGTCTAGTCCTTCGTGCAAGTGTTCCTGAAACTGTGTAGCTTTTAATATCGACTGCTGAGTTATTTTAGTGCTATCTTAGTGCTGATATGTGGCAGTCGGTCGGTTGGTGTGGATCAGCCAGGAAAGCTCCGTGCAGTGCAGTGGGCCAGGCCCCACTGGCGGTCTCTGTGCAGTGTTGGAGTGTGTGGGAGCTGTTCCGATTGCTACGGGGTTCGTGGCTCACCGACTCAGGACATCAACGTTAAGTGGTGATTTAATTACCGAAGCCAGACTGTTCACAATGTGCTATTCGTTTTCATGGTTGGCTGTTTGGGGGTATTCCCATGAGCAACAGCGAGTGTTCGAGTTGGCGAAAATTTGGCCACCATCTGGCGGAGTTTGACTGTATTTTGGATTTTTGAAGTCAAAGTGCACCAGCGGAATTTTCTGCTTTGTGGCCGTTAGCGTTCCGGTTACCTGCCCTGGCCGCTGACGTAAAATTCAGGCAGTGTCCTTTCCTCACTTTGTTGTCGCTGTCCAACATGTGTGTGTAGTTTTGACAGCTCATACATGCGTGGTTTTGGACGGCTACGCCTTTTACGTTTTGGCTTTGGAGTTCCTTGTGCACTGGTTGGGTGGAAAGCAAGTCGTCTTGTCGTTGGGTCCATTGACCTTCTCTTGGTTGGGTTGCCAGCGGATTGGATATAGTTGGGCCGACTACCTGTCTCCCCTAAGTGAACATTAATATTTCAAGTACAGACCGACCCCAAAAACTTTTGAGCGCCGCTGGCTGTACTGCCTTTTCTTATTGGTGTTTGTGTATTTTAATAGCTTATAGCCGATGGTTTGAATTTGTATGCTTTTAGTTGGGTTTTAAATAGTGAGCCTTCAGTTGCTTTAAAATTTAAATTCCTTACTTTTTAAATCTTAGATTGTTTGGGCCTTCAGCCTGTGTATAATATTGTTTAAAGATAAAGCTTTGGGCCTTCTGCCTACTAAAAATTATTTTAGTTGTTCTAAGACATCAGCCTTCAGCCGTTTTTAAATTAAAGTTCTTGTGTTTCATGTATCAGACTGTGTGGGGCTTTCAGCCTAATTGAAGATAAGCCCTTCTGCCTTGTGTTTTTTTTTAATTAATTTTACCAGCAGCCTTAAATCATGGGCCTTCAACCGTCTTCAAATTAAACTTTTCAAGGGTTAGATTTGTTGGGCCTTCAGCCAAGTTATAGAACTTACTGACGTGAGGCCTTCTGCGTTCTAAATATTCTGTTTTGAGTCTGAATTTTAAGTTAATGGCTTTCAGCCATTTTTAAATTTAAGTGGTTGTGCCCCTAAGGCACAAGATAGTGTGGCCTATTCAGCCAATAACTAAGTTCAAAAATTTTTGCTGTATTGTTTGGACAACTAAATAAAGTTATTGTCTGAGTGTAACTGACAGTCCCCTTTTGGCCCCTTTCCACAATTCCAACTACCTGTTCTGTCCTGCGGATTTAAGCAAGAGCATTTCGAATTGGGTGAAGTAGATTTTTTAAAATTGGGGGGGGGGGGGGAGGTGAGGCAATGGCAGGGTGGAATTGGTTAGAACTACTGTATACATCCAACCTGCAGCTGTTTGTCTCACAGTGCGCTGTGACTGCTGGCATGAGTGGTCACGAGGCTTCGGTGACTGGAAGACATGGATTAGCTTCACTGTGACATGCAATTACATACATAGAATGCTCGGGCCTGACTGCTCTTGTTTGTGGCAGCGTGGGGCTAGCAAAGTGACCAGTGGGTTGGGAGAGTGGCAACAGAAGCAGTTGCGTGTTGCCTGAGAAGATGAAATATGACAGGTGTTTGCACTGGGCAATTATCCCCGCCCCCACGTAAATTGATCAGTTGACTGTTTGTGATGATGTTTCCAGTCCCTGAACGCCTGATATGGCAGACATGGAAGTACCAGGAATTGGTGCTAAATTGTCAATGCAGTCAACATGTGCAGCAGAGCTGTTTCTCCATTTTGCGATGCAGTGGATGGTGTGGTCTTTGTGATTATGGGTTTGTGGGATTGATGGTATTTTTTTTCACCAGATATGTTTAGTGGAAATGTTGTGATGGAGGAGGGTGCTTATATTGTCAGATGTCAATGCATACAAAAACTCGGATATATTTAGTGCTAAGGTCTATTTGTGGCGGAAATTTAATTACTTGATTTGCATAATGTCTGCATATGATACTCAAACGTTGAAAATATGTTTTATTACAAAGATAGATCACTGTAAGGTGGAGGTGAACGTTTTAAGTGATCTACTTGACTCTTGTGAATTTTCGAACAATTACGTTGATATTATAGAGCAAAGGGACTATTCCGTTCTATTTTTTATACTGAAATTGCGTCAGCCCTCCCTTTGTTCCCTTCATTAGCAAATGAAACACAGTGTTCTGAGGAGAGATGAAATCGCTCCCTACATTTTTGAAGACATTGATTCACACATACACAAACAGAAAGTCGCCTCTCCAGAGGAAAAGAGATAGGAAGCGAGTCTGGAATTTCGCAATCAACAGCATACCGCCACCTGATGCTTCGATTGAGGCGTGAGATCAAAGGAGGCCGACTTCCAGTCCGTGGTCGGCGGTATTTAGTATGATGATCTGTAATTAGGACCCTGCGTGGCTTCTGACGTCTGCGGCGGCGCGCTGACGACAAACACATGCGTGGCACACCCAAAACACTGGCTACTATACTGCATTTCTTTCCGTTCCTTGGTGCTTACAGTTATTACGTCATGAGAATTGGGGTTGTGGGATGCAGACGTGAGCTCTACCCAAGTAGTCCAGTTTCCTGCAAACTGATTAAACGAAGAATATGCAGCAGTATATTATTGACACTGAGTTGAATGTCGTGTTGTGAGATCTTTCCTCTCCAGGAAGGACTGAGTCTTTTTCCCACCAATTTTTTCTGGTTGGGTTGGCGAGGGAGGGAGAGAGGGAGCGAGGGGAAAGGGTGGGATGTCCTCTGCTGACAGCATTGTGCAATAGCTCAGTCGATCCCTGCAAGTCAACTTGAGCAATCACTCAAAAATTTTCCAACAAGACAACAAACATCTACAATCTGCAGCAGTGTAATTACGTAATTAGGACATGTAGTAGCGGAATGTGAACCTTTCCCTGCAGATAGAGAGATCCAATCCCTGAAAACTGAACTTTATAAGTAAATGGCATATCCTCTCCTGTGTAATTGACATTGGCTTCAATTTCATATCATGAGATCCTTCCTCTCCAGCACATACTGAGTTCTTTTCCCGCCAATTTCCAGAGGGGAAATCTGAGAGGAGGGTTGGGGGTTTCCCAGAGGGGGACAGGTTAATTAATTGATCAGTTTAATTAATTATTCAATTAATTTGATACTAAAAGTGTGCTTGTATTGACGAGGGGGAGGGAAGATTGATTGGGGATTACCCACAGTGGTGGGGGAGGAGGAGGGGAAAGGGAGGGAGGGATAGGGGGTTCTCAGAAGGACAAAAAAAATGGTTCAAATGGCTTTGAGCACTATGGGACTTAACTTCTGAAGTCATCAGTCCCCCAGAACTTAGAACTACTTAAACCTAACTAACCTAACGACATCACACACATCCATGCCCGAGGCAGAATTCGAACCTGCGACGGTAGCGGTCGCGCGTTTCCAGACTGTAGTGCCTAGAGCTGCTGGGCCACCCCGGCTGGCTCAGAAGGACAGATGATCACCAGGGGGCATAAATCAACCACCAGCAGGTCATAAATCAAGTAGCATAACAATTGGTTAAGGTCATAAATCAATCAAGTTTGCCCTTGAATGATTCTTCCTCTGAATGTATGCAACCCACACTTAGAAAATGCACTAATAACCACCTTTGCCCCACTAATTATGGCAAAACTGATCCTGTTAGCAACCATATCTCTCGCACTGCACGTTTAGGCCATGAGTTGTGCACATCCTGTATCTGTTGAAGCTCTGTACGGGGTGCAGGGATCTGACAGTATCTGGGTAACAATGGGGCGGCAAATAGACATTGGTGTAACATCATGCTCCTGTGCCAGTAGTAGCAGGTGGATTGAGTGGCTGACCCACAGTTGGAGCAGGTGGTGGTGGCATTACAGGTGGCATGAGAGTAGTGTGCTTGGTAGCTGTGATGGGCGCTGCCCCAAGTGGGGTAAAGCCAGCACCTGGAGTGGCCTGGCTTTGGGCATCAGGCACTGTGGCAGCCCAGTGTTGCCTTACAGTGCCCATGGACACCATTTGCAAATGAGGACAGCCATAGCAGTGCAGGGTGACAGGGCTGGCACAGGGGTTGGTGCAGAGGGCTCTTCCCCACTGTGTGGTGCTCGTTTAAAAATAAAGACGTAAACTTTCACAGCATAGCACAAGTGGACAGGTGGAAACTATGGGGGAATTGTACTTTAATTTAGGAGAAGCTGTAAGTATTTGATGTTAGAAAATCAAGGAATCTCATAAGTGAACTGACTGCTATAAACAACCCTGCAGGACTGAGTGAATAATAGCTGATTGAGTCACTGAAAGTATGCCAGCGAGTAAGTACAGACTGAAACAGCCTTGGACCTCTATAGGGGAAAATATCCTTTACCTCAGGTGAGACAGTGCTCTTTCTCTCAGAACCAGTATGGGGGAGGGAGGGTGACCTTGGGAGACAATGCCCTTTGTCCCAGAACCTCAGGCTCAGTCTGGCAGCAGAAAAACTTCTTTTGTCTAACAGGAAGACTTGGACCTGCAGGGGAAACAAACATCCTTTGTCTCAGGTGACTGACATCTGGGAGAAAACCCCAAAAATCTGGCAACAATGCAGAACTCCCCAGTATTACAGGTCAGCCATCTTGGATTCTGATAACATACAGCTATGTCATCATTCCAAGTCTGCCACCATCTTGGATACTGATCCTATAGAGGCAAAAACCGCCATGTTGAATTTTTGAATTTCAAACCAACATGACAATGAACCATCTTGGATTTTTGAATTTCAACCAGTTTATACTTAGGACAACAACCCTACTCCCACAGTGACATTATAGGAGTGAGGAGAAAGCCCAGTAGCACAGCTGGGCTATTTTTTATTTCCCACCAAATTTTAAATTTACAGCCAATTTTTTTGAAGTTCCCACCAGTTTTTCAATTTTCCACTTTTTTATACATTGGGTAATTGGCCTATTAGGAGAAATCTGGCTACAATGCATGATGTCATTTATGATTATGTAGAGGCGAAATCTGTCAACAGTGCAAAGCATAACAGAACTGCCACTCTCTCCCTAATTTTTTGTTATAGTACATCTGTTTATTGTATCACTATAACGATGTACACCTGTCTTGTCTCACATCATTATGGTTCATCACAACATGGATCCACAGAATCCATAATAAAATAAATAAATAAAACAGAACACTACCCACAGAGGTTTTAAGTTGCTGTGCACAGCGATCTCTCACTTCATTTGTGCCTTGAAAATGGAGAAGTGCTCAGCTGTCGAAATATCGGCGGTTGTCAAGGATGTTATCCAGCTGCTTTTGTAGAGTGCAGGTTTTTCGCGGATTGGTCACAAGGCTTGTCACCAACCTATGCTGCCATATGGTCTAGGGAAAGTGCACAGTTTAAATTAAATCAATAATTTTCACTTCAGATTCGGGTTGTCCGTTAAATTACACTACTGGCCATTAAAACTGCTACACCATGAAGAAATGGAGATGATAAACGGGTATTCATTGAACAAATATATTTTACTAGAGCTGACATGTGATTACATTTTCAAGCAATTTGGATGCATAGATCGTGAGAAATCACTAACCATAACAACTACCTCTGGCCGTAATAACGGCCTTGATACACCTGGGCATTGAGTCAAACAGAGCTTGGATGGCGTGTACAGGTAAAGCTGCCCATGCAGCTTCAACACGATGCCACAGTTCATTAAGAGTAGTGACTGGCTTATTGTGACGAGCCAGCTGCTCGGCCACCATTGACCAGACGTTTTCAGTTGGTGAGAGATGTGGATAATGTGCTGGCCAGAGCAGCAGAAGAACATTTTCTGTATTCAGAAAGGCCCGTACAGGACCTGCAACACGCGGTCGTGAAATATCCTGCTGAAATGTAGGGTTTTGCAGGGATCGAATGAAGGGTAGAGCCACGGGTCGTAACACATCTGAAATGTAACGTCCACTGTTCAAAGCTCCGTCAATGCGAACAAGAGGTGACCGAGACGTGTAACCAATGGCACCCCATACAATCATGCCAGGTGATACGCCAGCATGGCGATGACGAATACACGCTTCGAATGTGCGTCCACCGCGATGTCGCCAAACACAGATGCGATCATGATGATGCTGTAAACAGAACCTGGATTCATCCGAAAAAATGACGTTTTGCCATTCGTGCACCCAGGTTCGTTCGTCGTTGAGCACACCATCGCAGGTGCTCCTGTCTGTGATGCAGCGTCAAGGGTAACCGCAAACGTTCCCATCTGTTGACTCAGGGACCGAGACGTGGCTGCACGATCCGTTACAGCCATGCGGATAAGATGTCTGTCATCTCGACTGTTAGTGATATGAGGCCGTTGGGATCCAGCACGGCGTTCCGTATTACCCTCCTGAACCCACCGATTCCATATTCTGCTAACAATCATTGGATCTCGACCGATGCGAGCAGCAATGTCGCGATACGATAAACCGCAAACGTGACAGGCTACAATCCGACCTTTATCAAAGTCGGAAACGTGATGGTACGCATTTCTCCTCCTTACACGAGGCATCACAACAATGTTTCACGAGGCAACGCCGGTCAACTGCTGTTTGTGTACGAGAAATCGGTTGGAAACTTTCCTCATGTCAGCACGTTGTAGGTGTCGCCACCGGCGCCAACCTTCTGTGACGCATTTGCATATCACAGCATCTTCTTCCTGTCAGCTAAATTTCGCGTCTGTAGCAGGCCATCTTCGTGGTGTAGCAATTTTAGTGGCCAGTAGTGTACAACACCGCTAGATGGCGATTATCGGCAGACCTGTTAGCTTCAAATTCTGGTCACGGCTATTTGCCGCGGAAGGTCGCAGGAGAGCCCGCCATTTCTCCATAATTCCAGCCCCAGTAAGAGCACCAACCTCTGAGCTGAGGGCTGTGATCACCATACAGTAGTGCTAGCGGTAACAGTCACGCTGGTTGGGTTGGCTCTACACCTCTGCAGTCGTCTTTCGAAGCAAGAGTCGGCGAGGAAAGGCAGTAGTTACGAGTAGACTGAGTGGGATGGATGTGAACAGCTACGACGGACGTCAGTTCGGTGTCAACCGCTTCGTTGTCATCCGTGATCAAGTTTAATATAGCGTTTTCCGCCGTGGTCTTCCACTCTCGAGATGATATTAAGTTCTGTCAATATGTTCATTCAGCAACGTTCGTGGTTATACTGGTTATCTTTCGGCACGCCATAGACTGGCCGCTATTTAAGATGATTACTGAATACTAATGTGAAGTGCCGTGCCCAGGCTTCCGTTACCTTTCTTGCCGATAATCAATGTTCTCTGTGGTTTCTCTGCTCGAATTCTCGCATAGTCCAGGAGTTGGACTAAGTTAATTGAAGTCTTCGCGATAGATTGAACGTTTTCTGTGTAGCATTCTTGACCTAAATCAAGAAGAGGCAGGAACTGTTTTTTATAAATGTGTCGTCATGTTTGAAGTCAGGCTACCTCGCCTTCCTTTTGTGTGCTACTAGAGGTACAATGTACTACGATTTTACCAGAACAGACGCATTTTTTCTGATCTGTAGCTTCACCTATTGTCCTGTTCATTATTTCAATTATCAACTGAACCTCTGGTAGAAGGAAGAAGTTTGGTGCCTGCCACGGTCGGGACAGCAGCCGACAGGTAGGTTGGTAACAGATCTCACCGCTTGTAGGGAACAGATCATTCGTCTACTCCAGTAATCACCTTACTTAAAGTTCATTAGTTATCATGTCATCTTCTTTAGCAGACAACTAATAGCTACACTTTCCTGTAATTTATTTAATGTACTAAGACAAGCTCAAATTGTAGTTGCAATATACAATGTGAGCTTCAGTTTTTATTTATTATTTTTTTATTTTTATTTACACCTCGAGGGTAAAGGACACGTTGCTTGGGCAGTGGTCAGCATCATTCCTTAATCAGTCCTTAGCCCTCTCTAATATAGCGAGGCTAAGTATTAAAAAGTGCTGTAATTTTAATTGGTAAAGTTAAGGTTTTACCACCCATTTATTCATGCTGGAAGTTTCCTTAAGCTTCCTTACACTGTTAAGGAAAGAAAAACAGAATGGTTCCTCATGCAAGGCCATTGCACCTTCGTTATGCAAACTGCGTCAAAAATTAGACACAGCAATACTAAGTCAATAACAGTTTGGATTTATTCTACTCGGACATATTTATATATTTACTGAGTATATAATAAAAAAGTAAGTGACTAAGTACCGTCACTTTGGATCTTCTACAATTGAGGCAAAGCATTTTATTGTGTCAATTATCAAATTCTGTTAAGAGAGTTGTGGTTTGATGGCATATACGTTTCATCTCATGTATAAGTTAGCTCTTATTCAAGAAAGTGGATGTAGAAAATTAACTTAAGGTAGTGGAAATGTTGCTGTGGAGGAGGGCGGAGTTTTTGGAGAAATTACTGTCAACAATTCAAAGGGTTTTATCATGGGTTTCTTACTCTTCTTACACTAGCTCGGTGATATACCATTTCACTTGGATGGCGAAGAATTATCAGTCATTTTGCAGATGATGCTAATGTTGTTAACAAATCAGGTAAAGAAATAGAAAAACATAAATTAATTTTCTATCAGTTCTTTCAAATTCTCTGCCTTTGACATTATCAAAGTCATAAATTTCCAAACTTAATCAAAAAATGATCATAGAGAGAGGAAAAATGTGTAACCGACGTATAACGACACTGACCAGGCACTGGCTTTACAAACTTCACGCAGAAACCCTCCTTGGGCTCTTGGCTCCCTAGTTCTGAACCAGTAGACTCCGTTAAGTGTTAAAATAATTCGCACTGCTTTGCCAACCTGACAACAAATTTACTGTGTGTAGTGTTCTCTGCAGTTGTGTTATCGAATAACGTGTTGAAATAGACTAAAACTGCCACACTTCTGAAATGTATCTGATCTGTCCAGTTATTGTGTACAAGATTCATCAAACGGCAGCACATCGATCAGAATTTTACGTGATATCAAATAGACCTCACTGAATTTGTACACAGACAAGGGCGTGAACTGCAGTACAAGTTTGTACATTCAGTTCGTATGGTTCTGTCCACCTCTTTGTTACACAGATCAACCAGAACATTATGATCATTGACCAACTATCAATATAAACCCATCCAGGAAATAGCAGAGTCATCTTGTGGGAAATGACTGCTAGTCAGACACACACAGTGCATGCAGTATCAGTGAGCCTGCTGTCTGTCTGTAGAATCGGAAAAGTGCACCATCCATCTGAGTCTGACTAAGGGCAGATTGTGATGGCCCAGAGGCTCGGTGCGAGCATTTCAGAAACTGTATGACTTGTCGGGAGTGCGAGGAGTGCTGTGATGAATGTCTACAGCACGTGACAAAATCAAGGGGAAACCACATTCACGCGTCATCGGGTTGGTTGGCCACCCATCATTACAAATGTTCTACATCGTAGGCTGGCCAGAGTAGTAAAACGGGATAGGCATCGAACTGTGCCGGACCTAACATAAGACCTTAATGCTGGGCAGAGTACAAATGCGTATGAACACACAGTACACCGAACACTCCTAAAGATGGGCCAGCGCAGCCGACGACCTGTGCATGTGCCAATGTTAACACCACGACACTGGCGACTATGACTGTAATGGGGACATGACCATTGGCACTGCATGTTGGAGCAGTGATAGAGCGTTTCATGGTCTGATGAATCCTGATACCTTCTTCATCAGATGAGTGTGTACTACTCCGGTGCCTTCCAAGGGAACAGCTTCTTGACACCTGTGCTGCAGGACGGAGACAAGCTGGCAGTGGCTCCATTATGCTGTGGGGAACATTCAAATGGGCATCCATGGGTCCAGTGGAGCTCATGCAAGGCACCATGACAGCCAAGGAATCGTACATTAGTTCCAGACGTTTCCTGACAGCAGTGACATTTTTCAACAAGATAATGTGCATGTCACAAGGCCAGGAGTGTGGTGGAGTGGGTCGAAGAACACAGTGGCGAGTTCCAATTGATGTGCTGACCCCCCAACTTGCAACACCTGAACCCAATTGAACACATCTGGGATGTGATTGAATGTGGCATCAGAGCTCATCAGCCCCCTCCCTGGAATTTAAGGAAGTTAAGTGACTTGTGTGTGCAGATATGATCTCAACTCTTTCCAGTGACCTACCAAGGCCTCATCGCTTACATGCCATGACGCATCGCTGCTATGATCCATGCCAACGGCAGACATACCAGCAATTAGGTAGCTGGTCATAATGTTCTGGCTGCTTCAGAGTATATGTAACACATTTTACAGACTGTCTAGCTAAAACAACATAAACAAACTATGCAACCATCCTACTGACTCAAGACAAAGCTGAGTACTCAGATGATTGCTTCTGTCATCAGTTACAACAAACATATGAAAGGCCAGTTTTATACATAATGTCATTATAGCAGGGAAAGCTATATACATGTTATACATGAGTTTGTTATTTGTGTGTTGTTACACCAAAGAACTTACTGTTAATTATGATGTTGGATTGAGATAGCTGGGTTAACTGACCCATCAAACAAATCGTTCACAGAACCTAGAGTAAAAGACATAAAAATAAAAACAGGCTTAGTTGCACGTAGTAGTTCAAATATTGGTCAAATTCAAGCTGCTTTGGACTCATATCATTGCGATGCTTGGAGGTACAGTACATTGTGATGGAGGGTGGTCTCCTATGAATATGATAGCAGCAAAGTACTGCCCAACAAATGCAGAACATAAATTTATAAGCAAGCTGTTCCATACTATCATAAAGTACTGTTGAAGTTTATTGGCATTATGTTGTTATATTTCTTACCAAGATAACCTGATTAAGGAAGTGCAAAGGAAAACTTCTGTGCTCTGGGAAACTGGAGCATGATGCAACTGGAAGTACATATAGCTACCGCTGTCGTGCTGAATACACTTCCACCAGGTAATACGAGCTTCTTCCAATGCAGCAGCAGTGGCAGCAGCATGCATGGTCAGTAACCAGAGGGTGCCGTACTGGGCAATATCATGACTGATTATTTAAATTGCTAACCATTATCTCGTGCAGTTTCCAAGTTCCATGACTGTAAATAAACAGATACAAAAAAGTTACTGATACTTCACTAAGACCTCCTTCTGCTGCACACCTGCATCCACCTCTGGTAGAGAACTGCCGCCTATGCCCAACAACCCTGTCATCGTGAAATACTTTGTGCTAGAAGGTGAACAACCAGAAGACAGCTGCCAGTTCTATGGTTCTGCAGCAGGAGTGTCCTATGTAGTGGTATGAGTTAGTGTCGAATTACCAATTTCTTTGGGCCTGTATGATTGTTTCCCTATCGTTTCTTCTTCCTTTTCAATTTAATTCTGGATATGCTCTATTATTGTGCTGGTAGTTTAAAATGGTTCAAATGGCTCTAAGCACTATGGGACTTAACATCTGAGGTCATCAGTCCCCTAGACTTAGAACTACTTAAACCTAACTAACCGAAGGACATCACACACATCCATGCCCTAGGCAGGATTAGAACCTGCGACCATAGCAGCAGCGCGGTTGCGGACTGAAGCGCCTACAACAGCTCGGCAGGAAGCAAGTTTCGGATCAGGATGCGGTTCAGCAGCTGATAAATCAAGCAGCGCAGTTGCAGACAGAATTAGGGCAACTAAAGGATGGGACAGTCACATCCTGGCATACTATTCTCGATATCAACAGTCCGCAGCTCGCGGTCTAGTGGCTAGTGTTGCTGCCTCTGGATCACCGGTTCGATTCCCGGCCAGGTTGGAGAGTTTTTCTGCCCGGGGACTGGATGTTTGTGTTGTCATCATCATCATCATCATCATCATTCGTGACAGTGGCTAGACTGGGCTGTGAATAAAATTGGACTGTGTAAAAGTTGGGACTTTGTACAGGCGCTGATGACCGCGCAGTTGAACGCCCCACAAACCAAACATCATCATCAACGATACCTACAGTGCATCATAAGTCACTCCATTTTCTGGGAAATTAGGGGATGATGTCTGTGTTTCTTTGATAATTTGGATTGCCACTAGGTAATGAGCATTTATTGAGAGTAGCTAAACTAAATTTTAGCAGGAGATACTAGGGCGTTTGTCCCTGCATTGAAGGGTTGGTAGACAGATATAGGAGGAAAAGTACATCGAGATACTACTTTGAGCAGCTGAATAGGATATTCCTAAAATATGGGGAATCAGTAGGGTATATCTGGAGCATATTCACTAACTTAATATCAGTACATATGAGCTCGTGGGAGGGTGCTAACGCTAACAGGGCCATGTTACAGGAAGCTGAGAGCACTGGATGCATTTTTATGAGGTTAACAGCTAGAAATGTCACACAGTGTTCATATGGAATTCCCAAAGATTGTGAATGAAATAGTAGAAACTGCAGTAGCACCAGCAGCAACTGATGTGGTCATCTAACTGCGGTAAAAGGAGACATAGTTTAATACAGATATCAAGTGTCTTAGAAGTAATCGTATAGGTCATATGAAGATTAATTGAAGAAAACAGCAGTGGCAGGCTTGTAAACATTGTGCACTTTTTGAACGAAATTGTAATAACAAAATTTCGTAGTGCCCTGGAAGATGGCCACAGCGTAAACTCGTACCCTGACATTAAAGGGTACAGGAGGCAGTATATCACTGTACAACTTCCTAGTAAAGATTAACACAGGACACCTCTGTGTGAAATTAGTGGCAGACTTTTTATCTGATCAGTTATGTATTACTGGATCTCAGGTATCTGTGACAAGTAACAGAATGCTTGGGAAAGCAGAATTAAATCCACTGTGCTGTGCAGTGAGCAGTGTATGTGGGGGTCATGTAGATTCGCTTGGTTCAACGACCGTTACTGCCACAAGGACGACTCGAGACGCTGGGTGAGCCACCTAAACTGTATACAAGGTCTTTTAAGGTCAAATTGCGGTATATCACACTGAAAGGTGTTAGAAAGTTAATCTGGGTTGATGTATGAGCTCATCTGCTGGTGCATTCTTTATGTGTGGTTCAGCATTTGTCTGTGTATGAAGAGTTAGAAAAAGTATAATGTTTTGCATGACTTAGTTTATTCTATGTGAAAGCAGAGTTTTGCCCATCAGTGCTGATAACTTTAGCGCTGAACAAGAGCAGCTACCACATGGTGCTCTGATAGCTAATTTAGGACAAAGGGATTTTGTGTAAGATTATGCAACAGTAGGGCAGCCTGTCAGTTTGACCATACTGAGGAAGAAGGTTGCACTTCTCGAAGGACAGACCAAGGAGAGTATGGAAAGACTTAGAAGAATAATTTCATCCTCTTGCACCACTGCTTGCCACACCATTAACTCAACAAAGTATTCCAAAATGAAGTGCCTGTCTTTAAGAAACCATACGGAGTCCCGCAGTAATTACAGTCTGTCATGGAAAAATTTCTAAACTAGTAATCTCAAAATCGAATCATAGGAACAAGTAAGAGTGCCTAATCTCTACCCATTGTAATCAGTAGTGAGGCAACAGAGGCATCACCCTACTCTGCATTGTTGCCAAATATACTCAAGACGGCGGATCAAAAATGTCAGCTATAGATGTGGCAATGTCACACTGACATCATGGCGGGAAATTCAAATTTTGGCGGAAAAATACATCAAATGGGCTACCTCCACTAACCTAACTCCACACCCCCGCACCTCTCCTGTCCGTAAGGCAATTGGCAGGATAAGGACTGTCTGTGTTGGGCTGCCAGATAATATGGATGTAAGTCTTTATTTTGTATGCAGTGTGGTATATTGTTTATTTAAACAATTGAGTTGCCATTGATCGAGCACTAGACAATAGCACTATCCAGTGTGATCACATTGAGTTCTGGAGACCAACTGACCTAGTTCACAACCAGAGGGTGCTGTTTGCCCTCCCTCTACCCTCCTGTGAAGTAATCCAAGATGGCTGCCTGAGAAAAAAGGTAGGAAATTCAAATTTATTGGTGAGAATATCAAATTTTGTGTGTGTTCACCTAGAAGTCCAGAGACCAACTGGCCTAGTTCAGCAACACCAACACCACCACCACCACCACCACCAACAACAACAGTGTGCTGTTGACCCTTTCCCACTCCCATCCTTATCTGGAAACTGGTGGGAAAAGTACTCATTCTGTGCTGGGCTGCTGGATAGGACTGACATAAATCTTTATTATTTTGTGTGTAGTGCAGTATGTTGTTTATTTAAACAATTTGAGATGCAGTAATTCTTCAGTCTTTGCCAGCGATCTGTTGACATGTTGGATAATCAGGATCTCTGCTGGATGTTCAAGTCATTCTCACACGATATTTCGATCGCGTAACTCACTGTCTTCTTCAGGTGCTACCCCAGAATGGTCCTTTGGTGGATCCAGTCCAGTATTTATACCTGGATAGTGCTGGGAGTTTAGTAATCGGTCCGCGCCATGTCGATGTTCTGTCCACAGTCCGCACCTACATGGCGCGACTCCAGTGGTCCTCTCTGGTCGTCAGTTCTCCGACTACCGCCAGCGACCGGCTCTGTCGTCCTCTGGGGTTGTGTTCATCATCTGAGGTGCGTCATATCCTACCTGTAATGTCCGCTGCTGTGTCTCAGGCTGTTTTCTCGGTCTGCACATCTGTTTCTTGAGAAATCTCAATGTGTCCTACGTTGAGTTTTCAGAAGCTCAAGAGCCGGATTCCGGCAGTGCTGAGCTGTTATACAGTGTCAGGGTTGATGAGATTCCTCATGATCTTTATCTCAACGGATTCTTTTATGACGCTGTCCGAGTATCTTGGGGTCTGTGTGGTAACCTTCGTGTTATTCTAGCTCATCGATTGACCTAGTTCTAAACAGTGTTCCATTATGGCTAATTTTGTTGCCTGTCTGAGTCTGGTGTGTCTCTGGTGTTCTTTACACCTGAAGTTCACAGTCCTGGTGGTCTGGCCGATGTAAGACATGCCTCACTGGCATGGTATGTTGTAAATACCTGGCTTGCATAGCCCCAGGTCACTTTTTACATTCCCCAGCATTGTCCCAATTTTAGTTGGTGGGAAAAATGTCCTCTTGATATCATCTCTCAAGAGAGTTCTCCTGATTTTGGTAGAGATTGGTCAAGCACATGGCAGGTATACCGTCTTCTTCGCCTCTTCTGGTTCTTCTAGTGGATCCTGTGGCTGACTGGCAGGTCGAAGTGCCTTCTGGATGTCACTAGAGGAAAACTCATTTTTGCTGAACGCCAATTGTAAGTGTTATATTTCTGTTGCCAGACTCTCAGGATCTGACAGAGTATGTGCCCTGTGGACCAGAGTTTTGAACACACTATTCTTCTGTGCCGAATGGAGGCAGCTATTGGCTTGCAGGTATACGTCAGTGTGAGTAGGTTTGCGGTACACACTGCCAAAATGTGCCATCTGCCTTCCTCATGAGTAGTACATCCAAGATTTGGAGTTGTCCATCCTTCTCCAGTTCCATTGGGAAATTTATTTTGGGGTGGCGAATGCAGATGTTCCACAAACTCATCTAGCTTCTACCTACTGTGGGGCCAGATGACAAAAGTATCATCCTCATATCTGAAAAAACACTTGGGCTGATATGTGGCCAATGTAAGTTTCTCCTCTTCAAACCTTTCCATAAATAGGTTGGCCACCGCTGGTGGTAGAGGGCTGCTCATCACCACCTCTTCTGTATGCTTGCAAAATTCGCCCCCATATAGGAAGTACATCAAGGTTAGTACATTCCTAAATAAGTCGAGAAGAGCCCCATCAAACTTCTCTCCAATAGGAATGAGTGAGTCATTCAGTGGCACTTGTGTGAAGACCATGATGTCAGAGACCACAACGTATAGTTGTCTCAGCCATTATAGGAAGTCCTCTGATTTGCAAATGTGGTGTGCATATCTGCCCACATGTGGTGCCAGCAACTTCTTCAGGTATTTTGCAATAGGATAGGTGGCTGTGCTGTTATTGCTAACAACAGGTCGAAGTGGAACCCCATTCTTGTGAACTTTGGGGAAACCATAAAGTCTGGGTGGTAGTGGCGCTTTGGGACACATCTTCTTGATGGCTTGTTCAGGAAGGCCCGTCTCCTTCAGCAGAGCCCTGGTCTTCTTTGTCAACTTTGTCCATGGGGTCACATTCAATTGGTTTGTATGCAACGCCCCCAGAAGTTGTTTCATCTTTATGTCATACTCAATCTTCTTTAGGATGACTATGGAGTTACCCTTGTCTGCTGGCATCAACACAATGCTGTCATCCTCCTGGAGTTGCCTCAGTGTTACCCTTTCATCTCCTGAGATGTTGGATTTGGATGGCTTGGGCTTGGTGAGAGTCCTGCAGGTCACTCTGTGTATCTCTTTGGTCACACTGGAAGGTAGTGTGTTGGCTGCTTGCTCAACTTTACTGATGAGGGCTGCGACAGGCACGTTTCTGGGACTCTCTGCGAAGTTGAGGCACTTTCTCAGTACTTTTAAGGTGGTCTCGTCGAGCTGCTTATCACTCAGGTTGACCACCATGCATGTGTCCCCACTCTGTTGCACTTCGTCGTTGAGGTGCTCAGACTTGGCACGCCATTGACTTCGTCCTGGTGCATTCTGCTAGAGACCAGGAGGCACCATCAACCTGGTCCCAATCTTGGTTGGTTAAGGAAACTGCTATGGAAAGGAGGAGAAATAGAAACTGCCTGGACATCACATATAGTCAGTGGTGCATATCACGCTCTCTCTCTCACACCAGTGCAAGTCTAGCTCAGTGTTTGATCTTGTTCGGTGCTCTGGAGTTAACATTATGCTTGATCCTGGCTAAAACTGGAACTACGTACCCCCTCTTAGCATCTCAGCATGAAACAGAGAGAACTCAGAATCTTCCCTTTCCTTTGCCAACGCTTATCCAACTTCCTGATGTTGCAGTACATCTCCTCCGTGGCTAGTCTTCTGATATAATTCTTCAGGGAAAAAGTCAATTTTACGAGCAAACAGAAGGGGTGGTGATGAGCAGCCAGTGGTGGCCAACCTATTTATGGAAAGGTTTGAAGAGGAGAAACTTACATTGGCCACATATCAGCCCAAGTGTTTTTTCAGATATGAGGATGATACTTTTGTCATCTGGCCCCACAGTAGGTAGAAGCTAGATGATTTTGTGGAACATCTGCATTCGCCACCCCAAAATAAATTTCCCAATGAAACTGGAGAAGGATGGACAACTCCAAATCATGGATGTACTACTCAAGAGAAAGGCAGATGGCACATTTTGGCAGTGTGTACCGCAAACCTACTCACACTGACGTATACCTGCAAGCCAATAGCTGCCTCCATTCGGCACAGTAGAATAGTGTGTTCAAAACTCTGGTCCACAGGGCACATACTCTGTCAGATCCCGAGAGTCTGGCAACAGAAATATAACACTTACAATTGGTGTTCAGCAAAAGTAAGTTTTCCTCTAGTGACATCCAGAAGGCACCTCGACCTGCCAGTCAGCCACAGGATCCAGAAGAAGAACCAGAAGAGGCGAAGAAGACGGTATACCTGCCATGTGCTTGACCAATCTCTACCAAGATCAGGAGAACTCTTTTGAAAGATGACATCAAGCGGATATTTTTCCCACCCACTAAAATTGGAACAATGCTGGGGAATGTAAAAAATGATCTGGGGCTATGCAAGCCAGGTATTTACAATATACCATGCCAGTGATACATGTCTTACATCGGCCAGACCACCAGGACTGTGAACATCAGGTGTAAAGAACACCAGAAGCACACCAGACTCAGACAGGCAACAAAATTAGCCATAATGGAACACTGTTTAGAACTAGATCAATTGATGAGCTAGAATAACACCAAGACTATCACACAGACCCCAAGATACTCGGACAGTGTCATAAAAGAATCCATTGAGATAAAGATCATGGAAAATCTCATCAACACTGACACTGTATAACAGCTCAGCACTGTCTGGAATCCGGCTCTTGAGCTTCTGAAAACTCAACGTAGGACACTTTGTGATTTCTCAAGAAACAGACGTGTAGACCGAGAAAACAGCCATGAGACAGAGCACCAGACATTACAGGTCAGATATGACACACCTCAGATGACGACAAGAACCTCAAAGGACGGCAGTTTGGAACACGAGCAGATAGAGACGACCATTGTAGCTTCTCCTGACAAGCGCGGACCGCGGGGGGAGCACCCGACACATTGTGGACCGGTTGCAAAACAAGAAACCTATGTGGAGACTGAGGAAACAGCAATGTGACGAAGCACCAGACATTAGACATCGGCTTTGACGCACCTCAGATAACAACTGCGACCCAGAGGATCGCCGAGCCAGTCATGGACAGCAGTCGGCACACTGGCGACCATAGGGGACCACTGGAGTCGCGCCATGTCTCATCGCAGTGTCGACCATTTACAGTGCGCCCAGCACCATCCAGATATAAATAGTGGACTGGAGCCACTCAAGGACCATTCTCAGTTTACACCTGGAGAAGACAGCAAGTTATGCCATCGAAATATCGTGTGAGAATGACACAAATATCCGGCAGAGATGCCACTTATTCAACATGTCAATTTCAGATGCAACTGATCGAGTTCTAGACAGTAGCTCCTTCCTGTTTCGTCAATAACTGTTTGATTTCGAGTGGTTATTTTCGCTATTAGTCTAGTACTGGAGAGTTGCTCCTCTAGCCAACAGCCCTAATTGTGAAGTAATGATAGGACAGCAAGCTATCACTGAAGTACAGGGGACTAGCCTCCTGCCAAACTACAAGCAAATTGCTGCTGCTGGAAGGAACATATGGATGGAATAAAATAATAACAGAACAGCGATCCACTGTACCACTGTGCATCTTTTTTCCTTTATTGTCATTTCATTCCCCTGCCCCATACGGGCAGGGGAGGGTTGGCAGCGCACAATCACCGCTCTTCAACAGAATGACATTACATTGAAATAAAAGTGGGAAACTATTCATAAAAAAGCGGGAAAAGGGGGGATATAAAAACATTATAAATTGAGACAATGGGGGTTAAAATATACACTGACATGGAGATGTTCATTATTTGGCAGTTAAAAAGTCCACATAATGTTAAAAGAACACAGTTGGCGAGTCGTGGAGCCTTAAAAGACACTGGAGTCATATGCACAAGTTAAGAATTGGCTGCAGTATAAAAACACACAGAATGAGAGACACTTAAAAACCACTGTAAGCAATGGAGCACACACACGAAGAATAAAACCTGCTGGGAGGGACCTCAAGAGGGATAGGGGGCCTGAGGGGAGGGATAAGGAGCGGAGAGGAAGGTTCAGTGGGGGAGGGGGGCTGAAGGGGTGGGATAAAAAGAAAAAAAGCATAGAAGGGAGGCATGGGAAAGGGAGAGGAGGGAGGGGGTATAGGAGGGAGGAAAGCTGCTCAGGGGATGGGAGGAGGAGGGGAGAGAGAGCCCTGAGGAGTAGGAGGAGAACACTGTGCATTTTTAAAATTTTTTTTATTGAATTTCAGTTCCCCATCTGGGGTGGGCTGGCAGCAGCATAGGTGCTGCTCTTCAGCCGAAAGACAGTAAGTACAGAACAGGGAAAGATTTAAAAACACATAAAGGAGGAAATAAAAAAGGGGGAAACATAATGGAAGATAACATACAAAAGGGGACGACTGTAAAAATGGAGGTAAAAATCAAAAAAGTAGTGTACACAAAAAACCAAACACTATGACAATTAAAAGAACACAAGGCGAAGTACAGCCAGAGCATAAACTTTGTGGTAGGTGGCATATCACAGAACAGTCATGGACAGCAGCACTACATACAAGTCCAGCACATGATTAAAATCACAGCACTTGATGACACTGTAGAATAGCACCAAACACGACACTGACATAGCACACTGATGACAAACTAGGAGGATGTGCCAGGGGTATGGGTATGAGGAAGAAGAGAAGAAAGTGGGGCGCTAGAGGTGGGGGAGGGAAGGGTAGATGGGGCAGGGGGCGCACTGAAGGGTACTGGGGAGGGAAGGATGGGAGAGGGAAACAGCTGAGGAGGGGGGTGCAGAGTCCCAGGGGGGGGGGGGGTGGAACCGTCCTGGGCGAAGGAGGGGAGAAGAAAAGGGGGGTCCTAGGGAGGGGGGGAACAAGGCCAGGCTACAGTTGGTAGGAAGGGTAGATGTCACGCGAAGTTCATCATCCAGGAGGGGGATGTGCTGGAAGTTGCCCTGATGTAGGAGATGGAGGGTGTGGAGGTGGAGAGAGGGATGGATATTGTGATAGAGGTGTGGCAATGGGTGGGGAGGTGGAGAGGAAGGAGGACACCAGGGGGTGGGGGCTCAAGCCTGCAGACAGCATAAAGCATGCGGATATAGTGGAGGAAAAGAAGGAGGTAGGGGGGGAGGGGATGAGGTGGGACAGTGTAAATGATGCGGATATGTTGGAGGAAAAGGAGGAGAAGGCAAAGCAGAGTGCATGGTGTTCTAGGATTTGGAGGGCCTTATAAAAGCAAGGGGGGAGATCCAGGCAACACTGGCATAACAGATGATAGGGTGGATGTGGGATTTGTAGGTGTGGGGGATTGGGGGATGGTGTAAGGATGCAATCCCCATGTCCAGCCGGACAGGACTGTACATCTTTCTTTTTCCTTTTTCTTCTTTATTGAATTTTGATTTCCCCTCCAGAGGTGGGCTGGGCTGGCAGCAGCTTGATATGCTACTAAACACCCTACAGAAGAGTTAAAAAACATAATGAGAAGATAACAGGCGATAAAATGGTGACTTTTTAAAAACTGTAAAATGGTGGAAAGTTGTGGAAGTTAAAATATAAAAACATGGCATTGACAATGCTAATGAAGACACACAGTAAGTGATGATGATGATGAGGTCCCATACTCCGAGGAGCGTAGGGGATGATGCGGGAGACCTGCACTGCCATACTAGGCAAGGTCCTAGTGGAGGTGGTTTGCTATTCTATTCCTCCGACAGTAATGGGGATTAATGATGATGATGAAGATGACACAACACCACCTAGTCATCTCGAGGCAGGAAAAATACCTGACCCTGCTGGGAATTGAACCTGGGACCCCGTGCGCAGGAAGTGAGAATGCTACCGCAAGACCACGAGCTGTGGACACACAATAAGTAGACAGGCACCGTCCTGGGGGAAGGAGAGGGGAGGAAAAGGTGGGGCCCTAGGGAGGGGGGAACAAGGCCAGGCTACAGTTGGTAGGGAGGGTAGATGTCACATGAAGTTCATCATCCAGGAGGGGGATGTGCTGGAAGTTGCCCTGATGTAGGAGATGGAGGGTGTGGAGGGTGTGGAGGTGGAGAGAGGGATGGCAATGGGTAAGGAGGTGGAGAGGAAGGAGGACACCAGGGGGTGGGAGATCAAGCCTACAGACAGCATAAAGCTTGTGGATATGGTGGAGGAAAAGGAGGAGGTGGGGGAAGGGCAGACACGAGAAGGAGAGGGGGAGGCAGAGTTGGGGAAAGCAAAAGGACTCAAGGGGAGAGAATGGAGTCAAAGGAAGAGTAGGCAGGGAAAAACAGGATGGAAGGGGAGTGAGGGGGGGGGGGGAGAGGGAGTCTGGGAGAAGGACAGAGGTAGGGAGGGGGAGGTGAAGGTCAGAGTTTATAGGAGGGATAAGTGGAGGGGAGAGGGCATCATCTGGGAGGGGAAGTTGACGGAAGCCACCTTGGGAAAGGAGATGAATGGCGTCGAGGTGGAGGGTGGGCGGGACACAACGATGAGGGCACAGCAGCAGGTGGGGGTTGGAGAGGAGAGGATCAACCAGGGGATGGGGAGATCAAGTCTGTGGGAGGTGTAGAGGGGAGGCGTAGAGGACTTGGATATGTTTGAGGAAAAGGAGCAGATGGGGGAACAGAATCAGGTCATAGAGGATCCGCATGAGGGACGGGAGGCGTATACGGAAGGTGAAGCGGAGTGCTGGCACTCAAGGATCTGGAGGGACTTATAGAATTTGGGGGAGGGGGGGGGGGCACATATTCAGGTGGGACTCGCATAACAGAGGATGGGACAGATCAAGAATTTGTAGGTGTGGGGGATGGTAGAGGGATTCAACCCCCACATCCAGCCAGAGACAAGTTTAAGGAGACGGAGGCGGTTTTGGGATTTGGATTGGATAGATCGGAGATGAGGGATCCAGGTGAGGTGAGTCCAAGGTAGGTGAGGATGGGGGAGAGGTGGATAGGATGGATGCAGAAGGTAAGAGAAAAATCAAGGAGCCGGAAGGAGCGAGTCACTGGTTCTTGGAAGGATCGATTTTTAGGAGCCACTTTTTTTTCTTTTTCCTTTATTGTAATTTCCATTCCTCTTCAGGGGTAGGCTGGCAGCAGCTTAAGCACTGCTCTTCAGCCGAGAGACATAAAGACATGTAAAACAATATAAAGAAGAAAACATAGAAGAATATAGAAACAAAAAAGGTGGAACAGAAGAAAAGAAAGCATACAAAGTGGTGGCTTTAAATCGGAGATAAAAATCTAAGAAAGTATGTTACACAAAAAACACACATGAGATTGAAGGGCACCAGTCAAAGTACAGCCAGAGCATAAAAATTGTAGAATGATGAAAACAGCCACATGATAGCCGGCGTTGCATGGAACAGTCATGAACAATAAATAGGTCACACACACAATTAAAACCACATCACTAGGAGACACTGTATAATGGCACTGAAACACAACACTAATGCAGCACAGTGATAATGAATAAAAACCTGGGAGGATCTGCCAGGGGGAGGGGGACAAGGCAAAATGGAAAAAGAGGCGAGAAGGAGGGGAGAGAAATGGGGATGAGGTGGAGGGCATGCCGAAGGAGGGCTGGGGAGGAAAAGGACAGGAGAGGAAAACAGCTGAGGAGGGGGTGCAGGGACTTCCTCTGATACCAAGATGGGTGGCCATCAAATAGCTGAAGACATTCAATGCAATTTTCGTTCTGTCTCTCAGTTGTCTTGTCATCCTGGTGGAAGTTAGTCACTTAGAATTCTGGTATACTGCTACCGAACTAATCCTGCTGAGACGAGTCGGTCTATGGGGGAGAGTAGGATGTTTCACTCTCTTCTCCACCCCCATGATGCCTCCACCACCAGACTGCATATGAACATGATTCAAGAACTCGATTGGGAATCCCTAGAGGAGAGATGTTCTTTTTCGAAGAACACTATTGAGTACTGACATTTGAAGCTGACTGCTGCCAACATACATTTCACAGGAGGACCATGAAGATAAGACACGAGAAATTAGGGCTCATAGGGATACATATAGGTAGTCTTTTACCCTCACTGTATTTGCAAGTGGAATAGGAAAGGGAATGACTGGTAGTGGTACAGGATACCCTCCGCCACACACAGTATGGTGGCTTGTGAAGTAAGCATAGTCGCTGGGGTAAATACCAGGATGTTGAACAATATTCTTCCCCTCATCCCTCCTGCAAAACTGAAACGTTTTGGGATGTGTTTTCAAAATATCCTAGGAAGGCTGACACTGTGAGCAGTAACAAAATACCAGTGTACAGATACAACATCTCAAATGTGTACCAGTCTGCAGACCTAGGGTCCCCTCAGAATATAGCCCTATAGATGCATTCCTATTGATTCCTGCCAAATTAGTGGGTGGATGATTTGAGAACTGGAATGGGAATCCCTGGAAGGAAGAAGATGTTCTTTTCAAGGAACACCATTGAGAACTGGCATTTGAAGCCGAGCACAGAAGGATTCTACTGCTGCCAACATACATTTTGTTCAAGGATCCCCAAGATAAGATATGAGAAATTAGCACTCGTAGGGTAACATATAGGTAGTCTTTTTCTCTCACTGTATTTGCAAGTGGAATAGGAAAGGGAATGACTAGTAGCGGTACAGGATGCCGTCCACCATACACCACACAATGGCTTGTGATGTAAGGATACAGGTGTAAATTTAGTCTGCCTATTAAGATGTCAGTCCATCAATTTGTAAGCGCACAAAACTCATGGAAGAATGTTGTCTCTTATTTATTGAGAAAACAAAAGGTGGAACTTCTGCTGATGACATTTCTCTCTCTGTAGAAAACTCTGTAATTTTCTCATTGCACTTGCTTTGTGAGGCATCTGTGAGAGGTTGTAATATGTTTACCCACAATACTTAGAAGAAACAGTATAGAGCTCACCTCTCAATTCCACTTTAGTCACAGTATCACTTACCTGCCATATTCTCACAGATCTTCCAGGCTTCAGTATACAGCATTTGAATCCACCTGATTTTGATGAGAAAGAGTTGTCCTCCCCAGCCAAGTTACAGACTTCGAAGGAGAACACCCACAGTTCATCAGTATCAAATACCCCTCCTGTACACGACCTAATCTCCTCTATTGTATCCCTATGATTACCACACTAGAAATACATCAGTGTAATGGTGTCTTAGTATTCACTGGCAACACAGTGTCTTCCTCCTTCTTATTTTTGTAACACACAACTAAATAAAAATGGTTCAAATGACTCTGAGCACTATGGGACTTAACAGTTGTGGTCATCAGTCCCCTAGAACTCAGAACTACTTAAACCTAACTAACCTAAGGACATCACACACATCCATGCCCGAGGCAGGATTCGAATCTGTGACCGTAGCAGTCGCGCGGTTCCGGACTGCGCACCTAGAACCGCTAGACCACCGCGGCTGGCAAAACTAAATAAAACTATGAACTATAGAAACTTAGCTAACATCACCTGGTAGAGAACTCGATAAGATTTTACTGCAGCTCTCTCTTCCAATATATCGAAAACAAGCACCATCTGCATGTTGACACTGACCATATGTGGTAATCCTATTAAATATACAGGAACTAGTCCACTGGAGTAGCTGGTCAGTGGTAGAAGTCACTTGCACAGCCCAGTGTAAAATTTTGTTGCCTGTACTGTAGGGGAGCCATACCCCACAGACTGTCAGTCGCAAGAGAGGGTCCCTGTGTTGTTGTTATTGTTGTTGTTGTTGTTTGATACATTGGTTTTTCTGCTGAAACATGTTGAAACAGTGTCTGACTGGAGCTTTGTACACTGCCATACATTTTGATTTTCCACCACAACTTCACAGTGTGTGTCAGGTGCTAAACTGACATTAACACGTTTCGATTCACTGGCTCTCACAGAAAACTGTACACTATACTGTGTAAATAATAATGCTACTGCTGCTGCTCCCACAACACCCAGGGTGATTGAAATAAAAGACAGAGACTGTATTTATTATCGACAAAAATGTGGAAGACATCACAACATATGGAAACTGAAAGAGTTTGTGGCATTGTGGTACGTTTCCAAACAGCTGCTGTAAGGTGATTGATGACCTATACATTTAATCTCATCTTCCACAGTGATAGGGTAGCAGATGTCTCGGTGTTCCATTTCGATTGATTCCTTATATTGCAGTCATGTACACAATCACTGTTTCGGGGCTGGCCATACCTGGAAGGTGTTGCTCACACCAAGACTCTCTTTCCATCTCAAACAAGTGCTGTCAGTCAATCATTATGTGGGAATCAACAGAGTACCAGTGGATGGGTGAGATGGAAAAGACACAGTCGATGTACCGTAATTAGCACCACAGCTAATAGTGTGATCAATTTTAGCAGTTTTACCAGTTTGTCCTTAATTTCATGCCAACCAGAGACATGGCAGCATGCTTCCCAATTTCTGTATCATCGCCAAACTACCCCTTCACTACTTTGTGAGTATATACACTAGATTGTGAATGTAGATAGATGGCTATGTAGTACAGCCATTCATTGTTAATTCTTGAACATATATACCAAAGTATTCTGGACAGCATCCTATACCAATCCATATATTTCTAGCACTTTGATCACAGTGCATAAATTACGATTATGATTGACAATCATTCCCTTTGCAGCTGGGAGTCACAGAGCACTCTCACATTCTTAGTATAAAGTCAGAGAGTGAAAGATCTTCTCACATTGTCTCTGACCAACCCTCCCTGCAACAGTGTCACCAATTTAATTTGCAGCTGAGCAGAAATAAGAGGCTACTACACTCCTGGAAATGGAAAAAAGAACACATTGACACCGGTGTGTCAGACCCACCATACTTGCTCCGGACACTGCGAGAGGGCTGTACAAGCAATGATCACACGCACGGCACAGCGGACACACCAGGAACCGCGGTGTTGGCCGTCAAATGGCGCTAGCTGCGCAGCATTTGTGCACCGCCGCCGTCAGTGTCAGCCAGTTTGCCGTGGCATACGGAGCTCCATCGCAGTCTTTAACACTGGTAGCATGCCGCGACAGCGTGGACGTGAACCGTATGTGCAGTTGACGGACTTTGAGCGAGGGCGTGTAGTGGGCATGCGGGAGGCCGGGTGGGCGTACCGCCAAATTGCTCAACACGTGGGGCGTGAGGTCTCCACAGTACATCGATGTTGTCGCCAGTGGTCGGCGGAAGGTGCACGTGCCCGTCGACCTGGGACCGGACTGCAGCGATGCACGGATGCACGCCAAGACCGTAGGATCCTACGCAGTGCCGTAGGGGACCGCACCGCCACTTCCCAGCAAATTAGGGACACTGTTGCTCCTGGGGTATCGGCGAGGACCATTCACAACCGTCTCCATGAAGCTGGGCTACGGTCCCGCACACCGTTAGGCCGTCTTCCGCTCACGCCCCAACATCGTGCAGCCCGCCTCCAGTGGTGTCGCGACAGGCGTGAATGGAGGGATGAATGGAGATGTGTCGTCTTCAGCGATGAGAGTCGCTTCTGCCTTGGTGCCAATGATGGTCGTATGCGTGTTTGGCGCCATGCAGGTGAGCGCCACAATCAGGACTGCATACGACCGACGCACACAGGGCCAACACCCGGCATCATGGTGTGGGGAGCGATCTCCTACACTGGCCGTACACCACTGGTGATCATCGAGGGGACACTGAATAGTGCACGGTACATCCAAACCGTCATCGAACCCATCGTTCTACCATTCCTAGACCGGCAAGGGAACTTGCTGTTCCAACAGGACAATGCACGTTCGCATGTATCCCGTGCCACCCAACATGCTCTAGAAGGTGTAAGTCAACTACCCTGGCCAGCAAGATCTCCGGATCTGTCCCCCATTGAGCATGTTTGGGACTGGATGAAGTGTCGTCTCACGTGGTCTGCACGTCCAGCACGAACGCTGGTCCAACTGAGGCGCCAGGTGGAAATGGCACGGCAAGCTGTTCCACAGGACTACATCCAGCATCTCTACGATCATCTCCATGGGAGAATAGCAGCCTGCATTGCTGCGAAAGGTGGATATACACTGTACTAGTGCCGACATTGTGCATGCTCTGTTGCCTGTGTCTATGTGCCTGTGGTTCTGTCAGTGTGATCATGTGATGTATCTGACCCCAGGAATGTGTCAATAAAGTTTCCCCTTCCTGGGACAATGAATTCACGGTGTTCTTATTTCAATTTCCAGGAGTGTATATGCTCATTGTTCAGAGTCTTGTGAAGGAACAGAGTGAGCTGAGTCCATAGCTGCTGTTCACATATACTGTTCCACACCAATCTTACTCACAGCACCCATCCAAGTGCACAAGATCTCTCCATACGTGTGCATGTCAAGGAGGTTAGCACCCTTTTGCTGTGTATAGTAGATATGAGAGTGTTGTGATGATATAACAGACAGTTAAGAAGAAAACGTGTGGTTTTATGCATGATGGAGCTCCAGACAGATGGAGTTTGAACAATTTTATGTAAATCAACTGTACTATCAATTCTGAAGTATTGTTCTAGTGTCAGGGTTCAGTACCAATAAGGTATAGGTAAGAGAGAAATGATCATAGAACATGAGCACATGTATTTTAATGCAGGACATAAATATTCAACATCTGAAATACATCCACCCTGCAAGTTTTCTGTCCCACTTACTATGGCAACAGACTTTAAGAACATAAAACTACTTTCTTCTACACCAAAAAAAAAAAAAAAAAAAAAAAAAAAAAAAAAACAAAAACAAAAAATAGATTCTTTGTCAGACATGCACAATATAGCTTTCCAGAGGTGTATAGCGCCCACTGTTTGCATCTGATCACACTTCAGAAATTATACTATGCTCACATCAATCCTATAAAATGATAATCAGCAACGGAGAATGCCTCTTACAAGGAAACAGACAAATGCATAGGAGCAGTGTTTAAGATCTGAAATTAAATGCCATGCTGCCACTAACTCTGTAAACAGAATATCTGTCAAGCAGATGTATACACATGGATTGCAGTACCTCACAAACACCTGCCAGTAACTTAGAATCACCATAGCTATGAAACTGAAGACTCGTTTTTATGCCCCAAGATGCAGAATGGGAATGGAGTATTTTGCATAAATCTTCATTTGTCTAGAGGAGGGCTGGAAGTCCTTTGATGACTGTGGTATGGAGAGCTTTGCTGTTAATGGTTGCATGTAGATGGTGCTCTAACTCACACACTGAACACACAATTGTATATGAGCTGAATGCAGGTTATGCCACATAACTGATACACCCCAAGAGAACAATGGAAAAAAATGGTTAACTGTGTGATAAATGTCCTGTAGCAACATCTCCTTCTATCATCAGGCTACCATTAAATTATACCTCTTATAACCACACCTTAACCGGTCACTCTGTCCACTTTCTATCAACCTGTAACGCAGATGTAAGTCAGTTTTGAAGCAGATGGTTCCCTTTTCCAGGAGAACGTCAAAGACAGCAGTCAATCTGAATGTATCACTATTACCTCAATAGACTAATAGCGAAAATATCCACTCCACATCTAGCAGTTGTTGATGAAACTGGATGGAGCTACTGCCTAGTACTTGATCAATCACAGCTCAAGCTGCTTATTTAAACAATATACTGCACTGCATACAAAATACAAATTTACATCTGTTCTATCAGGCAGCCCAACACAGACTGAGTCCTTTTCCCGCCAATTCCTAGATGGAGAGAGGAGAGGGGCAGGGGGATGGAGTTAGGTTAGTGGAGATGGCCCAATTGACTTACTTTCCCATCAAAATTTGAATTTCCCACTATGATGTCAGTGTGACAATAATAATAATAATAATAATAATAATAATTGTCACATCTATGGCCAGCACCTTGGATCTACCATCTTTAACAAATTTGGAAACAGTGCAGGGGTAGGGTGATGCCCCTGTAGCCCCACTACTGTCATCAGCCCAAGGAACTCACCAGATGGCAGCAAAGCATATATGTTCTGTTGACTACCGTTATCTAAACCAGAAGACAATTCAAATGTATACCATATGCAAAGTATAACAGAAAACCTAGATAATCTGGGTCAGTGTCATTATTTCACAAACAATCATACCTATGAAGTAGGTACCATCAATTAGATGTAGCATCTGGAGGTTGTCCGAAAACAGCAATCTCAACCCCCTTTGGTCATTATTAATATTGACGCATGCCTTTTGTGCTGAAAAACATGCTAGCTACTTTCCAGTGACTATTAGATGGTGTATTGTGAGGATTATAATCTAAGCAATTTGTTACCTATTTAGATTATTTCATTATGTTGTCCAAGGATATCCAGGAGCTAGTGTGTTTATGTGAAGTTTTTTACTGTCTACAGCAGTGTGGTTAGCCCTTTGCCTGGAAAAGTGCCATTTCATTTGCAAGAAGTCCATTACTAGGGCCATATTATCGGCCAGAATGGTGTATGCACTGATCAATGACTCGTTGATGCTATCAAAAATTTTCTGACACCCACTACGGTGAAAGAATTACAGTCATATTTAGGCCTTGACAATTTTTATCAAAAATTTATTAGAAAATTCGCTGAAATTGCAAGACTTCTCACCCAAATGGTGAAAAAAGGAGTGAAACTTCAGTGGTCTCTAGATTATGAAATAATGCTCATAAAACTAATCGACTTACTGACCTCTAGTCTAATACTCACCTTTCCAGATTACCAAAAGCAATTTATATTATGCTGTCATGTAGTGCTAGCAGTTTTGCCTTACAATACATGCTAAGTCAGAAGAACATTCCACAGCATCCATACATCTTGATGAAGCAGAAAAAAATTATTCAGACACTGCAAAAAAAATTCTAGCCCTTATTTTTTGTATAACTTACTTCTGCTGTTATCTAGTCAGTAATGACCAATCATGTGGTATGCAAATGGTTGTTAGGAATTAAAGATCCAACTAATAGGTTAACTAGATGGGCATTATTTCTTAGTGAATTTGATTTTGAATTAATACATTATCCAGGTAGATCACAGGTAAATGCAGACAGTCTGAGTCGCAAAATATTGCCATGGAATGTGCCAGTGTGTACACAGAGGAATGGAAGGAAGTGCAAAGCAAATTATCTTGAATGTCACTGATTTACAGAGCAATGTCTACAGTGTCAGGAGTTCACTATTGTTGTTGTTGTTGTGGTCTTCAGTCCTGAGACTGGTTTGATGCAGCTCTCCATGCTACTCTATCCTGTGCAAGCTTCTTCATCTCCCAGTATCTACTGCAACCTACATCCTTCTGAATCTGCTTAGTGTATTCATCTCTTGGTCTCCCTCTACGATTTTTACCCTCCACACTGCCCTCCAATGCTAAATTTGTGATCCCTTGATGCCTCAAAACATGTCCTACCAACCGATCCCTTCTTCTAGTCAAGTTGTGCCACAAACTTCTCTTCTCCCCAATCCTATTCAATACCTCCTCATTAGTTACGTGATCTACCCACCTTATCTTCAGCATTCTTCTGTAGCACCACATTTTGAAAGCTTCTATTCTCTTCTTGTCCAAACTAGTTATCATCCATGTTTCACTTCCATACATGGCTACACTCCATACAAATACTTTCAGAAACGTCTTCCTGACACTTAAATCTATACTCGATGTTAACAAATTCCTCTTCTTGAGAAACGCTTTCCTTGCCATTGCCAGTCTACATTTTATATCCTCTCTACTTCGACCATCATTGGTTATTTTACTCCCTAAATAGCAAAACTTCTACCAGTTTTTCCATTCGTCTGTAAAGAATTCGCGTTAGTATTTTGCAGCTGTGACTTATTAAACTGATAGTTCGGTAATTTTCACATCTGTCAACACCTGCTTTCTTTGGGATTGGAATTATTATATTCTTCTTGAAGTCTGAGGGTATTTCGCCTGTCTCATACATCGTGCTCACCAGATGGTAGAGTTTTGTCATGACTGGCTCTCCCGAGGCCATCAGTAGTTCAAATGGAATGTTGTCTACTCCCGGGGCCTTGTTTCAACTCAGGTCTTTCAGTGCTCTGTCAAACTCTTCACGCAGTATCTTATCTCCTATTTTGTCTTCATCTACATCCTCTTCCATTTCCATAATATTGTCCTCAAGTACATCGCCCTTGTATAAACCCTCTATATACTCCTTCCACCTTTCTGCCTTCCCTTCTTTGCTTAGGACTGGGTTGCCATCTGAGCTCTTGATATTCATACAAGTGGTTCTCTTCTCTCCAAAGGTCTCTCTAATTTTCCTGTAGGCAGTATCTATCTTACCCCTAGTGAGATAAGCCTCTACATCCTTACTAAGCAACCACAATTTAGTGTGGAAGACAGAGTGCTTAAAGATAGATGAGATGTGGGTTGCATATAGTAGTACCAGCAAAATTACAATTCAAGCTGTTGAGGCAAGCCCATGATTCAGTTCTATCCAGCCATAGTGGTCACAGAACTACACAACACACAGTAAGAAAAAATTACTGGTGGATGGCACACAAGCAGAATGTTGATCGTTACATAAAAAATTGTGTCCCATGCACTCAAAGGGCAGAACTCAGTCACCAAAAGATTATGTTGTTGGAGTTACTAGACATAGGTAAAACATTTCAAATCAATGGCATGAATGTACTCGTATCATTTGCATAAAGAGCAGTAGAAAATCACTAATTGTTAACAGAATGAGATTTTCACTCTGCAGCAGAGTGTGCGCTGATATGAAACTTCCTGGCAGATTAAAACTGTGTGCCAGACCGAGACTCGAACTTGGGACTTTTGCCTTTCACGGGCAAGTTTGGAAGGTAGGAGACGAGATATGGGCAGGAGTAAAGCTGTGAGGATGAGGCATGAGTCGTGCTTGGGTAGCTCAGGTGGTAGTGCGCTTGCCCGCGAAAGGCAAAGGTCCCGAGTTCAAGTCTCGGTCTGGCACACAGTTTTAATCTGCCAGGAAGTTTCAATAATTGATAATTTTTCATGTTCCATTTCCATAACAGCCATACCTAACCAACAGGCAGTGTTACCACAGCATCATGCTGGGTTATGTTAACCAATGCTTATGTATCACAGACAAAAAAATTTATGACATGCTATCTGGGAACATTTCAAGTCATCAAAATGATGACCACGCATCTCAGCATTTTGCTGCCATTTTGGGTGCATGATGCAAAGGCTTAACCATTGCCACCTTTGCCAAGATGTCAATGAAGGGCTTCTGTGCTTTGGGCTACTGAAGCATGACACAGTTGGATGTACACACAGCTACTGTTGACGGGACACCTACACTTCACCCAGGGAATACAGGCTTCTCGCAATGCAGCAACAACAGCAGCAATGGCACACACGGTCAGCAACCAAAGGATGTCATACTGGCGGATGTCATGATGGAATACTCAACTCACTTGCCATCATCATTTGCAGTTTCCAAGTCCCACAATTGTAAACAATCAGTACTAAAGATGCTATTGTAATCTGACAAGGACATTCTCCTCTTGCACACCAGCACCCATCTTCAACAGTGGACCACAGCCCACATTCAGTCATCCTGTCATCCCATTATACAGGGCAGTTATAATTAAAGTGCAGCTACTCATGGAGGTCAATTATGGGCTGTAATCATCATATGGCAGCAGAACTTGGCATATTTGCTAATGCGTTAATGTGGAATGCTGGCAAAGAAATTAATTCCAGTTGTGGCCACCAGGTGCAATAATGGTGACACCCACTCTGTCACTTGAAAGCCATAATGTGAATGAATAGTGTGGTTATCGAGAAGAGAATGAAACTGTTATTTGAACAGCAGCAATTAAAGTGCTGCCTTGAGAGAGTATCACCAACTGAAAGGTCTGAGGAGAGGCCTAATGTCATTAAATGGCTTAAAAATAATGATGATGATGACAATGATGATGAAATTTGAAAACATGGGCGAGCTTGGTGTGGCACCTGGTGGAGGAAGGCATCCCCTCATGGTGGAAGTTATAGAGAAAATTGCTGTTGATGTAAGTGACCATCCAGCACATGCCCTGGATAATGGTAATGCTCATTCAGTGTCACAAGATTTGTCCATCCCATTGTCAGCAGTACGGAGAGTTTTGCAGTCTATTTTACATTAGTACCTGTACATGATACACAGCAATGTTCTGAATCTGCTCTTCAGTTTCTGTCACAGATCACAGCTGATGACATGTTGTCAGACAATATTTATTGGAGTGACAATGCACATTTTACACTACAGGGTGCAGTGAATACACAGAGCTGCCAAATTCAGGGTACTGTTAAACCACATATTGTGCACTAAGAGCCATTGCACTCATCATATGTGACTGTGTAGTTTGGATTTACGATAACCTTCATTCTCATCCATTTTTATTCACTCAGAATAAAGTCAATACACCCAGAGCACCTGTCAGGTGTACTGTGATGTCTGCACATTATTGAGATCTCCTTGTACAGCATTCAATCTCTGCTTTGGAAAACCACAACTCTGTGGTAACCACCATTTTTATCCAAGATGGGGCAACATCTCATGTCAGTCACCCAGTGAAAGATCTGTTTCATGCAACCTTCCACAAATGGGTAATCTGCAGAGGTTTTTCAGATGCATGGCCTACAAGATTGTGTGATGTGAATACATGTGGCTTTTGACTCAGAGTACCTAAAAGAGCGCATTTAAGAATGATATGTTTGGTCTCTACCTGATCTGAAGGCCAGTATACTGGAACACATTGCTCAGATTCCACCAGAACTGCTGCAAGCAACAGTTGATCACATCATTTCATGGATGCAGCATCTTGTTGACATCTCTCATACTCATACTGAACAAATTGTGTAAGCAACAATTAATAATAAAATCTACATTATGCCATTCTCATTTGTCTGACATTTTCTGCCCATGTCCCATTTCTAATACATTACATATGGAAACATTTCTATACATCCTTCTTGCATTCACAGTGCCAAATTTTCACCCCATGACCAAAATTTTAAATAATTTTTTTCCAGCATAAATTGGTTCTGCATTAACAAATTAGGATATCTACCAAGCTTCACTGCCATATGATAATTACAGCCCACACGAAACCTATAAGAGTAGTTGCATTAATTATAACCACTCAGTAGCTGTGTGGAATGAGTAAGATGAACATAGAAGAGGTGAGGGGAAGGGGAAGGGGAAGGGGAATGGGGAGGGGGGAGGAGGGGGGGGGAGAGAGAGAGAGAGAGAGAGAGAGAGAGAGAGAGAGAGAGAGAGAGAGAGAGAGAGAGAGGTGAGGAAAATGGAAAAGAAGGGAGAGGCTCTAGGAATAGGAGACAGAAGGACAACAGGCAAGGAGGATAGAAACCAGCATCAGAGAGAGAGAGCTCACTCATTGCAGGCAGAAGTGGCAATTAATTATTGCATGGTGATATAGTGGGCAGGGGGCTGGGATGGGCAAGATAAAATTATCAGAACAGGAAGACTAAGAGAAATGTATAGATGAGGTTTCACGGGCAAAAAGCAAAGGCAGTACAACATGTTTGGTTCAATAAATAATGCCAAAAACTAAATATTACACCAAAATACATGTGCACCAGTCAAGAAGCACATCAACTGCAGGGGAAAAAGCAATTAAGGTCATGATTTATGCATGGATAAAAGAAGAAATAAAAAAGTGGTACAGCATCAGGGACATCATAAGTACACATCTTAAACTGATATGCATGCAATTCCCCACATATTATACACCCATACAAATTTGATGTTTTTGACAACGAAATATCTGAACAAGTCCGTAACATAATTCAGGATATGTACTTATACCAAAAACACAAAATAAACAACCTGTGTGATCGTAGTGCAGCCATAACAACAAAATCTAAACAAAACTTTTCAGAATGAGTAGTAAATCTATTGAAACAGTCAATGGAAGTGCTAATAAAAGGTTTCAAGTATGCCACTCACCAAAAACCTTCCAAAAACAGTCAGATGATTAAAAGTCAACACAAAATACCGTGTAAACAAAAACATTGCAACCAGACAATAGTATGTCATGACATACACTAAATGACTTGAGTTAGACCCTCCTACATCATTGTCTATGGACCAGAACACATTAAAGACTCTAAAGATGAAAATTACTCAAAATAACAACATTCTCACAAAACCAGATAAAAGTAGTACTTTGGTTCTCATGAACAAAAGTGATGTTTAGAAAGTTAAACCACTCCTAACACCCAATTCCTACTATATCCACACCAAAGATCCTACCAAAACATTTAACAAAGCACTTAGAAAACAAGACCTGCAAAAGCATAATACCTAAATATGAAACTAGGGCATCTGATCAACATGAACCCAACAGCTTCTAAACTGTGTGGACTTCCTTAATTAAACAAGGAAGGCCAATCTTTATGACAGTTGTTTCCTGGAGATATCCCAATAAGCCAAATACTAGTCTGAAAAAGAAAAAAAAAGAAAAAAAAATAAACAAGTGGAACAAAAACAGTGTGCTTGTTATTCAACCTTAAATATGGAATTGTTCTTCCAAGAAGTAATTAAGTAATCCACAAATAAAATTTATGGACTTCTTAATGTAACATTTAAAAACACAACTAAAGTATGAAGACTAGAGTTAAGTAGTGAGGTATATGAAGCAAACAAAGTAGACGTATCACTATGACTCCCATATATTCAAGCTAGAAATGCAACAATTAAGAAGAGGGAGGGCTGTGAGCCATTTGGACTGGGTTACAAAATAGCCATTAAAGCTGACTGTGTTGCACTCTGAACATTCCAGTGGATTTCCAACCTGTTGTACACCATTTAAAGGTCCGTGGAGTATTTTCACAAGAGTTATCATATGATATGTCTGCTGAAACTAGTGCCCCTCTCCCAATGGAACAGGATATACCCGTATACTGTGTCAAGACTGTAACAAGATGTGCTCTGTGCGTACACAGGAGAGGCATTTTACCTGGCTCTTTCACCAGAAATGAGCCGTTTTGGTAACTTAGACATAGGAATGACATAGGGACTGACCAGAATGTTTCTTAGGTTTGGTAGGCACCTGAATATCACTTTTATAATGGAGGAGTGATTTTGGGAACACACTGCTTTATCTCAGGAAATGAGAAAAGGTTGTTAAGGTGTAATTTGTAGCATGTGGTTGGAGTATTAGAGTTTTGTGGATTAGGTTTGGCGAGGCACTAAGGGGGGGAGGGGGGGGGAGGAGGAATACTGGCTTTTCTGAAGTTCTTAGCAAGATCTTCAGACAGTCAGTTTGTTGCTGATTATGGGTTTAAGAAGATTCAATGTCTTAGGTCACCCACCAGTCTCCTGTCTCCCCCCCCCCCCCTCCCCCTAGGATGAAAGCATTGTATTCTATCTGTCTACCATCTAGAGTGAATTATATTTGCATGCTTGAGAAAGTTTTCTAAAAGTTTGTGTATTGTGTGTCTGAGGCAGAACGTGGGTACCAGCCTGATATTACCCTATTGGGATGAGGGAAACAACCTAAAAACTACATCCAGGCTGACTGGCATACCAACCTCATTGTCAATCTGCCAGGCAGATTTGAACCATGGCCAGAACTTCTCTGTTGCATAAGCAGGTGCTCTAATGGGCATGGTTCTCCAGGTGGGCATTTCTTTACTCAGAATATTGTTAACAGTTGTCGTATGGATGACAGGTTTTATGAAGACAGAAACAGATGAGGGTCAATACCCAGGAATATGGCTAGTTCAGCTTAAAATGAAACAGACATGAAAAATACAGGTAAGGCTATGAAGGACTGAGGACAGAATCTTGACCCTGGGTCCAGATCATAAGGATACTTTTCATGAATCTGAAGCAGATAAGGAGTTCAGAACTCCTCCAAGTTGGCACATAAAGATGCCTTTTAAAAATCCGTGACAGTGTCACTAATTTAGTTCTACATACTCCTGACACATAATATGTATCTGTGGGTGAAGATGTGGTTCATCATAAGAACAAGAGTGGTAGGTTTGGAATTAGCAGGACATTGAGAGAGGTAGTGCCCAATGGTAACAGCAACTAGTTGGTAGTGGCAGTGGTGGTATATTGGGAGGCAGCATTAACAGTCATACGCTGGGACTTGGTGGTAATTGGATAAGAAATGTGAAGAAGTGTTAAAAGTAGTAGTTGGTTTCCATGACAAGGAAAATTAGGCTGTAGACAATTGATTATAGGCATTGGTCTACTAGAAAAAACTCCTGGGGAAAGCCTATAACCAGTTGTAGGGGGGGGGGGGCATAGTTAGATGTGTGTGTATAGAGAAGATGTTTCTATTCTGGGGCAGTGAAGGTGATGAATTTAGGTGAAATAGTTAAGAGATCTGAACAGGTGTTGAAGGTTTTGCTGGACATCCTAGAACACATCTTCCATACCAAAACCTCTAGCTGGTGGTGTCTGACAGCTGAAAGATATCTTCTGCTAGGTAATTGCTGCAGTGCAACATGACACTACTGGAACCTTTTTCTGTAGGTAGGATGATCAAGCCAGGCTCACTTTTAAAACTATAAATAACCATTTTTTCCCACTGTTGAGAAATGTGTGTAATTCGGAAGGGTCCGAGGAAAGAAAGATGGAACAAATTTGGAGCAGATTACATGATGGTCATGAGTGCATAACTGTAGCTCAAGAAAATGTTAGTTATGCATTTAGAAAGGGAGTTCATGATAATTATAAAATGATAATAACAATGCTAAATGAACAAATTTCAAGCTTACAATTCATTGTCAATGCTTCAAGAAGAGAGATCATTTCAATCAAGAAAGAAAATCGGGGCATATGATCTAAGCAAAAGCCAGATGAAGTGATGCAAGACAAACTTGATAAATTGTCTGAGTGAATGAAAGTGTTGAACAAAGATAGTTCTTGAACAACAAACTGTGCAAAAATAGTTACATTTTCCGATAAGAACAAATATGATGTTTTGCAATAAAGTGACGGTGATAACATTGAAAAAAATATTGATTTGAAAATAAATGGTCTTTTTGAAAATAATGATAACAAAGATGGGTGAACAAGAAAGAAGATTGATGTACTTTCGCTAACAGAAAGCCATGGGCAGAAATCTATCTAGCTTGTTCCGTGAGAAAAATCATAACAGAACAGTGACTAGTGTAGTGAAACCTGGAGCAGGAACTAATTATGTTGTTGACACTGATTTCCGGACAAAAATAACACAGGATAATGACTTTATCATATGTATAATAGGCTCAAATGATGGCAGCTAGAAGTGAAGCAGAGATCTCTGTGAAAACTCTACAGGAATTTCTAGAAGTAAATAAATCAAGAAACATGGTAGCTGCCAGAGTGGATCATACCTGCAATCTAATTTATAGGTTGTGTGTAAGCAAAGAAATTTGGAAAACAAACATTAAAATAAAGAAACTGTGTTCAGAATACACCAAGTGCTATGTATTAGATATAAGTAAGCTGCTCTGTAACCACCATACCAACCATAAAGAAACACTTTTAAGGAATAAAAGTTCTGTATTTTGTCTATTTTCTGTAACTGTAGTCTTATATAATGAAAAAATAAGCAACCAGTTGCCTATAAGAAATTTAATTTCTTGACCAGTTTTCGGCACTTAGTGTTCTGCTACAGTGTTTTGAGGAGCATTACAGTGATCTCACACTGATGTCTTGGTAACCAAATTCACCTAATGTAAATCCTATGGAACCTATATGGGTCGCTATTGGTGGCATCACAATTTACATAAATCAGCAGCCAGTGTTTTACATGAATTACATGACTTGTGCATAGACATCTAATGCCACATACATACAAACAAACTGTTGGATCCCTGAGATGCAGAATCAGTGACGTATTTTGTTCCAAAGACAGACAGACAGACAAGCTATTAAGCAGGTGATCATAATGTTTTGGCTCATCAGTGTAAATCTCTGTACACGCAACTACTTACTACCTGGAAAGATATACTATGGGGATAAGAACCAGAAACATCCAATTGGGGTAGAGGTGATAATGTGGAGAGAGGAGGAGGGAGGAGGACATGGACACAGATTGGGGGAGGAGAAGATGGACACAGAGAGGGATGGGGGAAGTGGACAGAAAGGGAAGAGGAGGAAATGGACAGAGAGAGGGAGGAAGAGGAAGAGAGAGAGAGAGAGAGAGATAGTGATACGGGGGAAGAGGAAATGGACAGAGGTGGGGGTGGGAAGAGGAGATGGATGGGGGGGGGTGGATGGACAGGAGGGGAGGGGGAAGAGGAGATGGAAAGAGAGAAGGGGAGAAGCAGATGGACAGAGAGAGGTGGAACAGAAAATGAACAGAGAAAGGTAAAATAGGAGCAGATGAACTAAGAGAGCAGAGAAGAGATGGACAGTAAGAGAGTGGATGAAGAGTTCGACTGATTAAAGACTGGAATGAATACATGCCCAAGCAGTGCCAGGGATGAACTACTTTGTAAATAAAAACAATGTCCTATGTAATGACTGACATAGATTCAGAACTAAAATGTCAACAACAACTGCCATTTATGAGTGCATCAATTGCATACTAAACTGATAGACAAGAAACAGAATCAACAGCATTTGTTGACCTGCTGAAAGCATTTGACATGGTGAATCAGACGATTCTGCTGTCAAAGGTTGAAAACTATGGTATTCAGTTGACTGTCTGTGGGACCAAAGGTGAGGTCTTTGGGTAAGGCTAAAAACTCTTCAGCATTAAAGTTCTTGGTTGGTATGTTAAAATCAGTGTTGTGAGTTTTTTATTATTCAGTGAGAGCTTCTGTCATTTTGGCAGGTAGATAAGTTCAACAGGACAAGTCTGGATGGTATGGTGAGCTGAAAAGATGAGAAAGCAGGTGCTCAAGAGTGTTCACTGATCTTCCTGGGTAGTAATGTCTGGAGGTGGAAGTAATGAAAGAGTATCCTGGAAGCATTTGGAATGATGATCTAGTTGTTGGAGGGGAAGAGCTTTAATATGGCTGAGGGGGGGATAGAAAATTGGTAAACTATAAATCGAATATTCTGTGGGTGCGGAGGAGTAGAGGGAGTTCAGGAACACCTGTAGTATAGAAATTTGTTTCTCTATGCCTATGTTTGGGATAGGTGGGGATTGGAAAAATCTTAACACTTGGAAAAGGAAGATTAAAGTTTAATTTCCTGGTGATAAGGAGGTCACTGAAGACAGAGCACAAACTCAAATACAGCTTTCACCTTAATCAGTTTAGAGAAATTGTGAGAAACCTAAATTGGAATGGGGATTTAAACCCCACTGACACGTAAGGTGAGTTCAGTGCCTTAATCACTGTACCCTCTCTCTAAGTCCAAGGAGTGCAAATTAAACTGTGTTTTGAAAACAAGATGTGATACTGGATTTTGGCTAGATCTACATATACTTTTCTCACAAGGTCATCAAAGTTCAAATTTTTGAGTGCTCTTACCTTTCTTCTGAAATATCATAATTCAATTGAATGCTGCATTCAATTTTCCTCACACTTTGCTAGAGATAGATGACAGCTCAGCAGAAGGATAACTGTATTTTGCATGCTTTTAGTGTAGCAAAAGTTCCAGTGTTGCATTAACCATGCGGTAAGGAAATCTGTGACCATATATATCCTCTTCATTACACAAATCCTTGTGTTTCGGAATTACTGGACTAATCCAGTATGAATAAACAGTTCATGCAATGTGTTCCATGTCATCGTAGTCATCAGTCTGCAGGCTGGTTTGACGCATTTCTCATATTACTCTATCTTGTGCAACTCTTTTCATATCTGCATAACTACTGTGCTCTCTAACATCTATTTCATCTTGCATGTTGCATTCAAGATATACCATTTTAACCAACCCACCTGCTATCCATAATTAATTAAATACTCCTTTATTCTTCAGGATGTGTGTTATCAAACCCATCCATTCATGAGTTAAAGACAAGCAGTTTGTGTAAATCTAACATTGCAAGTTATGCAAAATAGTTACTTGACTGAAGGTTTCTGTAGTATTACTTTCTGTCTACATATTCTGGCTGCTCTCTAAGCCAGAAGTGGATCAAAAAATGTTTTGCATCAGCCCAGTTCCCAGAACTCCTGAAGATAAATGTTGACTGTGGATATCGTATCACAGACACACAGTCCCTTTGACTGTTCAGAGATGTCACTAAACTGCCCAAAGATGTGACCAATCATGCATGAGCAGCACAGCGCCTAATAGACGGAGGAGTCTGACAGCTGATCAGTTCCAGTCATTCCAACAGGAAGGAGGTACATGGCTTGTGTTGTCTGTAGTTCAGCCATGCCCAAACAGTCAATACCATTATGAGATTTTCACTCTGCAGCGGAGTGTGCACTGATATGAAACTTCGTGGCGGACTAGAACTGTGTGCTGGACCGAGACTTGAACTCAGGACCTTTGCCTTTCGCGGGCAAGTGCTCAACCAACTGAGCTACCCAAGCACGACTCATGCCCTGTCCTCACAGCTTTACTTCCACCTCCTACCCTCCAAACTTTACAGAAGCTCTCCTGTGAACCTTCAGAACTAGCACTCCTGAAAGAAAGGATATCCTTTCTTTCAGGAGTGCTAGTTCTGCAGGTTCGCAGGAGAGCTTCTGTAAAGTTTGGAAGGTAGGAGACAAGGTACTGGCGGAAGTAAAGCTGTGAGGACGGGGTGTGAGTCGTGCTTGGGTAGCTCAGTTGGTAGAGCACTTGCCCGCGAAAGGCAAAGGTCCCGAGTTCGAGTCTCGGTCCGGCACACAGCTTTAATCCGCCAGGAAGTTTCAGTCAATACCATGGTTCGATCATATCCACATTGTTACTTTGTGCCAGGAAGGCCTCTCAGCGAGGAAAGTGTCCACACATCTCGGAGTGAACAAAAGCGACGTTGTTCGGACATGGAGGAGATAGACAGGAACTGTCGATGACATGCCTTTCTCAGGCTGCCCAAGGGCTATTACTGCACTGGATAACTGCTACCTATAGATTATGGCTCAGAGGAACCCTGACAGAAATGCCACTGTGTTGAATAATGCTTTTCGTGTAGTCATAGGACGTCGTGTTACGACTCAATCTGTTTGCAATAGGCTGCATGATGTGCAACTGCACTCGTGATGTCCATCTTTGCAACCACGACACCATGCAGCTCAGTACAGATGGGCCCAACAATACAAATGGACCACTCAGGATTGGCATCACGTTCTCTTCACTGATGAATGTCACATAGGCTTTCAACCAGACATCATCGGAGATGTGTTTGGAGGCAATCCAGTCAGGCTGAACACCTTAGACACACTGACCAGTGAGTGCAGCAAGGTAGAGGTTGCCTAATGTTTTGGGGTGGCATTATGTGGGGCCAGTGTACACCACTGGTTGTCATGGAAGACATCGTTACAGCTGTACAATACGTGAATGCCATCCTCCAACCGATAGTGCAACCATATCAGCAGCATATTGGCGAGGCATTCATCTTCATGGATGACAATTCGCACCCCCAGTGTGCACATATTGTGAATGATTTCCTTCAGGATAATGACGTCACTCAACTAGAGTGGCCAGCATGTTCTCCAGACATGAACCCTATCGAACATGCCTGGGATAGGTTGAAAATGGCTGTTTATGGATGACGTGACCCACCAATCACTCTGAGGGATTTATGCCAAATCCCCATTAAGGAGTGGGACAATCTGGACCAACAGTGCCTTGATGAACTTGTGGGTAGTATGCCACAAAGAATACAGGCATGAATCAATGCAAGAGGACATGCTACTGGGTATTAGATGTACCAGTGTGTACTGCAATCTAGACCACCACCTCTGAAGGTCTTGCTGTATGGTGGTACAACTTGCAATGTGTGGTTTTCATGGGAAATAAAACAGGCATAAATAATGTTTATGTTGATCTCTATTCCAATTTCCTGTACAGGTTCCGGAACTCTCGGAACTGATACAAAACTTTTTTTGAAATGTGCAATTTTAAAACAAGTACCACATTCATCACATCATTTACTAAAACAGAGGATCAATTGAGGCTGTATCTCTGAACCATTTAAGCCTATAGTCTGAAACTTACCTAATGAGTTAGTAAGTGTCACTTTTGAGAGGAAGTGAGATAATATACTATTACTTCTTAGCACAGTTACCTAAAATGTGGTATTTTATATTCTGCAGTGGACTCAGTAACAATGTAACATTGAGTCAAAGGAGCTGATATAGTTATTCATATCAGAGTGGAAACAAATTTGTCCTGGCAACTTATCAAGCATACCATGTGCGTAACAGTATTGTGTACAGATGGTCTCCTCTTAGTTTTGCCAATCTAAAACAAGATATAGGACAACACGTCAATTTTCAATGTTATAATCTAAATTCTAGTGGACAATATAAAAATACTGATGTCATAACTGGTTTTTAATACAATGAACACTATGATGAAATGATTACTCATTTATTTATATAGCATACTATGATTATGAATGTTTAAAAATACAATGGAAACAGCCACATTAAAATATATTTGAAATTCACAAATGCAACAACACTAGACTGTGGCATAAACAAATTTAATTCAGATAACAAAATACAAAATATGTTCTGTATTTCTATCTTTACATTCATACTTCCAGTTAACAGTATTCACCATTCTTTTAAAACAGTTTAATAATGCCATTAACAAAATGTTCTCATTGATAAAAAACCTCATTCTATTTACATGTTCACATGCCGTTTCAAGGGAAGAACATCTTTCAAATGCTTTTACTTAAACTAGAGACAGACTTTTTACTCATCTGCAAGAAATTTCATTTTTCTTCTACAGAGAATTACATCAACATTTAAACAGCAACAAGGAAATAAAAACTGCCTTTATGTTGCAGTTACAAAATGAAATATGTTGCAGTTTACCAAATGAAATCAATTATTAATTTCTTTGAAAGCTTAACAGTGTAACAAATAACCAGACTGACATGAAACTAACATTATATTTTTTGATGTTAAAAACAAACATCAGAAACTAAGAAACACAATAAAAGTTTCAAACAATAACACATCTCCAACTATGCTTCAAATGTTAATGAAGATCTTTCACATATCACACTAAAAACTTTAAATCAAATCCTGTTACACATATAACAGCTAAGTAATTTTTAATTTCAATAACAACCACTTCATTGTCATACCACAAATAATATTTCTGTATTACTTGAAAGATATACATGCACTTAGGTACATTTACATATGTTGAAGTATAAACATCTCCACATCAATAAAGAAATTGGAGAGGGCTATAAACACACACAGACACACTGATCTATTGCAGCAATCCCTCATGAAACTTTATTTGTTGATGACAAATTCCATGATTTGTTTTTTTTTTTAAAGAAAGAAAACCTTCACTACACAGTACAACAGAATTACCACCTCTGTTCTTGTGAATTAGCCATGTATGAATTCTCTGCTTTATTGCTGCCACAGAGATTTTCATAATGTAATTACAAATTATCCTACTTACCCCTGCCTTAGATAAATCTCTCTCTTCACTGTTATAACATACTGCATTTGTAGGTTCCTCCTTAAGTACTGCAGGCATGAAGTCTCTCTCTCTCTCTCTCTCTCTCTCTCTCTCTCTCTCTTGTCCCCTCTCCTCAACACACACATACACACATATACATGCATTTTCAACCCTTTGAGTATATGTACAGTTCCAAAATCACACTATCAGTCACACACAAATGTTATTTCTCACATTCAGATATAAATAAATACATTTTATTCTAACAATCAGCACACTGAAGTATTTACAAGCTGGCACAAAGCCACATAGTTTGTGGTATTTGGCCCCACACACTTCTGTGACAGGACATTCACAACAGCCCGCCTGCGGGACTTTTATCTTTGAATAATGGTTGAAGTAGATATCACATTGTTGTCACATGTATACACCATTAACCAGGTAACCAATACCATGCTCTAAAGTAATATGTATACCTTATTAACTGAAATGCAATACACTAACAATTATAAAACTGGCATTGTACACATCAATCCCTGACCACATTCAACATTTGTTTCCAATTTTGGTTCAATGTAAACGGAAGAATATTTTATTTTATTTGTTAGTCTTTTTCTGTTATTTTTTTTCTCTTAAACCTGACATTCATGTACTATCTTTCTTTCAAAAATAATGATAGAATTTGTACCACATTACTGTACATTTTAAAATTTCTTTGTAGTGAATATAACATCCTAACATAACAATTTTTGCTTGATTTGGATCAACTCTGATGCACTAGTTTATGGTATTTTGGGATACAGGATCAGGAACAGGATTGTGGAAGAAAGTAAAAAGTGAACAAAAGGCATGAAACAGTTTAAAATATTGCATTTCACTTTTTACATAGTAAATTATGGTATGTAACAATGTTCACGTCCTTTTTAACAGTGACATTAATTCTTTTTTCACAACTGCAATTACTTCTGTGGCCTGATAGAGATTTCTATGTCACAGATTATTAAATTCCTTGACTTTTAATCAATCGAATCAAACATTCTATTGCAGAGCTAAGTTTAACTGTTTAAAAGAGTTTAAATACTTCTGAATGTAATGTGAAAACCTTCCTAAAATCTGATACTACCACGCAAGGCATATGTTTGAATATCCTTAAGAGGTATTTAAGTTTTTCACAAAACATTATGCAAAACATATTTACAAACTACGTACAAATTCCACATTTTTATGCTGCTTTGGTAGAACAATTTCTTCAAGTGACTTTGGAGAAAGCCTTAAAAATTTTCACCACTTTTGTGCCCCATTATTTCACAGCTGATACCATTTTTTGTCTTTATATTTGAGCATCAAATTATGTGCTGACTGTGAAAAGTTCTCAGCTTCTGACATCATTCGTGCTGACCTCTCCTCTAACTGGGATAGCTTATCCCCTCGTTCCACCATCAACTGATGGGCTCGACTTATTTCGCCAGTCACAGTCCCAACTCGTTGACCCATTTCTTGTATGTTAGCAGAAGGTCCCGGAATGTGCTTGGCCACACTACGAGAAGCTCTGCCACTTGCTTCACCAACTGAGAAGAAGAAGAATAAAAGGATGACAAAAAAACTTGCAGATTGCACAGAAAATACATATTATCCTAGAACAGCTGATAATGGTGAAATAAAGATCAAACATTACCACACTTTGTTAGAAGTTGATTCATGTCTTTCACTGGAATATGTTAAAACTTTGAGATAGCATTCGTAATTGGGACTGCCATCCAAGGTAATAAAAATTAATCACCACTATGCTACATGACATAGTTTGTGTGAAGTACAATGTGGAGATGACTGTATTTTTGTTTCTATACCTAATGGTAACTGGTGGGTGATAACTGAGTTTGTGTGTTAAAAAAGGGTACAGTCTATATGCTGAGAAATGGTTACAATTAATTTTTATGTACATAATTGAATGGTAACCTTTCTGTATACAATTACTGGACCTAAAAGATGTAGCTTTTATCAATGACAGCATATTTTACTTCATGTACTGCAAACATGTTCAGCTTTTCATTACTCTCACATACACTATGTGATCAAAAGTATCCGAACACCCCCCAAAAACATACTTTTTCATACTAGGTGCATTGTGCTGCCACCTACTGCCAGGTATTCCATATCAGTGACCTCAGTAGTCATTAGATATCATGAGAGAGCAGAATGGGGTGCTCCACAGAACTCACGGACTTCGAACGTGGTCAGGCGATTGGGTGTCACTTGTGTCTTACATCTGTATATGAGATTTCCACACTCCTAAAAATCCCTAGGTCCACTGTTTCCAATCTGATAGTGAAGTAGAAACGTGAAAGGACACTTACAGCACAAAAGTGTACAGGTCAACCTCGTCTGTTGACTGACAGAGACCGCCGACAAGTTGAAGAGAGTCGTAATGTAGAATAGGCAGATATCTATCCACACCATCATGGAAGAATTTCAAACTGCATCAGGATCCACTACAAGTAGTATGTCAGTTAGACAGGAGGTGAGAAAACTTTGATTTCATGGTCAAGCAGCTACTCATAAGCCACATATTATGCCATTAAATGCCAAACGATGCCTCGCTTGGTGTAAGGAGCATAAACATGGGATGACTGAACAGTGGAAAAATGTTGTGTGGAGTGACAAATCACGGTACACAATGTGGCAATCCGATGGCAGGGTGAAGGTATGATGAGTGCCTGTTGAACGTCATCTGCCAGCATGTGTAGGTGGTGGTGTTATGGTGTGGTCATGTTTTTCATGGAGGCGGCTTGCACCTCTTGTTGTTTTGTATGGCACTATCGCAGCACAGGCCTACATTGATGTTTTAAGGACCTTTTTGCTTCCCACTGTTCAACAGCATTTCGGGGATGGCGATTGCATCTTTCAATAAGATTGAGCACCTGTTCATAATGCACGGCTTGTGGCAGAGTGGTTACACGACAATAACATCCCTGTAATGGCCTGGCATGCACAGAGTCCTGACCTGAATCATATAGAACATCTTTGGGTTGTTTTGGAATGCCGACTTCATGCCAGGCCTCACCGACTGACATCGATACCTCTCCTCAGTCCAGCAATCCATGAAGAATGGGCTGCCATTCCCCAAGAAACTTTCCGGCACCTGATTGAACATATGCCTGTGAGAGTGGAAGCTGTCATCAAGGCTACCGTTGGGCCAACACCATATTGAATTCCAGCATTACCAATGGAGGGCACCACGAACTTGTAAGTCATTTTCAGCCAGGTGACTGGATACTTTTGATCACATAGTGTAACTTTTATGAAACACTGTAAAGCCCACTAATTATAATTGCTGCAGAGGGAATACAGTACATTCAAAATTCCTGCCTAGTCTTCTAGATTTAGGTTTTCATTGATAATATTAATCATTTTAGGACAATGCAGGATGGTTACTTCAGGTAGATCAGACCCAACTCTCTCCACTACCACTGTCCACATGAGCTAGAGCTCCATTCATAAGTCCTCAATGTCAGGAGAACATTAATCTTCTCCATTTTCTTGAGGTTTGAAGAATTATAATTTGTAGAGAAGAGGTGGATGATTTTATTTGTGATGCAATTCTTTATTTAAATTTCAGTGATATAATTAAACTAGGAACATTTTGAAAACTATAGATTTTGGTGGCAGTGAGGGTACTGAAGATGAGAGAAACTGGGAATATTTTGAAAACTATAGATCTTGGATTTTGGTGGCAATGTGGTTACTGGATATGACAGAGAGAGAGAGAGAGAGAGAGAGAGAGAGAGAGAGAGAGAGAGAGAGAGAGAGAGAGAGTGGGGGGCTGGGGGGGAGGCAAGGTGGCACTGGGGTGTCACTAAGAAGTTCTTTCATGGATTGCAAATGAAAAGCACAAAATTGTGGATGTTCTACTTCAGAAATGTAGATTATGCAAAAAACGTCACAGAGATCAATAAGCTGCATAGCAAATTTAGTTATAGAATAAAATGTAAGAGGGCCAAGTGATGAGTTATGTTACCACGTTCATACTATAGCTGACCATTAAACAAATTTTGCTCTCTAATCCTCATTGAGAAGGAAGCAGTCATGGAGCAGATGAGATTAATAACATAAGTATTTAGGATATACAAGTGAGGGGTGAAAGAGAATAGTGAAAAAAGAGCCCTGCTTCTATCAGGGTAGAAGATGTGAGACTAATTAGTTTAAGCTTACTTTGTCACAAATTTTGTTAAAGTAAACACATAGTCAAGTACCTGAATTTTAAGAACACCTCCGTGAAGGGATTCAAAAATGAAAAGACCAAGAGTGTGTATTACAGACAAAAAAAATCTCTCCACTTCCTCTTGTGACAAGTATTCAGTTTTCTGTGAAATAAGAAATATACTGTACATGACACTACCACAATCAGCCTCCACGATCTGGATACAGCATTCCTGCCTCATCAAGGTGAAGCTTCTGGTTTGAGTCCCATTTCAAGATGGGTAGGAGCTCCTTTGTGCTATGTATGATGTCTATACTCGCAGGACTTAGACATGTGTGTGAAATTTGTAAATAACGTGGTGAAGAAACTGACATTAATGTGTAACATGTTCTCAAACAGATACTGGACTCTTCCAAGTAACTAGTAAGCACACTGTATAACCTATGGGTTTAGTGTAACATTAAACATGGTCAGTATGAGTTGTTCGGCTATATACAATTCTACAGTGCCCTTTGAACTATAAAAATCTCTTTAAGTGACACATCACTTCCCTTACACTCTGTTGAATTCGATGAACTGTACTACACTCCTGGAAATTGAAATAAGAACACCGTGAATTCATTGTCCCAGGAAGGGGAAACTTTATTGACACATTCCTGGGGTCAGATACATCACATGATCACACTGACAGAACCACAGGCACAGACACAGGCAACAGAGCATGCACAATGTCGGCACTAGTACAGTGTATATCCACCTTTCGCAGCAATGCAGGCTGCTATTCTCCCATGGAGACGATCGTAGAGATGCTGGATGTAGTCCTGCGGAACGGCTTGCCGTGCCATTTCCACCTGGTGCCTCAGTTGGACCAGCGTTCGTGCTGGACGTGCAGACTGCGTGAGACGACGCTTCATCCAGTCCCAAACATGCTCAATGGGGGACAGATCCGGAGATCTTGCTGGCCAGGGTAGTTGACTTACACCTTCTAGAGCACGTTGGGTGGCACGGGATACATGCGGACGTGCATTGTCCTGTTGGAACAGCAAGTTCCCTTGCCGGTCTAGGAATGGTAGAACGATGGGTTCGATGACGGTTTGGATGTACCGTGCACTATTCAGTGTCCCCTCGACGATCACCAGTGGTGTACGGCCAGTGTAGGAGATCGCTCCCCACGCCATGATGCCGGGTGTTGGCCCTGTGTGCCTCGGTCGTATGCAGTCCTGATTGTGGCGCTCACCTGCACGGCGCCAAACACGCATACGACCATCATTGGCACCAAGGCAGAAGCGACTCTCATCGCTGAAGACGACACGTCTCCATTCGTCCCTCCATTCACGCCTGTCGCGACACCACTGGAGGTGGGCTGCACGATGTTGGGGCGTGAGCGGAATACGGCCTAACGGTGTGCGGGACCGTAGCCCAGCTTCATGGAGACGGTTGCGAATGGTCCTCGCCGATACCCCAGGAGCAACAGTGTCCCTAATTTGCTGGAAGTGGAGGTGCGGTCCCCTACGGCACTGCGTAGGATCCTACGGTCTTGGCGTGCATCCGTGCGTCGCTGCGGTCCGGTCCCAGGTCGACGGGCACGTGCACCTTCCGCCGACCACTGGCGACAACATCGATGTACTGTGGAGACCTCACGCCCCACGTGTTGAGCAATTCGGCGGTACGTCCACCCGGCCTCCCGCATGCCCACTATACGCCCTCGCTCAAAGTCCGTCAACTGCACATACGGTCCACGTCCACGCTGTCGCGGCATGCTACCAGTGTTAAAGACTGTGATGGAGCTCCGTATGCCACGGCAAACTGGCTGACACTGACGGCGGCGGTGCACAAATGCTGCGCAGCTAGCGCCATTCGACGGCTAACACCGCGGTTCCTGGTGTGTCCGCTGTGCCGTGTGTGTGATCATTGCTTGTACAGCCCTCTCGCAGTGTCCGGAGCAAGTATGGTGGGTCTGACACACCGGTGTCAATGTGTTCTTTTTTCCATTTCCAGGAGTGTATTTGAAATACACTGCCTGACAGAAAAGTTAAGCATCCAGAAGCCATGACTCAATGTTGACATAACTTCATACACATACACACCATCAGTGGATATGTAAATGATTAGAGTTACAAAATTCCATGATAGGTAGATTGGCCACCAGAGTGCAATAGTGTTGTTCATATGTAGTGTAGTTACCAGGCCTGGTAAAGTAAACAAGGGGCACAAGAAGCAGCATTGGATGTTGAGTAATCACTGCTACAGACACAGAAATGTAATGTACTCTAGTGAGGAAGCATTATCTGCATCTGGCACAGTTTGAAGTGGGCCTCATTGTAGTTCTCCATTTGGCCAGCTGGTTGAATTGTGCAATACCCAACTTTGTGGTGCATTTGCATGTGACAATGGCCTGATGTTGGATGGCATGGGAATGTAAGGACAGGTATACTTTCACTGTGCACCAAGCACAGTGTAACCTCTTCACATCTTTATCTGCCATTCGAGAACAAGTAATGGGCTCCCTACAACATGCTGTGTCAGCTTACACCATTGGTTGGAGACTAGCAGTAGCTGGATTACGGAATTAGTGTCCCATGCATAGGCTGCCATTAACACAACAGAAATGGCTGCATCCAGACTGATGCTGTGACCAGAGAGCACAGCCTGCTGGTGAATGGCAGCACTGCCCTGGATTATCATTGTTGGAAAGTGTGGCAGAGACCTAAGATGAGGTCTCATTCTTCCAATGTTTTAGAGAGGGACAGAAATGTTATTCCTGGCACCATGGTGTGGCGAGTCATTGGGTATGAATGTGACTGAGGGAACTCTGATGGCACAACAGCACGTCACAGACATCCTGTGTCCTCATGTGTTACATCTCATGGAACAATATCGTGGTGGCAATTTTCAAGAGGACAATGCTTGTCCACATGTCTCTTGCGTCTATGTGTCTATGAAGCTGACATGCTCTTATGGCCAGTAAAATGTCTAAATCAGTCCCTGACAGAATATGTGTGGTATTAGCTTGGATGGGCTCTGATCCAGCGCCACAATTCAGAGTATCCTGTACCAAAGAAAGCAACTTACGGACTTTGTGTATCTGTCAATGGAATAATTCATACTCAGAGAAACATCACAGTAGGAATCTCTAATCATTATAATCACTGTTTATTTTGTCTCTTTGATGATATCTGTCTAATGACAGGTGGTATTGTCACTGCAGATACATCAGATATATTCAGCACAGGCTGAAGCAGGATGCAGGTGTAAGACAGCACCAGGAAGCAAACCAAACATACAGCACTTAGTGCATATAACTGAATTAGGCAATAAATGTTGGCTCCCAATATGGCATGTAGCACGTACATCTCTAGTACCCCTATGTTATATGTGATCACTCTGAATAAGAAACAAATAATATGGAGGTTATGCCATTGCAACAACTATACCTTATCATATTTAGGCCAAATAAATTTGCTTTACACAAAACCATCATCAGTGGTCACTCTAACAATGTGGTTTTGTTTAGATGTTAGTTTAACAAGATGTCAAACATTTCTCAAGCTTAAATTTACTTTTAGTACTCATGTTTGGTGTGCCCATGTCCTTGCACATACATATGTGTGTGTCAGGGCAGGGGTGGTGGAGGAGGAGGAGGAGGAGGAGGAGGAGGAGGAGGAGGGGAACGCATGCACTCAAAGTATTACTTTGCTAAAGCTGTTTCTTTATGGTACTGTAATGGAGTGTTCATGAGTGAGTATGGCTGCCCAGATTAGGTCACAATGTTTTTACAGCGACTAGAGATGGGTTACTGTTTACTGGTTACACTTTTAGTAGCTTAAATAATGTTTGGTTGCTAATGTTTGTTTCACCATTTAGTATGTGTTTATTTTCTGTGATTACTTTTAGAATTTAGAAATTTTCTGGTACTGTTAGTAAGTGTTTCTTTGTTGCCAAATATAATTATTTTCATGTCTGTTTCTGTTGTGCTAGGGTTTTGGTTTTCATGTTAGAGGTGCTTGGCAAACGTTGAATGACTGGTGCCATATTTCATACTCTATTATGATCTTTGCATCTTACTTCAAATGTTCCTGCTGATCTATTTCAAGTACAAAGCATTGTAGCTGTTTTATTAAAGTTGGCAAATGCCAGACTTTTTAAAATCTATGTCAGTGTCATCCTCTCTCTTTAAATGTTTCTGTACTTCCTTGTTTCCTTAGGCTGTTAACAGTTGTGTGTGTTATTTTATTTGCATATGTGAGTGTGTACCAGTTTTTCTGTTGAGTTTTAGAGTTGTGATGCTTTTTTTATATTTATTATGTGCTCATAACACATAGTTTTACATGGATAGCATAGTTAACAATGTATGTATTTTTACACTTATAAATAAAAAGTATTTTATAATATGCTACAATTACTGTGCTTCTTGCTGGTACAGGACTGCTTCTTACATTATCATTGATGTTAAATCCTAGTTATGCATGCATTTCTGAGTAAGCCATTGCCTGAGCCACTTTTTACAATTATCTCCCAGCAACATCTTAACTTCATTTGGTAAGAAAATATGAAAAACATATCCTTTGACATTGGGGCATTTTGCTATTATGGTTAATCTTCTGTTAGCCATCTGAAAATCTGTATCATGATTGTAAATTTCCATGTTCCTATTTGTGACCTTAGTAACTTCTTTCACTAGCTTAACTGTTTCCAGAATATACATGTCATAAACTGTGAGAATACTGAACATAGAATATAGGCTTTTGCAAAATGTTCCTTTTTTCACTTTTGCTATGAGCCTTGAGACCTCCTTCTCCATTATGAAAAACCTTTTCATATTAGTGTGGCAAGTCCTTGTTGTGGAGTAATGTTGTTGGTGTGCGATTTTGTCATGAGTGTAGTGGGTCTCTGGTTTTGTGTGGCATGTAGCTTCATTTTTCTGGCTTGTTTTATTTTTTAATTTTGTAACCAGAGATTCTCAGCATCCATTGTGTTTTTTTTTTTTTTTTTTGCTATTTCAGTTATTATGTCTAGCTCCTTACTGTAGTTGGGCTTCTCTGGCGGAAATCTATACACTCTGTGGAGCTTGCATCTAAGAGCTGACTGTTTTTGAGACTGTGGGTGGTTTGGTGTCTGACATCTGTTATGGTGATTTTCCTGTAAATTTGTTTGTTGGGTTATTTATTTTATGTTCTGGTGATCAGTGCTGTGAATGGAAAAATAAAGTATTTAAATATGCTTATAATAATAAACAAACATGCACACAAATAAGGATGTGGGAATGTACCTGAATGTTTACATTTACATGGATATTATACACTATGGTTCAGGAACTTTTCTATACTGTAGAAGAATCCTTGAAATAGGAACTGCCTTGAGTTAATCATCAACTATAGATTTAATTTTTGAAGGGAGGGATTAAAAATATTTTGTACCATACTCAGAGGTTTGTATGCTCCTAGTGGATGCCTTTATTTCTTCTAGTGTAATGACTCCAATTGACTCTTGGTTTTTTCCCTAATGAAACATACCACAGAATATATATACCATGTGTCTCTTCTATGGAGCATGAAGTGCAGTTTCACTGGTGTTTTGCCACATGTAGCTGGAGTCAGTCCAAACAAATACTGTTCATCGCATCTTTCATATGGTGCCCAGCATTGATGGAAAGCATTGATTTGTTTCCCATTACAAGCAAAATTATTTTAAAAGTTGAGTGTAACATACCCTTTCAATAGAGTGGCCCCCAATTAGTACAGTACTTTATTCATGTTACTGATGTGTATTAACAGGAACAGTAAAACATGAAGGATAATCAATACTCCTGCAGTGAATGAGCACCGCTTCTGTCTGGAGTACTGGTTACTCTTCGTGTTTTACTGCCCCTGTTAATACACATTGATAAAACAATAGACTAATCTGGCACTGCTCTATTGAATGGGCACGTAAAATTACTATTTAAAAAATCATTTTGTTTTTAATGGGAAACAAACCGACACTTTCGATCAACACTGGGTGTTGCATGAAAGATGTGATGAGCAACATCTGTTTTGGCTTACTCCAGCTATGTGTTGCAAAAAAGAAATTGCAAATATCTACCAAAACAGTAGAGAAAATGCACCTAACATCTCTTAGGAGAGACACCCTGTATATATTGTGCAGAACTTCGAGTTCTTTAAGAAGATCTCCCCAAAAGATGATTCCATAAACCATAATGGCATGAAAATACCCATAAAAAGTGATTTAATAAATTCTATATACCTATAAAAGCATGCAGTGCATAAAGCAGATCTAGGATGTGGCTTGACCAGTTTGGTAAGTAGACCCAGTTATCCATCAAGTATCCATCCTAGTTATCCGCAAATCGTCCAGTTTTCTTCCAATCTCTTAATCTTTAGAGGTTTTGCAACACTGAATAAAGATTGTTTTACTGTACTTAACACAATGAACAGGTATGTTAAACCAGTTCACAATATCTATAAAAACTTTATTTACTGACACCTTAAATTTGTCTGATGAACTATTGATATGTACTATAGTGTCATCAGCAAAGACAATAAATTTACATTATTCTGTACAAAGAGGTAAATCATTTATAAAAATAATAAAAAGTAGGAAACCAGAATTGGAGCTTGAGGCACTAAACATGTGATGGTACCACATTTTGATGATGTTGAGGCACTTTCTCCACTATTCAAATAACTTTCTGCATTCTGCTACTTATTCAATATAACTTTCTGCTTTCTGCTAGAAAGGCATGAATCAAGCACTTCCCAGCTGTACCACTTTTCTGTAAGTACTTAGCTTTGTGTAAAAGTATTTGGTGAGTGACACAGTAAAATGCTTTTGCAGGTCACAAAATATTCCCACCATCTTCAGCTTTTTATTGGTAGACTCCAAAACATTGTTAGTAGATGCAAATATTTTGCTGATAACCTCTTCTGAAATCCAAACTGACATTCACTGATGATATTATGGTCACTCAGGTGCCTAACTATCCTGGCATATATTAATTTCTCTAAAAGCTTAGAAAAACCTATGAGTAATGAGACAGGCTGATAGATAGAAGTCTCTGTATCCCTTCTTCTATACTGGAGTTACAACTGCACACTTTGGTCTTTCAGGATTTATTGCTTGTTTAAACAACACGTCAAAAATATGGCATAGGATTTGACTTTCATGGCTGCAGCAGTATTTTAATAACCAAATAGGAACATTGTCATCTCCAGTAGCATTTTTACTTTCCAGTGACTTAGCAATTCTTTAATTTTCCTGTGTAGTAACTGTTGTTATATAGACCTGCTGTAATGTGCTAGCCATGTGAGTTGTCAGGGAAGTCCTTTTTTGGGAGCTATACGTAGCAGCAAAGATATCAAATGATCCCAGTCAGGGTTTGTTCAACTTATATGTCACAGTGAGTTGTGTCAGTTATGTTATGTTTTCAAAATGCTGACCTTTCATGTGAATTTCTGCACTTTGTCTTTTTGTGATAGCTTCATATTGTTAACACCAAGTCTCGTCACCCATGATGATTTTTTCCTAGAAAAGAACTGTTCGCATATTGCATTTCAGTCAAGCAACAGCACAGTAGTAGTAGTAGTAGTAGTAGTAGTAGTAGTAGTAGTTGTTGTTGTTGTTGTTGTTTGGGAGGCAAGGTGTGTGGGACAGACTCTGCACAGACTTTTCTTTTCCTCAAAACATTCCGGAGAATGTCTTGAACACTTTATTTACAGATGTGCTTCACTAGGATTTGTACCAACAATGACAACAACATTGACACCCTTTGACCACATGTCCACTGCCTGCTGACAACTGACTGATCAAATGTGCATCTGTTGTTTACAGTTGTTAGTTCAAGCCGCCACACCTTGCTTTTATGCCAGGAATAAAATATGTCTCAGAACTTTTCGAATGAGTGATGTACACTGTAGAAAGATTTAAAACAATAACTACATTTTACCATCTTTGAGTTTGGTGTCTGTGGGGTTTGTGAGTCATGGATCACCCCTTTTCCATTTTACAATAAATTTCAATGCACTTTGTGTGTGTGTGTGTGTGTGTGTGTGTGTGTGTGTGTTTTTTATAACCCTGAAGTTTCTTCAAATGAAATCTGCTTTTCTCTGTGAATTTACTTTGTTTGTGGTGAGGAACTGTTCATTGTGATCAGAGAGGACGTACATACTGCCTGACAAAAAAAGTGAAGCATCAAGCAGACATAGTTAGATGTCAATATAACTTTGTGCACTTGGCAGGTATGTAAATAATTAGAGTTAAAATTCTGAGTGACAGGTAGATTGGCCACCAGAGTGCATTAGTGGTGTTCACGTTTAGCATTGTTACCAGGGCTACTACAGTATGTAAGGGGCGTGAAGAGTGTCAGATTTTGAATAATCACTGTGAAAGACATGGAGATGCCACATACTCTTGTGAGACAGCATTATCAGTATCTGACAGAGTTTGAAATGGGTCGTATTATGGGTCTCCATTGGTTTGGTGGGTTGAATCATGCAATAACCTAGTTTGTGGACATTCAGGTGAGAGAGTGACCTGATGTTGGACTGCTTGGAAACATGAGCGCAGGCATACTTGTTGTCAAGGTTTCAGTTGGCATCTGAGCTCAACAAGGCAGAATCTCCATACAGTGCACCCAGGACATTATAACCCCTTCAAATCTATGCCTTTCCATCTGAGAATGAGTAATGGACTTCATGCAACATTCTGTGTCATCTTCCTTCCATTGGTTGGAGACTAGCAGTAGCAGAACTATGGAATAATTGTCCCTTCACTGTCTCCTCATTTGTGTTTTGTACTGTTGTGTGTGTGTGTGTGTGTGTGTGTGTGTGTGTGTGTGTGTGTGTGTGTGTGTGTTTGTTTTGGTGTTTAACATGTGTCTAGCAAGGGTATAATTATGTGGATGCTGTAATCTATGACTAGTCTCACAATTGTGTTCACTACATAAAATCTCCATTGGCTACCATGTTTTGGATCGTGAGGTTCTATATATGAAATAAGTGCTTTCTGTATCTCATCAAGTATGTGTCCTGTAGGCATCATAACATTTTTCATTTTTGTGTGGAACATGTTTGTTGGATCTGACTTTAGTGTGATAATTTTATTCCCTGTAATAAATTCTTGTGTTCCATTCATGTACTCTTGTTTATGCATAAGAACCACCATATTCCACTTGCGTAACTTTGTTGCAACAATGGTTTCCTTATTTACTTTTTCTCCAGGTGTTTTCTGAGTTTTAAATTCTGCAGGTGTCTCTCTTGTTTTTAGTGTTTTCTTGTCTTATATACATGGTGGTTTTCATTTCTTTGCCCATTAATTCTCTTGTTAGACCTATGTTCATGGTGCTTGGATCCTCCCCCTGTCTTTAGGACAATATTCTCAGATTCTGTAACCAGATTTTCTGTGAAGTATACATTTACTTTTGTGTACCTCATCAGTCTAAAAAGTTTTGAAACTGAATTAATCAAAAACAGAGAAAAAGTTATGAAGGTGGTCTTGATATCAGGTGCTTTCCATAGTCTCCCCCTGCCCCTTCGCCCCCCACTTGAACAGAATGCACTGAATGTTCATATAGCCCTGTTAAACTATCAGAAAAGCCCTTCTTTTGGATGTCATTCAACTTATATATCGCAGCACCTTCAGAGTCAGTTATGTCATTGAAGTGCTGACCCTTCATGAGAATTTCTGCATTTTGTCATTTTGTGGTAGGTTCATGTTTGTAACACCAAGTCTCATCACCAAAAACAATTTTTTCAGAATGGAATTATTTGCATGTTGCATTTCACTCAAGTCACAGCAGGCTTCTACACATTGTTATTGTTGTAAGTAAGTAAGTTAGTAACATATTCCATGGGTCATTTTGCACAATAGATTGTAATGATGTGGAACAAGTCATTATACATTCACACCACAAAATAATTTGTACACAAAGTTACGTTCTGAACATCTCTACTTTTTTTTTAAACAAAAGTAAAAAAAGATATGTAGATATGAGTTAGTAATTCCTACCCACCACCTTTTATACATTACAATAATGGAAATTCTTCTATGGAATAGAAGCTGTTGTCAACGAGAAACTTTTTCAGTTTGTTATCAAATTTTACTTTGCTGTCTGTCAGACATTTTATTTTACTGGGTAAATAACCAAAAATTTTTGTTGCAGCATTGTGCACCACTTTTTGTGCTAAGACAATCTTAATGTGGAGTAACGAATGTAATTTTTTCCTTCCAGTATTTTAATTATGTACTTCATTGTTCCTTTTGAACTGCAGGGGATTATTTACAACAAACTTCATGACGGAATAAATATACTGCAAACCAGTATTGAGAATGCCCAACTACTTAAACAAATATCTACAAGATGAGTGAGCACCACATATTATCATCACAGCACATTTTTCCACAATGAAGACTGTCCTTCTAAAAGAGCGGTTACCCCAGAACATTATTCCACATGATATTACTGAATGAAAATATGCCAAATATTTCAACATACCAATTTGTCTCTCCACATGATTTTCAGTGATTCTAAATGGAAATGGAGTTGAACTATGTTGTTTTAGGAGCTCTAAAATATGTTTATTCCAACTTAAATTCTCATCAATATGGACCCCTAAGAATTTTGAAGTTTCCGCCCTATTTATTATTTCCTCACCATGTGTTATACTTACCATTGGTGTAGTGCCTCTAGATGTGCAGAACTGAATATGTTGGGTCTTTTTAAAATTGAGGTTGAGACCATTCACAGAAAACAAGTCAATGATACTTCTAAGAACTTTGTTTACCATTTCTTCTGCATCTGTATGTATGCTTGGATAGATTAGTCCTTTGTGTCTAGCTTAAGCAGAAAACTATTTTCAAATAATGATCTGAATTTATCATTGACTAGATTAAATTTTATGTTAGCATTTGTTTAATTATAAATGACATCATATGTCGTCTCCTGTAAACTGTTCTTAAAAGCTTTTGTCCTGTAGTCATTAATTATTCTAACTGATTTCCACTGGGGAGTATCCATACTCTAAGGAACTATGTTATTTGTCCTAACCAACTGTGCATCACAATCAGAGAGAGCATTTGTTATTGAGTAAACAGTGTTTTTCTTACTCTGAGCTTCATCAGAGAAAACGAAGAAAACATCCTACTGTCTTTATCCATCTGTGTTGGAAAGTTAATTACTGAGACCAAGTTTTAGGATCCACATGCAGTTCTCATACAATTTTTACTATCATAACCCTTTAGAAAACCTACACCCAGATTCCTAATAAATACTCCAAAATTTCCCAGTCGGGATCTACACAGAGTTACCATTAAAAATGAACGCATTAATTCTCTCTCTCTCTCTCTCTCTCTCTCTCTCTCTCTCTCTCTCTCTCTCACACACACACACACACACACACACACACACACACACACACACACACACTTATATCTAACTTATCAAACCCTGTGGTTATTTGCTGCTCACACAGGTACAGGATGTCTATCTTTTCAGAGGTCTCTAAATTTTCCAGAAAGGCAAGAAGCTCTTCTACTTTCCTACACAATCTGCTAATATTGTGATGACATAAGCTAATCTTACTTTTCTGTGCAATATTGAGCATTTTGTGGGGCTCTTCTGATGTTTTTGTTTCTTTCAAAACAGGGTGCTGCCTGAATCATGATCTTAACCTAAGAAAAGTGCCCCTCTGACACCACTAACCACAGGGATCTTGCTATGTGTGATGGTGCCCCCTCCCCTCCACACCATATATTACCTGCAAGAAACTCAGCTAACCTATTTTTCCCTCTCCCACTCAGGTGTATGCCATGTCTAGTATATCCCCACCTCCCAAATGTGGCAACAGGCACTGCACTCATATGAGTTGTTGTAGTTTGGGAGGCAAGAAGCATGTGAGAGACTTTGCTCATACATTCCTCTGCTACAAAATATCCTGGAGGACGTCTTTAACACTCAATTTTGAGATGTTGCTCCACTAGCATTTGTGATAACGACAAAACCAGCACCATCTGCACCAATATTGACACCCTTTGACCACATGTGCACTATAACACTACCTGCTGACAACTGACTGATCACTTGCGCAACTATTGTTTACAGTTATTAGTTCAAGATGCCACACATCGCTTTTATGCCAGGAATAAAATCAGTCTCAGAACTTTTTGGACTGAGTGATGCACATTTTATTTTAAATATTTCTGCAATAGCTACATTTCTCTACCACTAAGTTTGGTGTCTGTGAGATGTATGAGTCATGGGTAGAACTTTGCGCGCGCGTGTGTGTGTGTGTGTGTGTGTGTGTGTGTGTGTGTGTGTGTTATGTTTGTTGGTGGTATTTGACTGTGTTTTTTAGTCTTCAGGTGCTTTTCTTTTCACATCTTTGCTTGAACTGTTCTGTTGCATTACTAGTGTTCTCCAACTGTGTCCACTATCTGACTGTGGAAAAGAAATAACAAAAGCAAAATGCCAACATATGTACAGGAGACATTTATGAAAGTACCTTTTACAGTGGATGCTACAAACTTCTGTATTTATTAGTAAATCTATGAGCCAAGAAGAGGAGAAATTCTTTTTGGATTCTTCCATTACCTTTTGGTTGAACAATTCCAACAATTCCAAAATTGAATAACAAGTACAGTGTTTTTGTTCTGTTCATTTTTGTTTATTTCATACTAGTTTTTGGCTTATTGTGCCCTTCTTAGGGTAAGTAAAAAATTCAGTAGACCAAGAACAGTGTACTTGTTATTCTACCTTAAAAAAAGAGAAGTCATTATGAAATTTGTTAAGTCACAGACAGGAAAAGCAGGATTCAATCCTAACTGAAACAGTATGCATCACAAACATTATGTAGCTAATTTACAATGCAATATAACAAATACAGAGCACCATGGAAAAAAATGTTCCTACTGAAAGTGAATATACAAATTCTGCAGCATCATCTCGCATATCAAAAGGAAATTTCACTTGAAAAAAGCATCAGATTATGAGACACAATTTCTGCCTGTAATTACCTTCAGAGGGTGAAATTCTTAGTTCTGCAAATACACACATATAAGATTACGAAACACTATAAGTGCCTTTGCAACTATTTGTTCCTTCCTTGGGTAGGGAAGATGGACAGGTTGTGGAAGGTCAGAGAGGAAGTGCAGATGAGGAGGACCTACACGATATGAAAACAGTGAATGGCAAAGATGAAGGAAGAGGTGGTCACGGATAGATTACTGATAAGCACTGTGCCAACTTCACTCCAGAGATGATCGAATGATAAAGTGCACAGTAAATTTGAATTAAAAGGAGGAGAAATGAAATGAACAGTGCAATTAAGAACTATACAGAAACAACCATCCTGGCCATCTTTATATGCTGACTTCCTTGCCACCACTCAACACACTTTCAATAGCAAGTTAGTACACCCTCATGTTGCAAAGGTTGCTTGGACCACATACACTGAAGAGCTAAAGATACTGGTACATCTGTGCCTAACATTGTGACCCCCCCCCCCCCCCCCCCGCCCCCCCCCCCCCCACACACACACACGAGCACGCCGAAGTTCTGCAACACAATGTGGCATGGCTTTGACTAATGTCTGAAGTAGTGCTAGAGGACACCATGAATCCTTCAGGGCTGTCCATAAATCCATAAGAGTACAAGGGGATGTAGACCTCTTCTGAACAGCACATTGCAAGCCATCCCAGATAAGCTGAATAATTTTCATGTCTGGTGAGTTTGGTGGCCAGTGGAAGTGTTTAAACTCAGAAGAGTGTTCCTGAAGCCACTCTGTATCAATTCTGGACATGTGGGGTGTTGCACTGTCCTGCTGGAGTTACCCACATCTGTCAGAATGCACAATGGACATGAACAGATTCAGGTGATCAGACAGGATGCTTATGAAAATGTCACCTGTCACAGTCACACCTAGATGTATCAGGGGTCCCATATCTCACCAACTGCACATGCCCCACATGATTACAGAGCCTCCAACAGCTTGAACAGTCCTCTGCTGACATGCAGTGTCCATGGACTTATGAAATTGTCTCCAATTTGAAGCAAGATTCATCAACCAGGCAGTATGTTTCCAGTCATCAACAGTCCAATGTCGGTGTTGACAGGACCAGCCGAGGCATAAAGCTTTGTGTTGTTCAGTCATCAAGAGTATATGATTGGGCCTTTGGCTCTGAAAGCCCATACTGATGATGTTTTGTTCAATGGTTTGCATGCAGACAGTTGTTTATGGCCCAGCATTGAAATTTGCAGCAATTTGCAGAAGGGTTGCACTTCTGTCTCATTGAATCATTCTGTTCAGTCACTATTGGTCCCGTTCTTGCAGGATCTTTTTCCAGATGCAGTGGTGTCAGAGGTTTGATGTTTTACTAAATTCCTGATATTCACAAAAAACATGTGAAATGGTTATACGGGAAAATCCCCACTTCATCACTACCTCAGAGATACTGTGTCTCATCGTTCATGCACTGACTACAACACCACATTTGAACTTACTTAAATCTTGATAATCTGCCATTGTAGCAGCAGCAACTGATCTAACAACTGTGTCAGGCACTTGTTGTCTTATATAGGCATTGCAGACCGCAGCACTGTATTCTGCCTGTTTATGTATCTCTGTATTTGAAAACGTATGCCTATACCAGTTTCTTTGGCACTTCAGTGTAATTTGAAGGCTGTACTAGTGTTTTAATGGATACTATAAAAGTACCTAGAACTCAAAGATTGCGTAGCGACTACTTTCTGAAAAATTCAAAAGAACCACAAATAATACATAGTGCATAATAGTATTTAACTGACCACTAAGAACAAACAGAAAATATATCAAAGTACAATGTGAAGACATACCAAGGTTTAAGTGAACATGTCATATGTAGGCATGGAGTCACATCTTTTACTCACAAGACAATGTAAAACTGAATCATTATGGCAATTGAACCATTCAGGAAGACTACTAGGTGACCAGGTGCCAATACTGGTGAGCATTAATATTTAAGACTTAAACACAATTATTATAATCCCATGAAAATAAAAGAGATACCACCTGGAGGTTGAGTAGAATTACAAAAAAATGTACATCATATCAACAAAAAAAACCATAAAATTATAAATTTATTTGACACAAAAGCAAATCTCATGTTGTAGGGGAGAGAAGCCAATGTTATGGATGGTCATTTTTGTGTCATCCATACAGGACTTTGTGCGATGGTCAAACAATGGTACGACTGCATGATCCTCCTGCTTCAAAGATTTTTAAATGCAAAACTAAAACTTTAGTTTTCACTTTGCTGTCTTGTACTACCACACCAGTCTGGACTACAAGTGGCTGAATAGAAGCCTTCAACTCTCTTAGTGATTTCACATAAGACCAGATTTTATTGGTAATATCTTTTGCTAATGTATGATAGAGGAAGTTGTATGCTTTGCACATCACATCAATCTTTTGATACTCTAATGCATTTCTACTAATTTTCATCTGCCAACATTTCTCTGTTCTTTTTAAAGCAGAGTGTGCAGTAATTTCTATTATCTCAGTAGGATTTTTTTTTTTTTTTTTTTTAAATCACAGTGGGTCTTTTCCATGCTTCGGTTTCAAATGTAAACCAACTTACAAAACCACACATTTGTTTGCCAAGTACATATGTCCACTGCACAGAAAAAATAATTAGGTGAGAACACGAATGGAAATAGAAGGATGATGATGATGATGATGATGATGATGATGATGATGTTGTTTGGTTTGTGAGGCGCTCAACTGCGTGGTTATCAGCGCCCGTACAATTACCCAATCTTTGCTCAGTCCAATTTCGCCACTTTCCTGGATGATGATGAAATGATGAGGACAACACAAACACCCAATCATCTCGAGGCAGGTGAAAATCCCTGACCCCGCCAGGAATCGAACCCGGGACCCCGTGCTCGGGAAGCGAGAACGCTACCGCGAGACCACGAGCGGTGGACGAAATTGAAGGATTGTCCATCTAGGGAACACGCAGTACCCAGTTGCTGAATATGTTCTGCAGCATCACGCTAGGAACCTGACTGACTGCTACAGCAAACAAGATGTCTGAATAGTCCCACCAAATACTAGATTCCTGAACTCTGGAAATGGAATGATAGGAGATCTTACAAGGTAAGTTTCCAACACCCTTCTAGACTTACTCACTGCTAACATCAAATTCCCCCCTCCCTCTTTATCTATTGTCGTCAGCATAATCATAATCATCATCATCATCATCATCATCATCATCATCATCGTTGTTGTTGTCATTACTTGTTACGGAGCCTGGCATTGTTGGCTATTTTTTATTCCAATTTTCTGTTAGTCCATCTCTTCCCCCACCCCCAGACCTATCTAACTACTCCCCACTCTCTCTAATCCTTCTCCCACCTCCCTCTCTGTTCGTCTCCTCATCCATCCCCTCTCTCCCTCTGTCCTCTCCTCATCCTCATCCTGCCACCCCTCATCACTCTACTGAAGTGAACTGCCTTTCCTTTCTAATTTTCCCTGACCTATCCCTCTTTCCTCCATGAGAAGGAAATTAACAGTAAAAGATAACTTCATTGTAACTCCAGGTCAAATATCAGATTGTTTAAATGAATTCTTCATAAATGTGGCAAGGTCAGATGTCAATGTAGCAGAATGCAAGATTAAAGTAAATCCCTTTGGAATCCACCAAGAAGCGCAGTATCTTACAGATTTTAAAAAGTCACAATTAAGGATGTGGAAAACGTTATCATTAAAAAATATAAACTCTGCTTGGTGGGTTGGGATACCCACTAAAGTGATTAAAACAGTGGGTGGCATAATAGCACCTCCCCTAACTAAAATATTTAACCAATCTTTTGAACAGGGATGCTTTCCCAATGTTTTTAAGTATGCTGAAGTCAGACCTCTGTTCAAGAAAGGGTCACGAGAAGTAATAGGAAACTATCGGCCTATTTTTATTCTTCCAGTCCTGTCACAAGTGTTAGAGAAAGTAGCTACAAATCAGATTAAAAACTTTATTGTAAAAAATGATATTGTTATAAGTAATCAATTTGGATTTCAACCAGGAAAAAACACTCTGGATGCAATGAACAACTTTATTGAAAAGATAGGCAACTCACTGGCTCAGAGGAGTAAAGTTGCATGTATCTTCTGTGATCTCAGAAAAGCACTTGACTCCGTGAACCATGACTTGCTTCCTTCAAATTAGACAAATACGGGATTAATAACAATGCTCTAAATTGGCTAACATCATACTTACACAACACAAAACAAATGGTAACTATCAACTCAGATGCAGTGACCTATTATTCTAAATGGAGTACAATACCTCAAGATGTCCCTCATGGCTCCATTTTGGGGCCAATCCTGTTCCTATTCTATGTAAATGAGTTACCCATAATTACAAATTCACCATCAGTTCTGTTTGCAGACGATACTTCTGTTTTAATTGAAGATACTGATTCAGAAAAAATTTTGAGCTCCATCATAGGCACACTGGATACCTTAGAAAACTGGTTCCAGTTAAATGGGTTGAAACTGAACATTGCAAAAACCCATATAGCACATTTCAAAACCAAACATTTGAAATGTGTGGAACTTAAAATACAACATAACAATCAACATATGAAAGAAGTCGACACAGTCAAATTCCGGGGATTAAATGTAGGAAAAGAACTTATGCTGGAATACACATATTGACTTCCTCTCAAATAAACTAAGCAATTTTACATTTGCAATGCAAAAACTAGCAAATTCCACTGACTTGAGTACACGAATACTGAAACTGTGAAAGAAAATTGTCTGATGCATGTGTACTGCACAGCAAACAGAGTCTTGTTGCCCATTATTTGGAAACTGCAAATCCTATCTGTTCCCTTCATATACATTTATGAAATTATAATCTTTCTACATAGCAGATATAAATTATTTGAGTAAAATCATTTTAACCATACATACAACAAAAGAAATAAAAATAATTTTATGCTACCCACACACCAGCTGAAATTGTATGCATGGACTCCACACTGTATGGGGATAATAATATATCACAATTTAATGGGCAAAAACATATTTAATATGAAGCTAGAAATTTTAAAAACGAGTCTAGCAGATTCTGTGGGAGAAATGCCACTATTCAATAGAAGAATTCATAGAGAATGATATGATCATTTGAGCAGGGGGTAATTAAGTGTCAGATTTTATTGTATTAATTATAACAAAATTGTATTATTATTATAATGCTATATGTATAAATATCAGCTGTTCTTTGTTTATGATGAAATTTTACCACAATCTGATGTGTCTCCTGTACCTGAATCAAATGATTTAGATTATGTATGTTATTAGACAAATAAACTACAATTCACAACAAATGTTCTGAAAGCTAAGATAGTTTTTTGTACTTTTATGTGCTACTACAACTAAATACTGAAGGCTACAAAACTGATATATGAAATTTTATTTTAGTGTTACTTACATAACTCTTCTCTGTCCAAAGAACGTGAGCCACCACCAAAAAGGCCTTTGAAAAAGCTCTCTTTGGGTGGTTCTGGCATGTCATGAGGGAGAAATAAATCTCCTACCATTTCAGCTAAGCTTGCACTGTGAAAAAAGAAAAGAAAAGAAATCATAGGTATCTGGTTGTACTAATACAGATAACATAAGAGAGAGGGCCTAGCACCTAAGTGTGTGTAATTTTTTTATAAAGCAGCAGAAATGATCTCCTGGATGGAAACAAATCTCAGTAGCATTATCATAAAATATCTGTAAAGGAAAATGTACCCACACACACACACACACACACACACACACACACACACACACACACACACACACATACTGATCAGTCAGACACTATGACCACTTACCTAATAGCTGGTATGTCCATCTTTGGTACGGATAACAGCAGAGACACGTCATGGCAGGGATACATTGAGGCCTTAGTAGGTTGCTGGAGGAAGCTGACACCATATCTGCACCCACAAGCCACCTAATTCCCATAAATTTCTGGGAGAAAGGGCCATGGGCTCTAAGACCATGTTCAATCACATCCCAGATGTGTTCAATCAGATTCAGATCTGACAAGTTGGGAGGCCAATACATCAATTTGAACTCACCACTGTGTTTCTTGAACCACTGCATCACATTCCTGACCTTGTGACATGGCACATTATCTCGATGAAAAATACCACTGTCGTCAGAAAATGTAATCGTCACGAATGGGTGCACATGATCTGCAATCAGTGTATGATACTCCTTGGCTGTCATGCTGCCTGTCCAAGCTCCATAGGATCCATGGATGCTAATGTAAATGTTTCCCAGAGCATAAAGGAGCCACCATCAGCTCGTCTTGGTCCCACAGTACAGGTGTCGAGCAGCTATTCCCCTGGAAAACGACAGATTCATGCCCTCCCATCAGCATGATGAATAAGGTATTGGGATTCATGAGAACATGCAATGCTCTGCCACTGCATCAACATCCAGTGCCAATGATCACATGCCCATTTCATTTGTAGTTGCCAATGTCATGGTGTTAACATTGGCACACACATGGGTCATTGGCTGTGGAGGCCCATGGTTAGGAGTGTTTGGTGCACTGTGTGTTCATATACACTTGTACTCTGCCCAGCATTACCATCTGACATTAGTTCTGCCACAGTTCACTGCTTGTCCTGTTTTTCCAGTTTGCCCAGTCTATGACATCCACGATTTGTAATGAGTGGTGGCCACCCAATCCCACGATGTCTGGACATGGTTTCTCCTTGGTCTTATCACATGTTGGAGACACTCACCACAGCACTCCTTGAACACCCACCAAGTCATGCAGTTTCTGAAATGCTCATGCCAAGTCTCCAGGCCATCACAATCTGCCCTTGGTGAAACTCACAGAGATCATATGCCTTCCCAATTCTACAAATGGATGTCATGCTCACTGATGCAACATGCATCGGGCTAGTGTCTGACTAGCAGTCATTCCATGCCAGGTGACGCAGCTATTGCCTGGACAGGTTTATATCAATAGCAGATTAGTGGTCATAATGTTCTGGCTGATCAGTGTAAATACAAAAATGTGTACAATTACAGAACATAAATAGATATATAAATTATTTGCCTTACTATATTATATGTTTGTACATATTGTAAAATGCCCCTTAATTGCAGTAGTTAATCATTAGCATAATGGTCAACAAAATTGACATATCATTTCAGGTAAGCCTTGACAGTACAAAAACACTTCTCAGCAGAAACTTTTTAGGGTATTCCTGAAGGCGTGTGTTACACTTCCATCAGCTTAGGTAACATTGACCCTTTGTGGGCAATATTGGCTCATAAGAAAAAATGGTTCTATGCTACAAAGCTCACACATACATCAATGAATATCCACATTTCTTCTCTTAAACAATTGGTAGCAGCACTAGCTACATTGCTTGTGCCCTGTTTCAATAGTTCAAGAATTTGTTTCTGCAGCAGCACTTGTTTTGCGACACGTCTGATAGTTGGGGCAGAATAGAGATCTTAGAGCTTACAACTGTTCATCTGTTATGGAAGTTGTTTTAATGTTAGTAAGGAGTTTTTGTTATTGCTTTGTTTATTTAGACTGAGGTGTAAAACAAGAAATTTCTAATTATTCATTGTGGTATGAAATTGCGAGTTCTGCACAGAATTCTTTCCCATTAAGCTGTCAAATGTTTTCTGTGCTACTAAATGAACTGCTGAAGGGTGTAAAAGGAACAATGGTCCAGAACTTTCTCTCTGGGTTCAAACAATGTGGAACTGCCCCATTAAACACGCAAAACTTCTTGAATGCTTACCAATGAACAAGAATGACATTGACATGATTGGAGAGGCATTCTTAGAATAGCTAGCTTAGAATAGCTAGCTGTTTAGCATCATCAACTGAAGCTGAAAAGACGTATTTATTGTATTTAAACAAATACCAAAGTCTTTAAAATAAACTTATTTTCTGTTCCTAAGCTAGACAGCTTGGTGTAATTTTTTTGTTGCCGGTTAATTGTGTTCTGCTTTTAAACGATCGATGTCCTAAAATAAACTAATTAGTATCTTCCTTGTTCATTTTATCTCTCTTAATTTTGGTTATTTAACTCAGCTTTTGAATTGAACAATTCATTGAACTTTAGTAATAATCTATTAAATATATTATCATTTTTGGTTAGTTTAAATGGGCTCAGTGTATTTTTTAACTTCTGTGAATGTACTTTAACATATTAGACAAAGCCATCCGACATGAAGGTAACATTGCCCCAATTTTTTGAAAACATATTGCAGTAATAAACAGCTTCCAAAATATCACCATATTGATTTCGTCTCACATGAGATATAAATACTAACATGAGATATAAATACTAAAAATATTTTTGCAGTTTACCAGTACCCTGTCAACCAGTTGCAACTTAACATGTCAAAGAAGATGGAAAAGTGGGCCAGTGTTGCCCCAGCTGATGTTTCTGTCTTTGATCTCTTATGGAAGTTTGCTGCATAATTTAAGTCTCTTATAGTGCACACTGTATTGGGATTTTGTTTAGTTTTTCCTACTGAGATGTAAGTGGTGGCTGGATGTGGTTCCATGTTCATGTACAGAACTGTTAGCTGGGTACTGGTTGAAGTCCTCCTTTATGTGAATCAGTGTTTGCAAAATGTATTCATATGAACAGTCATGATTCCCATAGATTTAAACAACTCAATGGGGCAATTTTTCTAGTTACTTTTTGTCATAATTCATATAGCACTTTTTGGTAGCTTAAAGATTGTTTATACATTCTGCTCAGTTGTTCTCCAGAATATTATCCAATAATAATATGAGAATGAACATATGCAAAATATGTTTTTCTGGTGTATAAGCTACTACAGACTGAATTTATTATTTTAAGTGCATAGCATGGTGAAGCTGTTTGCTATCTGAGGACAGTAATATGCTCAGTTCACTTTAGTCGTGTTTCAACATGGAACCCTAGAAATTTTGTTCTTGATATACATTCTAAGAGCTCATCTTTCATTTTTAAAGACTGGTGATGGGTATTCTGTTTATGTTGAAACTAATGCTGCTGTTTTTTTTTTTTCACATTTAAGGTCAATTTGTTGTTTTCTATCCATCTGTGTACTATCATCTGCAAACAGTATTGTTTCACCATGTTTGATGTTTTAAGGAAGATCAACATATGAGATGCATCAATAAAATAATGAGACTGATGTGAAAAAAAGAAAAAAAAATGTTGCTCACTGTTTTAGTCAAGTTTCATGTTTTCTCCTTCAAAGTAATTCCCTTCTGATTGCACACACTTTTTCCAGCACTTTTGCCACTGATGGTAACATTTCTGGAACTTATCTTCTGTAATATCCTCCAAGACCCTTGTCACAGCATTTTTGACATCTTGTGTTGTTTGAAAATGGTATCCCTTGACTGCTGTTTTGACTCTTGGAAATAGAAAAAAGTCACACAGAGCGATACCTGGTGAATAAGGTGGCTGTGGTAGTACTGAAATTTGTTCTGAGGTTAAAAATTGCTGTACTGACAGAACAGTATGGGATGGCACATTTCCACAAATCTTTCTCATACCAAGATCTTTAGTTATTATTAGTCAAACTGTTTCTTGATTGATGTTCAGTTCTTCTGCAATCATTTTCACGGAAAATCTTCAAGTAATCATACGAGTTCACACACCTGGGCCAAGTTGACATCCGTTCGTAGGGTTGATGGTCGTCCACTGCGGTCTTCATCTTTGACATTCATTCTGCCTTCACTAAACATTTGATGCCAATGAAACACTTGAGTTCTTGACATAACCTGCTCTCCAAAAGCCTTTTGAAGCTTACCGTATGTTGTCGTCATGTTTTCACCCAATTTAATGCAAAAAGAAATGGCATACCATTGCACAATATTATGCGGTTCCATTTCCATGACGAGAGACACAAACACATGTTAACTTATCACAGCACAACTCACGACTGAGTTTCTTTGAGAGCTCTGTACCCATTGCACGAATGAAACCACTTACTTCCTACCCCCTATCTGCTGAGGTTTTATTTTTTAAGTTCCACCCAACATTGCATAGTATGTACAGCCTGTATTTAGCCAAATTTCTGTTCTACTTCTTGAAATGGAAAACCTGCATTCCAAATTATTTTTGAGGTTAATGCAGAAAAGATCGGACTGTATTACTTTTTAAGGAAATATTCAAATACAGTGTGATTTGCAGTGCATTTTCTGCAATCTTAAAATAAACAAGCAGTAATATAAATTGGTCCTCATTGTTTTCAAATGAATCTACACCTAACTTTGTATGGTGATTCAAATGAAAACCTTACAAATTCCATAAAATTTTTAAAAGTTGTGTGATGGAGTTGGTAGGTGCCAGTAGTGTTCCTTAAGGTTCAGAAAGTGACTGACAGGGTGCAGAGTGATGTCACAATGCAGGAGAAGGCAGCAGCATCCACAACAATATGGCCACCCCACATCCCACTGTCAACTTCACCATTATTGAACACAACACATTTTTTGTGTAGTGTAGTGTGTGTGTGTGTGTGTGTGTGTGTGTGTGTGTGTGTGTGTGTGTGTGTGTGTCAAACTGATCAAAATTCATTACAGAATTACAGCACAGTGTGGTGATTCATCTTTGTCACTGCAGCAAGTGTGCAAGTGGTGCAGGAAGTTTAAACGTGATGTAACTTCTGTGGAGGATGCACCAAGACCAGAGGGCAGGATCACCACGTAGTGACAGATAAGAACATTGAGTTAGTGGAGGAGCTTGTAAAGGAGAATAGACATAACTCTGGACAAAATAGCCACAAGTTTGAAGATTAGTACTGGTACAGCACAGAACATTGTGGTGCCATGTCAGTTGACTGATAAATCAGAAGACCACTCTCTCTCTCTCTCTCTCTCTCTCTCTCTTTCTTTTGTGGTTTTAGGGTGCACAACTACAGTGGTCATTAGCGCTCAGACTAAGTTATGAATGCACTGTGAAGCACAAGGTTAAAACAGCAACTAAAAAGGACAACACTATAAAAGGCACATTAACAGGCGACGGATTAAAAGAAAACAGCATAATCAAATGTCCTTAGACAGGTTTGTCAAGTGGATAAAACGAAGAACCCAAGCAGCTGCTCCCGGGTCATCCGCTAAAATGGCATCCAGAGTATGTGGCAGGCCAAGATCAATGCGCAGTGTATTAAAATTCGGACAGGATGTTAAAATGTGGCGTACCGTCAGCAATTGCCCACATGGGCAGAACGGCGCCGGCGCAGCCGTCAGCAGATGGCGATGGCTGAACCAGCAGTGTCCAATTCGTAACCGGGCCAAAACGACCTCCTCCGACTGAGAAGGGCGTGAAGAGGTCATCCAAGCCGTGGGGAGAGGTTTCAAGGCCCAAAGCTTGTTTTCAGTAAGTGGAACCCAATTGACATGCCACAACGATAAAATGCGCTGACAAATGACCCTGCTAAAATCAGATGAAGGCACACAACAAGAAGCTGTCCAAGATTGGAGGACCACAGCCTTGGCTGCAGCATCTGCAGTTTCATTCCCAGGGAAACCGACAGGGCCAGGAACCCACATAAAGGTAACCGGAGAACCGTCATCTGCCAGCTGCTGAAGAGAGCATTGGATCCAGGGCACGAAAGGATGAACCAGATACGGATCACTGAGGCTCTGGATGGCACTCAGGGAATCAGAGCAGATGACATAAGCAGAATGTCGGTGGCAGCAGATGTAAAGAACAGCCTGGTAGAGGGCAAATATCTCAGCTGTGAAGACAGAGCAATGGCCATGGAGCCGGTATTTGAAACTGTGTGCTCTGACAATAAAAGAACACCCGACACCGTCATTGGTCTTAGAGCCATCTGTATAAATGAAGATCGTATTAATGAACTTCGAATGAAGTTCGACAAACCAGGAGCGGTATACCGAAGCTGGGGTAACCTCCTTTGGGAGTGAGCTGAGATCAAGGTGAACATGAACCTGAGCCTGGAGCCAAGGTGGCGTTTGGCTCTCGCCCACTCGAAATGTTGCAGGGAGTGAAAAATCAAGGTGCTGAAGGAGGCGACTAAAGTGAACTCCAGGGGTAGCAGGGCAGATACATACAACCCGTATTGACGGTCAAGTCAGTCGTCAAAAAAGGTATGATAAGACGGGTGGTCGGGCATTGACAATAGCCGACAGGCATATCGAGAAAGCAGTATATCGCGCCGGTAGGTTAGTGGCAATTCACCGGCTTCAGCATGAAGACTCTCGACGGGACTGGTATAGAACACTCTGATCGCAAGATGTAACCCCCGATGGTGTATAGAGTTGAGGCGGCGTAAGATGGACGGCCATGCAGAAGAGTATACAAAGCTCCCATAATCCAGCTTTGAGCAAACGATCGACCAATATAGGCAAAGTAGGACGGTTCGATCTGCTCCCCACAACGTACTGCTGAGAACACGGAGGACATTTAGAGAACGGGTACAACGGACAGCCAAATATGACACATGTAGAGACCAGCTAAGTTTCCTGTCAAATGTAAGACCTATAACTTTTGTTGTCTCCATGAATGGTAGAGCAATGGGACCGAGATGTAAGGACAGTGGGAGAAACTCTTTGTAGCACCAGAAGTTAATACAGACAGTCTTCTCGGCAGAAAAACAGAAGCCATTGGCGACACTCCAGGAGTAAAGACAGTCAAGACAACGCTGAACATAGCACTCCAGGAAACATGTACGCTGCGCGCTGCAATAGATGGTAAAATTGTCCATGAAAAGGTAGCTTGAGACATCAGCTGGGAGGCAATCCATTATTGGATTGATCGCTATGGCGAAGAGAGTGACGCTCAAAACTGAGCCCTGTGGCACCCCATTCTCCTGACGAAAGGCGTCGGACAGGACAGAACCCACATGTACCCTGAACTGTTGATCCATTAAAAAGGCACGAATAAAAAGAGGGAGGTGACCGCGAAGGCCCCATGTATGCATGGTGCGGAGAGTGCCCGCCCTCTAACAGGTGTCGTAAGCCTTCTCCAAATCAAAGAACACAGCCATGGTCAGTCGCTTTCGCAAGAAGTTATTCATAATGAAGGTCGACAAGGTAACCAGATGGTCAACAGCAGAGCGGCACCTACGAAATCCACATTGTACATTGGTAAGTAGGCATCGAGATTCAAGCAGCCAAACCAAACGAGAGTTGACCATTCGTTCCATCACCTTACAGACACAGCTGGTAAGGGAAATGGGTCGATAACTGGAAGGCAAGTGCTTGTCCTTTCCCAGCTTAGGAATCGGGACAACAATAGATTCGTGCCAGCATGTGGGAACATGACCCTCAATCCAGATGTGATTTTAAGTACGAAGAAGAGAACCTTTACCCACAGGAGAAAGGTTCTTCAGCATCTGAATAAGAATAGAATCAGTGCATTTTCAAGTTCCCGCATGGTGAATGGGGCATTATAACTTTCATGATTTGAGGAGTGGAAGTTAGGCGGCCTTGCCTCGGCTGCCTGTTTTTGGGGGAGGAAGGCAGGGTGGTAATGAGCGGAGCTCAAAACCTCTGCAAAAAAGCGGCCGAAGGCATTGGAGACATCCTCAGGGGCCACAAGAACGTCATCCGCGACCGTCAAGCCAGAAACTGGTGAGTGGACCTTAGTGCCAGATAGCTGGTGCAGGCTACCCCAGACAACAGAAGAAGGAGTAAAACTGTTGAAGGTGCTTGTGAAAGCAGCCCAGCTTGCTTTCTTGCTTTCTTTAATAACACGACGACACTGCACACGTAAAGCGTCTCTACATGCTGCGGTCCACCAGGGGCCGGTACGTGATGTGGAGAAGAAGTAGTATGAGGGATGGAATATTCAGCAGCAATGAGAATGACTTCCATGAGGTGTGCGACCTGACTATTGCAGCTTGCGAAGGTTTGATCCTCAAAATTCGCCCTGGAAGAGAAGAGCCCCCAGTCTGCTTTGGAGATATTCCAACTAGTTGATCATGGAGATGGGGTATGATGCAGGAGATGGATAACACAAGGGAAGTACTCTCTTGAATACGTATCAGAAAGTGCGTACCACTCAAACCAGCGTGCAAGTTGGGTAGTACATACAGAGGTGTCTAAATGGGAATAGGTGCAAGTTGTGTCCGAAAGAAAAGTACGGGTGCCAGTATTGAGGCAGACAAGATTGAGGTGGTTGAAAAGGTCTGCTAACAGGGAGCCTCTCGGGCAGGATGCTGGAGAGCCCCAAAGGGGATGGTGGGCATTGAAGTCTCCAGTCAACAAAAATGGTGCAGGTAGCTGAGCAATAATTTGTATCATGTCTGCCCTAGTAATGGCAGACGACGATGTAGTGTAAACGGTACAAATGTAAAATGTAAAAGTGGGGAGAGTAATTTCGACGGCAACTGCCTGCAGGTCGGTGTGCAATGTGATGGGATCATAGTAGATATCATCCCGGACCAGCAACATAACCCCTCCATGAGCTGGGCTATCTGCCACAGGGGGCAGGTCAAAACGCACAGAGACATAGTGTGCCAAGTCAATTTGATTGCATGGGCGTAGCTTCATTTCCTGGAGAGCTATGACGAGCGGACAGTGCAAGCGTAGCAGCAACTTTAAGTCCTCTCAGTTGGAGCGAATGCCGCGAATATTCCAATGAAGAAGTGCCATCGTGAGAAGAAAAAGAAAAAGGAGAAGCAAGAAGGGGTCACCTCGAAGGCCGCTGAGGGCCTGGGTTCGAGCGAGCACTGCTGCTGCTGCTATCAATTGGTGGAGAGTCATTGTCCATTTGTTCAATAGGTTTGTCGGCCATCTTGTTAAGATGGCCGGGAGGGGGAGCTTCCTCCACCGGTGAACAGCCAGATGTTCGGCTACAAGCGGTGCAGCCCCGCGGAACGGATGACGGCCTGGGGCAGCAACTGCTGGGTGGCGCAAGAGAAGAAATGCGCTGTGGCGGAGAAGGAGAACTTTGCTTCCTATGAGCCTTCTTGGAAGGCTGTTTAGTCGAAGTACTGGTCGATGGCTGGGAGTTCGGGGTACGTAGGAAGTCTTCACGGGACGATTCCTTCTTGAAGGCCCGTGCATCTGACTTTTAGGTCTTAGTCTTGGCAGAAGCTGATGAAGGTGCTTGTGTCTTATGGGTGATGGGAGGAAGAGGAGACATTGACTGGGTGATCTTAGCACTGGCTGAATGGATGACCGCAGAGCTTAAGGTCAGATTGCATGTCTGCGTCGACACCTCCCTGGTAGTCCGAGGAGAGGCGAGGACAATACTGTATTTCCCTGCTGGGAGCAGCCTGGGCTTCCTACTAGCAAATAGCTTGTGAGCAGCCGAGGTGGACACTTTCTCTTTGACCCGAATTTCCTGTATACAGCGTTCATCCTTGTAGATGGGACAGTCGCGGGAGGACACTGCATGGTCACCCTGACAGTTCACACAATGAGGAGACGGAGGTTGACAGTCACCCTCATGGGCGTCCCTGCCACAAGTGACGCATTTAGCCGCTTTAGAACAAGACTGGCGGGTGTGATTAAAATGCTGACACTGGTAGCAGCGCGTAGGTGTCTGAACATAGGGGCGAACAGAGATAACCTCATAGCCCACTTTGATGCGCGAAGGCAGCTGAACACTATCAAAGGTCAAAAAAAGTGTCCAGTTTGGTACAAGGTCATTGTCGACCTTTCTCATGACCCTATGGACAGCCGTTATGCCCTGCTCAGTGAGGAAAGACTGAATCTCCTTGTCAGTCAATCCATTGATTGATCTAGTATATACCACACCACGTGATGAAATCAAAGTGCGGTGAGCCTCCACCCGGACAGGGAACATGTACCGGAGTGTGGCCCGAAGGAGTTTTTGTGCTTGAAAGGTGCTCTCAGTTTCCAACAACAAGGTACCATTACGCATCCTGGTACAAGACTTGATAGGTCCGGCTATGGCATCTACGCCATTCTGAATGACGAAAGGGTTAACAGATGAAAAATCCTTTCTGTCCTTAGATCTAGAAACTACTAGGAACTTTGGGGCAGGCGGTAATACTTTTGTCACTGGTGGCTGGTCATGTTTCCATTTTTGGACAGAAGATGAGAGAGAAGAAGGAGAGAAATCCATTGTGGATGAATCCCCCATGATTACCAGCATCTCCGATGGCGCGCTCCTTCCTTGTGGGGACCCTCTCAGAGGGTGCTCCCGCCTTAGGTGAATGTTTACACCTCAGGTCACACCTCCCGAGAAACGGATGGAGGGACCAATTGGCATGGTGGGAAGGTGTCAGCTCAGGCAATCACCCCTCCCCGGGCCTGGCCTTTACCAGGGGGTACGTGCGTGCCTTACTTGTCTACCCAGGACGGGGAATTACACGTTACCCCGTCATCAGCTACGCGTGCGAATGGGTGGGTCGGCCTTCAAGCACACACAGGGAGGAAAGAAGAATTGGAAGAAAAAGGGAGAGAGGGAGAGAAAGGACAGACTGACTCAAACGCCGAGGTGGAGACCATAGGGTGGGCAAGAAGGCAAGGAGAAGGAGGCAAGGTAAAAAGTAAGGAAGACAGTAAGAGAGGGAGAAGGACAAAGAAAGGAAACAAACGAAGGAAGGAAGAAACCAGAATAAACAAAAAACCAAAATGACCACAAACATAAGTCATGGAACCATCCGCCTCTGGACGCAGGCGCAAACTACCCCCTTGAGGGGGAGGGACTCGTTTTAGTCGCCTCTTACGACAGGCAGGAATACCTCGGGCCTATTCTAACCCCCAGACCCGCAGGGGGGTACCATTTGCCTGTGAAGAAATTTTGCATCATTTCCATGCTGAAGGTGATGCATTTCTAAGAAAATTGTTACAGTTGATGAGACTTAGGTCCACTAACACCAACCAGAAACAAAAACGTCAAGCAAGAAATGGTACTGCAGCTCATTGTCAAAACCAAAAAAATTCCACAGTCAACTGTCTGCTCAAAAAGTCATGCTCATTATCTTCTGGGATGCTAATGGACTAATTTTGGAGCATTATATGGATAGGGGAGTGAGAGTAACTAGTACTTTTTATTGAGACATGCTGAAAAATTAACTTCGCCCTGCAATCAGGAGTAAACGACTAGGACTTCTAACTTTAGGTTTATTGCTACAGCATGACAACACATGACTACATACAGCTTGTAAAACAGCTGAGGCTATTCAGGAAATTGAATTTGAATATCTGGTACATCATCTGCATTCACCAGACCTCAGCCCTATTGTCTCAGTGCGGCTGGTCCCGGCGAGGTCCCTCGGGCATGGGTGTGTGTGTGTGTGTGTGTGTGTGTTTGTCCTTAGGATAATTTAGGTTAAGTAGTGTGTAAGCTTAGGGACTGATGAACTTAGCAGTTAAGTCCCATAAGATTTCACACACACACACACACACACACACACACACACACACACACACACACACATCCTATTGTCTCATCTGTTTGGTGCACTCACTCAAAGAAGCAATGGGAGGCTGGCATTTCGAAACTGGTTATGAGGTGAAAACCACAGTGTGCAACTGACTACACATGAGGCCAAAATAATTCCTTCACTGGGGTGTCTACGCACTTCCAAAGTGGCGGAATCCCTGCATTCAATATCAGGAAGACTACATCAAAAAATGACATTAAGTTTTTCCTTCATTGTTACAATTAAAAATATTATAGCACTTTTAAGGTTTTCATTTGCATTACCCTTGTATCATCACTTCATGTACTATGTGGACAAGTGTTCTATACTTTTCAAGCTGTTAAAATCTTGCTGAAATTTAGTAGGCTTACTAAACACACAGATTTGGAAAGACATTAATGGGAAGATGATGTTCTGTAGCTCCGTGTTACCTGAAACTTTTCTCAATTTTTTCCATACTTGTACATGAAAAACAGAATACCTGGCAGCTATTTTTCACGTTACAAATGACAACAGAACACAAATTTGACTATTTACTTACCAAAACTCTGATGAAACAGTAAATTTCTGTACTTCTGAAGGAGAGCACAGATAAAGACCGTGGCCACGATTACTAAAGCAGAAAGTCCTTGCTATCCTGTAAAATAAATGAAAGCAAAAATAATATTAATCTGACTATGAAACAATTCAAATGATAGAAATAGGTGTGTACTAAAAGAAGAACTTTGCAAAAAAATGACAAAACTTACACTAAGGATGGTACACGAAAATAGAAGCAGACATGAGACAACAAAATGAGCATAATAATACCCTTACATTGATGTGTAGAGACTTTATTGAAAGAACTAAGGCTTTTTTATTTACACTGACACAAGCTGCAATTTATGTATAGTTTGTTTTTATAACAGAATAATATATGCATCACGAAAGAAACACATACAACAGATAAATGACTTCACACAATTGACAAATTTTTAAAATGAAAACAAATTTACCTACAACATGAATACTGTCAACAAAATTACCAGAAAGTGCATGCTCTTTGAAGTGGTGAGGGAGAAAAATTGTAATTACTGTAGCATAGTGCATACAGTTTTAATAGGTACGAATGTCAAATATCAGTGAGCATTAACAGCGAAGTCATTAATAACAGTGGTTTCATTAAGAAACGTGTTTAGCTTTATATTAAAACTCTCAAAATATCCTTGAAACAGATTGAACCTACAGAAGTGGTCTAGTAACTACAATGAGATTACTGAATTATGACACAGGTTTGGGCAGACTGGTTAGGCTACCATGTAATCCCAACACCCCTCACCTCCAATTTATATTGACATTCACATAAATAGGTAACCATCTTAAAATAAAATAGTAATGCAGTTTTCTATGCAACAACGTACACATCGCTCAACAAACAGATATTAAGCAAACAACCTCACAAATCAGCAAGCATTATTAAAAAAAAAAAGAACAAATCATACTGAGCAATTTATTTGCAAATGGGCCACATAGAAGGATATTAGTACCACCATAAACCATACTGATTGATAGGGAATAAACAATACTGAATGCAAGTAAAGGAGCACTGGGCAGGAGAACAATATCTTCAAGAGGTTTCTGCAACAATACAGAGGTAACACGCAAAAACACAATGCATCTATGAACTTTACCTTTCTTGTCCTTGTCCACAATTTTTCAGCACCTGTGTAACTAAACTGTATTATCATCTTGCCAATGTTCCACCCCTCACCTAATTACCATCTAATAAACTAAATACTCCTAGCAAACATTCCCTCTTCTCCCAATTTTCTTTTTTTTCCCCTAAGAGAAGAAAAGTCCTTGTACTGAGGCAGCAACCTAAGTGTTTGCATCAAGTGAATCTTTAACAATGTTGCATAACTATAATCATCTTCTTCTGTATTTCTGTATCATAGATAACAGTGAGTGGAGAAAGCTCGCTGACATGCAAGGACCGTTTTATTGTATGAATGCATACTAAGGGCAGAGAGAGAGAGAGAGAGAGAGAGAGAGAGAGAGAGAGAGAGAGAGAGAGAGCACAAGCAAGAAATCACACGACTGAAGCTTGAGATTCTGGTTTGATTCTGTACATTCTAATGTGCACTTAACATTTATGCATGCACTTTATAGGACTGTAACATGCAATTACACTTTTTTTCAGCATCTGCTGTGGCCTTGATCAAATTATTATACCATAGAACAATTGTAACATCTATCATGCTTAATAATTATACAGAGGGTCACATGCTGTAGCTTTCAATTTTTATCCAGTTAAGATCTACCTTCATCTCATTTCCACAGAATTTTCATGCAGTTTTGGTTTTAAATATGTTTTTCAATTGGTCATTTTATTGGCCCATGCAAATATGCAACTGCGGTATTACTGTTTTCTACTTAGTTGCAAATACTAACAATAATAAGTTCTGCAATTTGTTTAAACTGAGACAAAACACATCACAAACAGTGCAAAAAAGAATTGAGACAAAGATCAGCATAAATACATAACCAACACAAGAAAACTAGTACCCATTTAATCAACAGAAAAATGATTATTCATGAACTGATGTTCTTTTCAAATTACTAAGGCATAAGATAAATGGTCTGATTAATTTGTGTGTTTACGTAATTCTTTGTCTTCAATACTTGTTAGTTTGTAAATGAAAGGGGGGCAAAGTACATGAAAGGAATCCAAAGTCCAGTCACACTGCTAGCAACTGATGGTAGATTGGAGTCAACAACTACAATTATGTGCAGGTATTCTAGTGAAGATGAAATCCCTTTAAGTGGCGAGCAGATATCATATGTTGTAGTAAAGTGACCACTAGCAAAACTGTTCTTAAATTAATAAGATTACACTTCAAAACAACTTGGGTCACACACATGTGACTATCCCACACAGAACATAAAACTAAACTTTTCCATTTTCATCAATTGGCATCTTAGTTTAGTCACTTCCTGAGACAAAATGTACATTGCTAATTTAACATTGCAGTTCCAGCAGAGATATTTGTATAATACACATTTTGTTGAAGGGACTGGGGTACAGAAAAGGAGAGAAAAAGAAGAGGATATGACTAAAATGAGGAAAACACTAACAGCACCTTTCCTTGAAATTTTAATATGACAGTATTATTTCTTGAGCTGAACTGGAGTGGCTCATGTACAGTGAACAAGAATATTTCTTATGTTCTCCAACACGACTATTCTTACATTAATGAAACACACTGGACGAAAAAAATGTGTCCAGTAGTGGGAGTGAATCACAGGTAACACCCATCCACAGGTTGTCTGATAAGTCCCCTATACCCCTTTTGACTTTGCACAATTAAAGAAAATAAATAACTGTTTCATTGTTATATCTATTCTGAAGTTGGCAAAAAACATTATTGGCAGTACTGTATTGTTTTGTTACAGTTCTGTATTGTTTCAGTTGCAAATCCATGGCTGATGTGAGTGCACACACTTACACTGATGATGATTGATTAGCGGCTAGTATATGGTTACATAGACATCCGTAGACAGGGAGAATAGTGACAAACATAGTGAGTTTTTTTAGAGATTGCTTTGACCAGGTCCCACCTTGTAAAGCAACCCTGCTTGATTGGAAGTCATGTGCTTTTGTTTCAGGTAGTGTCAAAGACAGGCCACATACTGGACATAAGAAAACCCAAGAGGAAACATTTACCACCATCACTCAGTCAATTGAGAGATCTCCAGTGAAACCCATTCACAAAAGTGCAGCCGAGCGTCACGTACAACTGTCAACAATTCGTGCCCACATTGTAAAAGGTTTGAGAAAGATATGATTTATACTGTTGTTTGTGAATGAATTGTCCAGCAATAACATGGAGCAAGTGTAGCCTTCCACAATTTGTTGGCACAATTCCAAAATGCCCTCTCACTCAAGAATGTTATTTTCTGATGCATGTGGAATATAGCACAGTTCACACAAGAGAAATGTGGTCTTCTGGTCTAAGTAAAACCCCCATTATGTGCAAGAGTTGGAAAAGAACACACCTAATTTTATGATATAGGCTGGGATTTCATCACAATACTTGTCCAGACCACATTTCTCCGAAGGGTACATGAATGGAAATTCTGAATTGGACATATTGCAAACATGGTTAATACCTCAGGCCAAAGAAAAAGCAATCATGCATCATGTGTGAATACAGCTAACAGAGCTCCAGTACTCCTTACTATACAGATTTGTGAGTTTTTTGATAAAGAATACTGATGCCACAGCTACAGGCACACACTACAAGAAGGGTAACAAGAGTGATCCACAGAACCACCGTCCAAGATCTTTGATATCCATCTGTTGTATAATCTTGGAGCATATTCTGAGCTCTAACATAATGAAGTATCTCTACTACAATGACCTCCTCCATGACAACCAGAACGGATCCTGAGACCATCAGCCATGCAAAGTCCAACTCCTGTCCCTTTCACATGACATTCTCAAAACAATACATTAAGGCAGTCACACAGATGAAGTATTTCTTGACTTACAACAAGCATTTGACTCAGTATCACACTAACAATTGTTAATGAAACTATTGTCATAGGAGTATCAAATAAAACTTGTGGCTAGATTGGGGATTTCTTTGTAGGGAGGCCGATGCACATTATCTTGGGTAGAGAATTACTGACAGATGTAGAAGTAACATCAGACATATCCCAAGGAAGTGTGTTACTAGCCTTGCTGCCCATGTTTCATATTTAAGACTTGGCAGAAAATATTAACAGTAACCTTGCAATTTTTTGAGATACTTCAGTTATCTATAATGAAGTACTGTCTGAAAAATGCAGCAAATGTTCAGCCAGGTCTTGGTACATTTTCAAAGTAGTATGAATATTGGAAAATTGCTTTAAATGTTCAGAAATGTAAAATTGAGTACTTCACAAAATGAAAAAATGTAGTAACCTGGGATTACAGTATCGCAGCAGGGTATAACCATTTTTAGGACTGTGATGTGAATTCATCACATAGGCTCAGTCATAGGTACAACAGATGGCAAACTTCAGTTCATTGGTAGAATACTGCAAAAATGCCATCAGTCTACAAAAGAGATTGCTTACAAAACACTCAAGCAAATTATCCTAGAATATTGGTAAAGTATGTGTGTGGGATCTCTACCAAACAGGACTAGTACACACATGATATTGAATGAGTTCAAAGTAGGGAAGAACAAGTGGTCTAAGCTACATTTGGCCCATGTGAGAGTGTCACAATGCCAAAAAACCCAACTAGCAGATACTTGGAGAAAGATGCCAACTATCTCACAATAGCCTACTTCAGAAGTTTCAGGAATCAGTATTAAATGAGGAACTAAGGAACATACAATGACCCCCTACATATCACTCCCACAGGGACTCAAAGACAAGGTTAGACTAATTACAGCATACATAAATGCATCTGAGTAATAATTTTTCCCACTCTTCATATGTGAAAGAAAACAGGAAGAAATACTACAACAGGGTACAATGGGAAGTGCACTCTGCCATGCACTTCACAGTTGTTTGCATAGTATAGATGTAACCGTAAATGATGTGGAATAAAAATATTAAGTTCACTTGTGTTATATTTCACTGTAGTCCACATTTCATTACTAAAAATGGATTTGGAAGATATCAGGCTGAAACAAAAGTTATGTCGGATTAATGAGTGTTGACTTATCTGCTTCAGTTGCTAGTTTGTATTACAACTGCTGATGACAGTTCAGCTACTGAGTAGAGAAAAATAGAAAGAAAAATGTCTCATTGATGCCATTGTCATTTGGGACAGAACACAAGCTTCATTGGCAGATTGTTAGTGATGGAAATTGGCTTTTTTTTTGCAACCTCGGCATTTGCCTTAAGTAGTTTTGGAATATCACAGAAAATCTAAGTCAGGAAAGGGATTTTTTTATCCCATGTAGCATTTCACACTGTATTCAAATTAGAAAATACTTTCATTTATTTTTCAAATAATGATCTTTCGTTTAGGAAGCTGGGAAGGAAAAAGAGAATGAATAAAGATTATATATAGAGAAATAGAGAGGCAATATACCTGTTGAACAACTTTAATATAAGGTTTATTAATCGTGGAATATAGAAATACAAAACATTATCAAATGAGTCAAACGTTGTCTCTGAAAATTGACAGCCAACTTTACATGCACAGAATCAGGCTCAGGCATAGGCATAGGCATAGGCATAGGCATAGGCATAGGCATAGTCACATTCACATGCACATGCACATGCACATGCAAAAAACATTGCGGTATACAATATTCAAGCGACTTTCATCACATGGCTCATTCCGACAAATGCTTGTCTTTTAGAATGCAGAAGGTTTTGTGCCCTTTGAGCAAAGCAAAAAAATTTGCAAGACACATGCAACTGATGCATTTTCAATGCCAAATTTCACAAGGTGCAACTGTTTCCTGAAATAAAAAAAAATCATTTCCAGGCATCACTTAGCTGAAACACCACATTCAGTTCACACTTTTACTCTAATAGCAGACTTAATTTTATGAATCTGGCATTTTCATCTCAAAGCTCAAGATTAAGATATATATCTGGATCTTCCTAAAAACATAATTACCGTTATGCACATCACCTGCAACAGGTTTATTAAAACTGACATAAAATTTAGAGGAAAACAAGTTCTCAGTACAAAAACCTCAAAAAATTTAGTACTACTACTTTTTTTGGGCAAGTTTTTACACTGTCACCATGTAAATTGTAACACTAACCAAATAACAAATTTTCATATAAATGAAACATGTACTGTTAAAACAGTAGAGAGACATATTAATTCACATTTCACCATGGAAGCATACATTACAGTCAGATACCTTTAATGACTGTACACTACTGAGAAACTTTGTACTCCTCTAGAAGAGAAGAGGAAGCTAAGTTTTTACAGGATTACCCTTAGTTCCATTATCAAAAAGAATGCTTGTAATTGTCTTACTTTTACAGACAAAACTTAGTGATGAAAAGTGAAATATTCCATATTACGTCACTGCAGAAGCAAGTGAGCACCAAAATCATTATTCACCAGTGACCATTAGCAACTATGGTGATATATGTAAGTATTACTTTGTAACAGCGATCATTTTTTTTGCACAGTTAAGATATACATAGCAGACAATCCAAGTATAGACTGGAAGTGTATGGATTCACTTCTGTTGATACAGACAGGCAGTCTTGCCAAGTACTTTTGAACACATTTCTCAATAACTGTCTTGAGCAGATAGTTTGACAGCCCACACCCAATGGAAAAATTTTAGACCTTGTTGCTACAAACAGACCTGACACTATTGCCAGTGTTGGTATAGAGACAGGAATTAATGACCATGATGTCTTCATACAAATGATGATTACTGAAGTCTATAAATCCTTTGAGAAGGCTGAGAGACTAGTTTTGCTCAGATAAGCAGTTCTTAGCATCCCACTTAATGAATGGACATAATTCATTTCCAATATAATGGACATAGAGGTATTACGTGCCAAGTTCAAATGGATTGTAAATTGTGCTCTGGAGAAGTACACGCTGAGTGATTGGAGTAAGGACAGAAAAGACCCAGTGCAGTTTAATAACAAAATTCAGGAAATGTTGAAGAAGTGCAGAATGTTGCACTCTTGTTTTAAAAAATAAAGTCCAAATGATGACAGGCAAAAGGTAGTAGAAATTTGTGCCTTTGTAAACAGATTGATGCACAAAGCATACAACTACCACCATCATACCTTAGCAAAAAGATTCTGCTAACCCAGCAAAATTCTGGTCCTACATAAAATTACTAAGCAGGTCAAAGGTTTCTATCCACTCATGTGTTGACCAGTCACGTGGCAATAAAAGACGGCAAAAGAAAAGCTGAAGTTTTAAATTTCACATTTAAGAAATCATTCATACACAATGATCATATGAACACAGTGCCGTCTGACTGCTGCACATGTTTCCATACAGAAGACATAATACCTAACAGGCATCCCTGGTGTAGAGGAACAACTGGAAGAGTTGAAAACAAATAAGCCGCAGATCAGGATAGAATGCCAATTCAGTTTTCCAGAGAGTACTCTGCAACATCTGGCCTCTTACTTAGCTGGCATTTATCATGAATCTCTTGCCCAATGCTAAGTCCCAGGTAACTAGAAAAAAAACACAGTTGACTATTGTATATAACAAAGATAGAAGAACAGGCCTGCAAAATTATAAATTAAAATCCTTAACATCAGTTTGCTGCAGAAATCTTGAACATGTTCTCTGTTTGAATATAATAAATTTACTTAAGAAAGAAAGCTTCTGTCCACAAATCAGCACAGATTAGAAAGCATTGGTCATTCAAAACTAAGCTGACACTTTTCTCACATGATATCTTACAAATCCTGGATGTAGGGCAACAGGCAGATTCCAAATTCCCAGATTTCTGGAATTCATTTGACATTGGTGCCCCACTGCAGGCTATTGACAAAGGTATGAACATATGGAATAGGTTTCCAGATTGTCACGGCTCAAAGACTTCTTATGTAATAGAATTCAGTATGTTGCTCTCGACTGTGACTGTTTATTAGAGACAGGTTACCATCAGGAGTGCCATAGGGAAGCTTGATAGGACTACTCTTATTTTCTATGCAGATAAGTGATCTGATGGACAGGCTGAGCAGTAATCTGCTGTGGTTTGCTTATGATGATGCGGTGAATGGGAAGGTGTTGAAGTTGAGTGACTGTAGGAGGATACAGACAAAATTTTTAGTTGGTGTGATGAATGGCAGCTTGCTCTAAACATAGAAAAATGTAAGTTAATGCATATGAGTAAGAAGAACAATCCCACAATGTTCTAACACAGCATTAGTAGAGTACTGCTTGACACAATTGTGTCAATTAAATATCCAGGCATAATGTTGCAAAGTAATTTGAAACGCAACGAACACATAAGTACATTAACAGGGGTAGGTAAATGGTTGACTTTGGTTTGTTGGGAGTGTGAATTCACCTCTAAAGCAGACAGAGTGTGGAACACCAGTGCAACCCCTTTCTCAATTACTGCTTAAATGTTTGAGATCCCACCAGGTCAGGTTAAACAAAGACACTGAAGCAATTCAGAAATATACTGTTAGATTTGTTAGTGGTTAATTCAGTCATCAAGTGAATGCTATAGAGGTGCTTTGTGAACTCAAATGGGAATTTATGGAGGGAAGACAATGTACTTTTTGTAGAACCCTACTGAGAAAATTTAGAGAACCTTGCTGCTGAGCAATTCTACTGCTGCTAACATTATCTTTGTGATCATTACACAAAGTTTAAGCAAGAGAAATTGGGGCTCATATGGAGACAGACAGACAGACAGTTGTTTTACCCTTGCTTTATTTGTGAATGGAATATGAAAGAAAATGACTAGTAATGCCACAAGGTACCCTCTGCTATGCACCAAATGGGGGCTTGCAGAGTATGCCTGTATGTCGATGTAGACTCGTGGAAAAAATTATTGTAAACAACCAGCATATCCAGCGTCATACTGTGTACATGCTGACATAAGGATATTGTGCAGATACTGTTGTAATTCTAGAAAAATTGATGAATTTCTTCACGATGCATGCTGTGAAACATTAACGATACAGTCAATGCCAGATCAACAAATAGTTTACTACCAGTTTGTTTGGGCCATACTGAAAATGAGTTACCACTATCAGCTACAAAGTGTATCGACTATAGTCAAATGGACTGTGTCACATTTAATGAAAATTTTCTCTGTCATCATTTGCTCTGTTGAGCAATAAGCCTTAGTAAAACACTCTTTAGCATTTTGGATATTGCTGACTGACCATTACATGAGCCATCAGCCACACTGTTTTGTTCTTATGAGAAACGTGCAGATGTACTGAACAAACACTAAAGGAAAAGTAATTGTAGGAACTTCAAGCAGCATTGTATGATTCTTCCCCTATCCCACCATCCCCATCACATTTTTCCAATTTGGTTGGCACCCTATTAAACCAACAGATTTTTTTTTCTGCATTCCTTGTGCTTAAATGTGCCATTAAGTTGGCACCAAATGTATCATCATAAATAGTATCATATCTGACCAGCAGTAATAAATGGGAAAAGTAGCTATATCGTACTGTCAAAAATGGAGTACAGAATTTTTTTTCCTACGCAAGAAGTCTCTGTTATGAACACCATATAAATTCCTTGAAGACAATTTATTTCATTGTTATGACATACTTATCATATTTCAAAGGAATACTACAAAATGATAAACAGTCCCTCACTGACGGAATCAATTAATTAACATTATATGACATTGTATTGAGGTCCTTCAAGGAATAAGAGTGAGTAAACTGAATGTGCTGCTTCAATTTCAACCACTAGTACTAATGTGTACATCTTATCACTAATGTTTCAGCTGTAAATGTTTCATTATATATCATGCATTATCATCATGGTGTACCTAAATTAACATACTAACAGAAACTAAATTCCTTTATAAAATTTTAACAAACCATGCTTTTACATTATACACATTAGTTACTACTATCAATGGTATTGCTTGACTCGGCAAGTCTTTTTTCTCAGTCTATAATAAGAATAAAGTAATTTATTAGCTATTTTTTTTAAAGAAAAGAAGTGCAATTTTGAGCAAACAAATGTTCTAAAATTAGTAAAGTGCAAGATTTTGTTATACGTATATGTAACTCAGCTCAAAAGAAGCATGCATTTAGTGCTGTGGATACTTATTTTTTTTTTTTTAGAAAGAATAAATTTCTTAAAATTTTATATATATGTATATATACGCAAATCTGCATGCAAAATTAAATAACGCAACCTGTAACTAAATCTGAACTTCAACTAAGAACATAATCTGATAGCGTCCATGGCTGGCTTGAGTTACAAATGTGATATAAGTGTAAGTCTGAGTGGTGCTCCCCTTAAAGTTTCTGTATTTTGCTCTTATTAATATTCTGTATCCAGTCTAATAATTTTTACTATTGTCCTCACACAGCAATAAGCACAGTGCAAGATTTTATCTGTTTTAAACCCAGAAATCTCTCTATTTTACCAACGGACATAATTGCTTGATGTACAGAATGTAAGCTGTATAGTGAGGCTCATATATTCATCAGCCACTATCCCTTACCCAGATGCATGCTTTCAAATGTATGCCCTAGTTGGACTTTAAATGATGAATGCAGGTTCTGTTGAAAACAATCACATGCCAGAGAGATCATTGGAAACCTGAAACTGTCTCCTTTTTTTCAACAGCTACATAAAAATCAAATATATATTTCTATATATTTATCTATATATACAGAGGCCATCACTGCAAGAGGCTGTAGAGGCTTTTCAAATGGGCCCGTCAAATTTGTCACCAGTATTGAGAACACTGGGCAATACCAAGTTTCCACCATCTGTACAACAGTAACTGTGGATTTAAAACTGACTCCACACAGTATTTTATTCAGAACAAACAATATGTACCTGCTTTACATTATATGTATTGAGTGGCTAAAAAATGCTACAATGATTTCTTCTCCATCATAAAAAACTATGGGTTTTATCTTTTTTTCAGTATATGTGGATACAGATGTCATTGTTGCATTGTCACCTGGTAAATAATTTTCACTTTATTCAGACCAAAATTAACAAGAGGAAAGAGCATAGATGACATTATATATGCAAAATTCTTTTTTGCAAACATGATTATGTAAAATGCAATTACATTTTGGTGAAGTTTTGGTAGATTCACTGTGGCAATGGATTTAAAAAAAAATTTTAAAACAGGTATCAATTAATTAATGTGTGTGTGTGTGTGTGTGTGTGTGTGTGTGTGTGTGTGTGTGTATGTGTGTGTGCGCGTGTGTGTAGCAGCTTTCAGCTTTCAGGAACATGTTTTAGCTCTCTGCTTTGGTGGTGGAATACTTTATCTTATCAGGTTTACAGTACATCACATCTTGTTTCATACTGATAGTCAATCAATTTTGCTTACTTTTATGTTCCACTCTTTCTAATATTTATAGATACAAGATAACAAATCGATACTGTCTGACAGAGCAAACTATGCAATATTTCCACAAGTGTTCCTGAAAATGTATATCAAAGAAAGCCTTAGTAACCTAATGCATACATATTTAGTATTATTCACTGATGCATGGTTCATTGTCTACCAAGGAAGGTAATAAGAAGGTGATTGCTACACATTTCATTAACTTTGTCAAGACAGTCATCACCATGCTACTGGAATATGGAATTCAATGTAACTCTTGTTCTAATTTTGTCATTTCTTAATGAGTTTATATTATGGTATTTTAGATACTAACAATCACTCTTAACCACCACAGCTAATTGTTCTGATAAGGTCGTGTTGTAACTATAGAGACTTGACTGCTTATGTGCTCTACTATATATTAAGCAATAAAACACGGCTATTATATTTCTGAGAATTGAAACAGTTTTCTTTGCCTTTGTTGTGGAGGATAAATTACCACTCATCATCCATCAAAGATTATTACAATGCTTTATTTTCATTTCCAAAGATGGTGACATGCTGTTTCATTCATGCATATTGTGTTCGTAATATTCACCCATTGTCTTCTGACAATAAATTGTCTTCTGACACTAAATCTCAGTTATATCACAATTTGTAAGCCAAGCAGCAAGGGACAAAATTTTGACTTCCCAGTTTACCCTATTTCAACCTACTGTGTGATTTAGTTCACTTTCTTTTCTTTTCTTAATTGTTCACTTGATGTAGACTGTATATACTGTAGTAGTGTGTCGACTTACTGGTCTGTGTCTTCATTAACAAACATCTGTTGGCCCCAAATGGATAACATAGGGTCTACAATGCCCTGTTTGGTTGTCTGAAAACTGTTAAGAGGAAGAGAGAAAGATTGCAGGGTTTGTTAGAGAAATAACAAATGTCTTCTCCTTTATTTAATTACTAGTAGTGGACTTGATGCAAGCTGTGTGTTTGTTAAAAAAAAAGTTTCATGCACTGTGAGTAACTCTGCTTTACATATAAAATATCTAATATCAATTACTTCTCATTTTAAAGTCCAGTAAACAGTTATGAAGTACTTATTTGGTTGTAAGATCACTTTTCTTGAACTATTAATGAGCTTTGATAAAACAGCGAAAATTGTATCACACATAAAAACAGTTTTTCAGTATAACTGTATCTAATCCTACAAAACATTAATGTACAGATACAAATTACAGTGTTGAATACAAACATGAAAAGAAATATTGCTATACTTCTGTGCAAGCAAGCACTTTGCAAAAACACACACACACACACACACACACACACACACACACACACACACACACACACCTTCAAAATCAATCCTATTACATAGAACTGCATCTCTGTAGGTTTAAAGGGGTCATGTTATTTGCTTGTTTGAATGCAAATGACCATAAAATTTTATTTTAGTCTAAGTGCTTCTAATAGAAAAAGGCAATATCTCATATAAATCTTTGTTTGTTTGATATTAATTGTATAAAAGATTACACCCTCACTGTTTAGTAACAATAAAATGATTAGAAAATAATGGAAGATACAGCATTGCAAGAACTGCAAAAATAATTTAACTTATAGTTACATTGGGAAAGAGATCATTAAAGACTGGTTGTAGAAAGGATTAATATTTATAAAAAATCATGTTAATACACAACAAGAAGAATAACAGACAATTTAACCATGAATAAAGTTCTCATATGTTAGCAATCATATTAAAAATAATGCAGTGTGTGTGTTGATCGCAAATTAATGGTCTATACACAGGTGCCACATAAGATAGTCACATTTATTTATGATAAATGCTCACTGTACATCATTCTGACACACTTATCTAACATCCACCGGTGGTAATGAACTTTAACGTATGGTTAGAGTGAGATTATCAGACATAAAGGAATATTTAGCAACTTAAATTAAATGTATGCTCGATTAAATGATTATAATTCATCGGTTTCTACAGCAGCATGATTAGCACTGACTTTTCTTCCCCACTGTACTTAACCATTTCCTTTTTGAACATAGTGCAAAACAACAATATTATTTAGCCAGACAATCAGAAGAACTTTCACAGTTCCATATCTCCGGAGATACATGAAATTAAATGTCATTCAATTAGAAATGCATAGTACTGACAGAAGTAAGATGTTTCAGACACTACTCGGCAGATGAACTACAAATCAGCATTATCTCATCTGGCACAATATCTGCAGGAAAGCAAATAGAACCTGTGCAGTGTCCCTAGTAATGAAATTGTCTGCAAGTGTATTATTGTCAATCACTGCATGGCTCTTCTTATAATCTTTATCATGTTAATGAAGATAATGAAAGCCAATTTTAAAAAAATCCAATTAAGGATCTAAATCAAGGTAATTAAACCAAATTTTGAGACCTGACCCTTATGAACTTATGACTATATCCTAATGTTTAATTAATCATCTTAATCAGGCACCAACACGTATGATTTTTCAGTACTGTTATTTTTCATGAAAAACCATCAAATCTTGAAATGTAGTAGTGTTTGACTGTGATTCAAGCCGAGATAAATGCTGTAGCAATCATTTGGGGGGCTAGTTCATCAACACAGAGATTCACTTGCATCCACGTGCTCTTTGAGTGTGGCAGAAGATCATCAGACACACAGAGAGAAATCTTGCTAACCAAAGTACCACAAGCTCCTTGTTCCCCAAATATCAGCACCTACTGAAACATTAAAATGCAATGGCAATGTGCTAAGTACTGGACATGGCATGAAACTTAATAGATGATGCAAAAGTGCCTCATGATAAAAACTTTTAGACTTCATTTCTACATCTACATCTACATTTATACTCCGCAAGCCACCCAACGGTGTGTGGCGGAGGGCACTTTACGTGCCACTGTCATTACCTCCCTTTTCTGTTCCAGTCGCGTATGGTTCGCGGGAAGAACGACTGCCGGAAAGCCTCCATGCGCGTTCGAATCTCTCTAATTTTACATTTGTGATCTCCTCGGGAGGTACAAGTAGGGGGAAGCAATATATTCGATACCTCATCCAGAAATGCACCCTCTCAAAACCTGGACAGCAAGCTACACCGTGATGCAGAGCGCCTCTCTTGCAGAGTCTGCCACTTGAGTTTGCTAAACATCTCCGTAACGCTATCACGCTTACCAAATAACCCTGTGACGAAATGCGCCGCTCTTCTTTGGATCTTCTCTATCTCCTCCGTCAACCCGATCTGGTACAGATCCCACACTGATGAGCAATACTCAAGTATAGGTCGAACGAGTGTTTTGTAAGCTACCTCCTTTGTTGATGGACTACATTTTCTAAGGACTCTCCCAATGAATCTCAACCTGGTACCCGCCTAACCAAAATTAATTTTATATGATCATTCCACTTCAAATTGTTCCGCACGCATACTCCCAGATATTTTACAGAATTAACTGCTACCAGTGTTTGTTCTGCTATCATATAATCATACAATAAAGAATCCTTCTTTCTATGTATTCGCAATACATTACATTTGTCTATGTTAAGGGTCAGTTGCCACTCCCTGCACCAAGTGCCTGTCCGCTGTAGATCTTCCTGCGTTTTGCTACAATTTTCTAATGCTGCAACTTCTCTGTATACTACAGCATCATCCACTAAAAGCCACATGGAACTTCCGACACTATCTACTAGGTCATTTATATATACTGTGAAAAGCAATGGTCCCATAACACTCCCCTGTGGCACACCAGAGGTTACTTTAACGTCTGTAGACGTCTCTCCATTGATAACAACATGCTGTGTTCTGTTTGCTAAAAACTCTTCAATCCAGCCACACAGCTGGTCTGATATCCCGTAGGCTCTTACTTTGTTTATCAGCCGACAGTGTGGAACTGTATCGAATGCCTTCGGGAAGTCAAGGAAAATAGCATCTACCTGGGAACCTGTAATCTAATATTTTCTGGGTCTCATGAACAAATTAAGCGAGTTTGGTCTCACACGATCACTGTTTCCGGAATCCATGTTGATTCCTACAGAGTAGATTTTGAGTTTCCAGAAATGACATGATACGTGAGCAAAAACCATGTTCTAAAATTCTACAACAGATCGACATCAGAGTGAAGTTTAAATCACCCAATCACTTCACACAATGTATACTTGGAAAGATTTACTGGTAGCAACTGAACAGATGGACACACTGTGTCCACACAATGGCCTACATTATGATGTCATCTGAACATTGGAGAGCTCCTCTGGGTCATGGAGGCTACACAGCAAATCAGTTTGTTGTATTTGGTTTATTTTACACCAATACCCATAATTTTAGTCCTCTTTTCACGTTCAAGTTGTTTTGATATATAGGAAGTTCTACAGTCTGCACTGTAGTGATGATTAAATATACACAAAACTTTAGTTTAAATTGTGGTATCAGATGGTCCACTGGCACCAACACAAGATCTGTCAGTTTATAAGTGTTGTCTCAACAACAGTTGATTATGTTATTTGTCCAGTGTCTTGTTCCTTCCTTCTGTCATTCTAATGTACATTTGACAAAAGTGTGAGAGATTCTGTATATTTATGCTGTAGCTGGCAGAGAACACAGGCTTTTGCAGAATTAAAATATTCATGTTCTTTTTTTCCATAATTCTGATAGTTTGCTTACACACAACATCTAAAAATTATGCTAATACTAATTATCGGTGTGCACAAAAAGAGATTTTCTATTGATTTTTGTTTCTCACCATTAGTACCAGAGGGCCATGCTCTATTTATCCCTGCGTTAGAGTAGCCATTTTGACTATATGAAACTTTTAAATGTTCCGTTTCTTCCTCCACGTTCTTATAGCTCATTCCATCAATGGTCTGATTACACCTTGCTCCTGCTTCATGCACTGATTGGTGTTTTCATGAACACACCAATCTGTGCAAGTTAAGTTTCATTTGAAAGTTATGCATTCTATTTAATGGACAGTTTCATAGATTTTAATTTTACTTTGTCCATTACACAACTGTTACGGAAATTCATGCAGCTGTATGAATATGAGTTTATTTTTTCAAAAGGAATAATTTTCTGCTAGCAGTCTTTTATGAATGTTGCTTTATTTTTATAAGTATGAGACTATCTGAGAATTTGTCTCATTTTCAGGTGCTTATTCCTGGGTATTCTTATATCTGATTATCTAGTTGTGAGTTACTACAAGCAAAATACTACATTTTAAATTTAGTTTCATCTTTTTTCTTTCTTCTATAAAGAGAAAAATAAACCTGAGGAACCAAAACATAAAATTATCACCTCACTTAGGAATAATACACAACTAGATGACCATATGTACAAATATACACTGATGAGCCAAAAAAACTTGTATACCTGCCTGTATACCCGTGTGAACACAGAAGTGCCACAACATGACATGGCATGGACTCAACTAATGTATGAAGTAGTGCTGGAGGGAACTGACACCATGAATCCTGCAGGGCTGTCCATAAATCCATAAGAGTATGAGGGGGGTGGAGATCTCTTCTCAACAGCATGTTGCAAGGCATCCCAGATATGATCAATAAAGTTCATGTCTGGGGTGTTTGGCTGCCAGAAAAAGTGTTTAAACCCAGAATAGTATCCCTGTAACCACTCTGTAGCAATTTTGGATGTGTAGGGGGTTGCGCTGTCCTGCTGGAATTGCCCAAGTCTGTTGGAATGCACAATCGACATGAATGGATGCAGGTGATCAGACAAGATGCTTACATACATGTCACCTGTCAGAGCCATATCAGGGGTCCCATTTCACTCCAACTGCATACACGACACCATCACAGAGCCTCCAACAGCTTGAACAGTCCCCTGCTGACATGCAGGGTACATGGATTCATGAGGTTCTCTCCACATCCGTACACAACCATCCACTTAATACAATTTGAAATGAGACTCATCCAACCAGGCAACATGTTGCCAGTTATCAACAGTCCAATGTTGGTGTTGACGGGCCCAGGCGAGACGTAAAGCTTTTTGTCATGCAGTCATCAAAGGTACACGAGTGGGTTTTTGGTCCCAAAAGCCCACATCAGTGATGTTTTCTTAAAGCTTGTTGATGGCCCAACACTGAAATCTGCAGTAATTTGTAGAAGGCTTGCACTTCTGTCACACTGAATGATTCTGTTCAGTTGTCATTGATCCCATTCTTGCACGACCTTTTTCTGGCCGCAGTGATGTTGGAGATTTGATGTTTTAGCAGATTCCTGATATTCAGATTTATGATGAAATGGTCATATGACAAAATCCCCACTACATCACTACCTCGGAGATACTGTGTCCCATTGCTCTTGCACCAACTATAACACCATGTTCAAACTCACTTAAATCTTGATAACTTGCCATTGTAGCAGCAGTAACCAATCTCTAACAACTGCGCCAGACACTTGTTGTCATATAGGTATTGCTGACTGCAGCACCATACTCTGCCTGTTTACATATCTCTGTATCTGAACACACATGCCTATATGAGTTTCTTTGGCAATTCAGTGTATAACAACAAGCCCCTGAAAATGAGAAGATATTCTGAAAATGTGACACAATCATCAAAATAAAACAACATTCATAAAGTGACTGGTAGCAGAATTGATTTCTTTGGAAGAAATGACACTACGTTCATACATTTTATACAATTTCAGTTTTGGATCTTCCTTTAAGAAGTAATATTAAACTTCCTGATACACAAACTCTAGGACAAGTGATGAACTGTAATCTGGACCATTGCCTTGCTGGAGGGTAAAAAACCTCATTCTGGAAACCAACCTTAAGTCTTTGACTATGCTTTTTTACTACTATAGCCTCTCTGCCATGATTACTGATCCAGGAAAGTGTGCAGGATAATGTATGTGGAATGTGGAATGTGGAATGTGGAATGTAGAGAGAGGTATTGACAGAATTGCGAAGATTGGTCATTTCTAAATAGCCCAGTCTACAGAGAAAGTAGTTCAGGGTTTAATGATCCACTGATGACAAGGTTGACTGAGATTAAGCACAATCTCAGACAGGATAAGTATGTGGCAGGAAATTGCCATCTGGTGTATTTCACAGGACCTAACAAAGATATGCCTTCACTGATTTAGATGAACCATCAAAAACCTGAATCTGGTTGTTAATCTGAACCATATTCCTCCCTAATGTTAGTCAGGTGTCTGAATTGCTGCACTATTTTGATTTATCAGTTGGTGATTTGTACTTTTATTTTATTTCTTTATTGGCCATGTAAATCATGATTTAGTACATAGCTTGCACTTATGGTAAAAGACAAGTAATGTTTGACCTAATAAATATGATTTACACATACTATGATTTTGAAAAATAATTCAATACATGTTGCATACTGGTAACCAATTTATAAAAACAAATAAGACAATTGAACGAATAGTATGATATTTCATCAATTACACTGATTTTCATGGTGCTCCAGAAACTCGGAAGCAGACTAGAAGAAGAGGTCAAGCAAGTACTCTTTCAGCTGCACACCTAACTTGCTATTTCAAACAGGATGTCATGTGTACTGTGTTGACATGTAGGTTATGCTTCTATATCACTACAGTAAAAATCACAGTTACGCTTTAAGATATTTTCTTCATTTACGATGCTAGCTATTGTGATGCTTAGTGCTTCACAGATGTATAAACAAACCAGGAGCAGCATAAATTTCTCTCAGTCTGTTTTTTTATTTTAATTTCTGTATCTACATCTGCATACATACTCCACAATGCACCATACGGCGATTGGCAGAGGGTACTCTGTACCACTACTAGTCACTTACTTTCCTGTTCCAGTCACAAATAGCGTCTGTCTGTGTGTCTCTGTATAAGACACAATTTTTCATATCTTATCTTGGTGAGCCTTACAGGAAATGTATGTTGCCAGCAGTAGAAATGCTCTGCAGTCATCTTCAAATGCCTGTTCTCAAAATTTTTCTCAATAGTGTTCCTCAAAAACAATGTCACCTACCCTCCAGGGATTCCCATTTGCGTTCTTGGAGCATCCCTGTAATACTTGTGTGCTGTTCAAATCTATAGGTAACAGATCTAGCAGCACACCTCTACATCTACATCTACATCTACATCTACATCTACATCTACATCTACATCTACATCTACATCTACATCCATACTCCGCAAGCCACCTGACAGTGTGTGGCGGAGGGTACCATGAGTACCTCTATCGGTTCTCCCTTCTATTCCAGTCTCACATTGTCCGTGGAAAGAAAGATTGTTGGTATGCAGCTGTGTGGGCTCTAAGCTCCCTGATTTTATCATCATGGCGAGATATACGTAGGAGGGAGCAATATACTGCTAGACTCCTCAGTGAAGTTATGTTCTCGAAACTTCAACAGAAGCCCGTACCGAGCTACTGAGCATCTCTCTTGCAGAGTCTTCCACTGGAGTTCATCTGCCATCTTCGTAAAGCTTTTGTGATTACTAAATGATCCTGTAACGAAGCGCGCTGCTCTCCGTTGGATCTTCTCTCTCTCTCTTCTTTCAACGCTATCTGGTACAGATCCCACACTGGTCAGCAGTATTCAAGCACTGGGCGAACAAGTGTACTGTAACCTACTTCCCTTGTTTTTGGACTGCATTTCCTTAGGATTCTTCCAATGAATCTCAGTTTGGCCCATTTAAATCACTCCTACTGCCTACTCCCAGATAATTTATGGAATTAACTGCTTCCAGTTGCTGACCTGCTATACTGTAGCTAAATTTTAAAGGATCTTTCTTTCTATGTATTCGCAGCACATTACACTTGTCTACATTGAGATTCGATTGCCATTCTCTGCACCATGCGTCAATTCATTGCAGATCCTCCTGCATTTCAGTACAATTTTCCATTGTTACAACCTCTCGATATACTACAGCATCATCCGCAAAAAGCCTCAGTGAACTTCCGATGTTATGCACAAGGTAATTTATATATATTGTGAAAAGCAACTGTCCTATGACACTCCCCTGTGGCACACCTGAAATTACTCTTACTTCGACAGACTTCTCTCCATTGAGAATGACATGCTGCATTCTGTTATCTAGGAACTCTTCAATCCAGTCACACAATTGGTCTGATAGTCCATATGCTCTTACTTTGTTCATTAAACGACTGTGGGGAATTGTATCAAATGCCTTGCGGAAGTCAAGAAACATGGCATCTACCTGGGAACCTGTGTCTATGGCTCTCTGAGTTTCATGGATGAATAGCATGAGCTGGGTTTCACATGATCATGTTTTTTGAAACCCATGCTGATTCCTACAAAGTAGATTTCTAGTCTCCAGAAAAGTCATTATACTCGAACATAATGTGTGTTCCAAAAATCTACAACTGATGGACTTTAGCAATTTTAGATCTATAGTTCTGCACATCTGTTCGATGTCCCTTCTTGAAAACGGGGATGATCTCTGCCCTTTTACAATCTTTTAGAATGCAACGCTCTTCTAGAGACCTACGGTACACCGCTGCAAGAAGGGGGGCAAGTTCCTTCGTGTACTCTGTGTAAAATCGAACTAGTATCCCATCAGGTCCAGCGGCCTTTCCTCTTTAGAGCGATTTTAATTGTTGTTCTATCCCTCTGTCATCTATTTCAATATCTACCATTATGTCATCTGTGCAACAATCTAGAGAAAGAACTACAGTGCAGTCTTCCTCTGTGAAACAGCTTTGGAAAAAGACATTTAGTATTTCGGCCTTTAGTCTGTCATCAACATCTACATCTACATCTACATGACTACTCTACAATTCACATTTAAGTGCTTGGCAGAGGGTTCATTGAACCACAATCATACTATCTCTCTACCATTCCACTCCCAAACAGCGTGCGGGAAAAACGAACACCTAAACCTTTCTGTTCGAGCTCCGATTTCTCTTATTTTATTTTGATGATCATTCCTACCTATGTAGGTCAGGCTCAACAAAATATTTTCGCATTTGGAAGAGAAAGTTAGTGACTGAAATTTCGTAAATAGATTTCGCCGCGACGAAAAACGTCTTTGCTTTAATGACTTCCATCCCAACTCGCGTATCTTATCTGCCACACTCTCTCCCTTATTACGCGATAATACAAAACGAGCTGCCCTTTTTTGCACCCTTTCGATGTCCTCCGTCAATCCCACCTGGTAAGGATCCCACACCACGCAGCAATATTCTAACAGAGAACGAACGAGTGTAGTGTAAGCTGTCTCTTTAGTGGACTTATCGCATATTCTAAGTGTCCTGCCAATGAGACGCAACCTTTGGCTCGCCTTCCCCACAATATTATCTATGTGGTCTTTCCAACTGAAGCTGTTCATAATTTTAACACCCAGGTACTTAGTTGAATTGACAGCCTTGAGAATTAAACTATTTATCAAGTAATCGAATTCCAATGGATTTCTTTTGGAACTCATGTGGATCACCTCACACTTTTCGTTATTTAGCGTCAACTGCCACTTGCCACACCATACAGCAATCTTTTCTAAATCGCTTTGCAACTAATACTGGTCTTCGGATGACCTTACTAGACGGTAAATTACAGCATCATCTGTGAACAACCTATGAGAACTGCTCAGATTGTCACCCAGGTCATTTATATAGATCAGGAACAGCAGAGGTCCCAGGACGCTTCCCTGGGGAACATCTGATATCACTTCAGTTTTACTCTATGATTTGCTGTCTATTACTACGAACTGCAACCTTCCTGACAGGAAATCATGAATCCAGTCGCACAACTGGGACAATACCCAATAGGCCCGCAGCTTGATTAGAAGTCGCTTGTGAGGAATGGTGTCAAAAGCTTTCCGGAAATCTAGAAATACGGAATCAACTTGAGATCCCTGTTGATAGCGGCCATTACTTCGTGCGAATAACAAGCTAGCTGCACAAGAACAATGTTTTCTGAAACCATGCTGATTATGTATCAATAGATTGTTCCCTTCAAGATGACTCATAATGTTTGAATACAGTATATGCTCCAAAACCCTACTGCAAACCGACGTCAATGATATAGGTCTGTAGTTCGATGGATTACTCCTACTACCCTTCTTAAAGACTGGTGCGACCTGCACAATTTTCCAATCTGTAGGTACAGATCTATCGGTGAGCAAGCAGTTGTATATGATTGCTAAGTAGGGAGCTATTGTATCAGCATAATCTGAAAGGAACCTAACTGGTATACAATCTGGACCTGAAGACGTGCCCGTATCAAGCGATTTGAGTTGCTTCGCAACCCCTAAGGTATCTACTTCTAAGAAACTCATGCGAGCAGCTGTTCATGTTTCAAATTTTGGAATATTCCATTCGTCTTCCCTGGTGAAGGAATTTCGGAAAACTGCATTCAATAACTCCGCTTTAGCGGCACAGTTGTCGGTAGCAGTACCATCAGCACTGCACAGCGAAGGTATTGACTGCATCTTGCCGCTTGTGTACTTTACATATGACCAGAATTTCTTCAGATTTTCTACCAAATTTCAAGACAATGTCTCATTGTGGAACCTATTAAAGGCATCTCGCATTAAGTCCGTGCCAAATTTTGCGCGTCTGTAAATTTTAGCCAATCTTCGGGATTTTGCATCACCAGTAGTCATCCTCTGTTTCAGTACCATTTTGGTCACCGAGTGTCTGGACATTTTGTTTTGATCCACCTACCGCTTTGACATAAGACCAAAATTTCTTAGGATTTTCTGCCAAGTCAGTACATAGAACTTTGCTTTTGAATTTGTTGAACGCCTCTCACATAGCCCTCCTCACACTACATTTCACTTCGTGTAATTTTTGCTTGTCTGCAAGGCTTTGGCTTTGTTTATGTTTGCTGTGAAGTTTGCTTTGCTTCCGTAGCAGTTTTCTAACTCATTTGTTGTACCACAGTGGCTCTTTTCCATCTCTTATGATCTGGCTTGGCACATACTCATCTGATGCATATTGTACGATGGTTTTGAACTTTGTCCACTGATCCTCAACACTATCTGTACTTGAGATAAAACTTTTGTGTTGAGCCATCAAGTACTTGAAATCCGCTTTTTGTCACTTTTGTTAAACAGAAAAATCTTCCTAACTTTTATAATATTTCTATTTACAGCTGAAATAACCGATGCTGTAACCGCTTTATGATTGCTGATTCCCTGTTCTGCGTTAACTGTTCCAAATAGTTTGGGTCTGTTTGTAGGTCTAATATGTTATTGCCACGAGTCAGTTCTCTGTTCAACTGCTCAGGGTAGTTTTCTTATAATGCACTTAAAAAATTTTCAAAGGCTTCTTTGTCCCTGCGACCAGTTATAAATGTTTCAGTCTCCCAGTCTATATCTGGTAAATTAAAATCTCCACCCAAAACTATAACAACTAGTTTCAGCCAACTTTCCATCCCTAGTACTATGTGGGCATTGTGACCATTTATTAATGAGAGCAGTTCTGGGACCTTTCTATAGACACTCATGCAGTTTACTATTACCACATTAATATTGTCATTCCCTGTTGCGTTTTGCCTACTGCTGCCTTGTTGCGTCTCAGGAGGTGTCTTGTCAGGCCTAGGGAGGAAATTCTCTAACCTGAAAAACCCACATGGGCACTCCACACATACTCCGCTACCCTTGTAGCTGCTTCCTGCATGTAGTTCTTCTGGATGCTTCTCTTTTTTGTCAGGAAGTTTATCAATATATCAACTATTCTGATTTTTTATATATATATATATATATATATATATATATATATATATATATATATATATAAACTTAAAAACAAAGATGATGTGACTTACCAAATGAAAGTGCTGGCAGGTCGACAGACACACAAACGAACACAAACATACACACAAAATTCAAGCTTTCGCAACAAACTGTTGCCTCATCAGGAAAGAGGGAAGGAGAGGGAAAGACGAAAGGATGTGGGTTTTAAGGGAGAGGGTAAGGAGTCATTCTAGTCCCGGGAGCGGAAAGACTTACCTTAGGGGGAAAAAAGGACGGGTATACACTTGCACGCACACACATATCCATCCACACATATACAGACACAAGCAGACATGTCTTTGGTCTTTAAATATATATATATATATATATATTCCTGGTTAAAACAAAAACACAAACACACACACACACACACACACACACACACACACACACACACACACACACACACATATATATATATATATATATCTGTGTGTGTGTGTGTGTGTGTGTGTGTGTGTGTGTGTGTGTGTGTGTGTGTTTGTGTTTTTGTTTTAACCAGGAATGAAGTTACAGTGGAGATAAAAAGAAAAATAAAGTTTTACTTGGTATTATGGTAACATGGAAATAATGGGCAATATGTTACTGTCCTCATTCACTTTAATGAAGAATTTAATAGTTATATTTTTATGGGAGAACTACAATAAGTTTTACTCCATTGTTGGGTAATATTCTTTCTGAAAAGATTATATAATATTTGAAGGTGTCAAATATCATTATCAAATGGTTGTGAAATACTGATGGAAGAGTATATTGAAAAACAGCCACAGTACATCTAGAAATGTCTTTGGAAATCTGAAAGCACCACCTGCTACCCAGTTTTTTCAAAGGTTATATAAAAGATAAATACATATTTATCTATATATGCATGGGACCTCACTGCAAAAAGTTGTTGAAGCAGGCCTGTCAAATCTGTCAACAGCATTAAGAACATTGGGCAAGGCTGTTTTTCCACAACCTATACGGCAGTAAACTGGGAATTTAGAACAGCAGAATACACAATGTGTATCTGTTTTATGTCAGACGTACTGCGCATGTAAAAATACTGAAATGATTTCTTCTCAATCATAAAAAACTGCAGAGTTCCTTTTTAACAGTATATGGGGATACAAATGACGTCACTGTTGCCTGGATGAATAAATAAATACATTAAAAAATAAAATTATCATAGGCATGAAAGCATTAGAGGGCATTTTAGTGTGTAGCATTGTTGTTATGATTTTTGTATCACTACATATAATACAAAAACAAAGATTAATTGAATTATTTACATGTTGAAGTTCGTTTTTACACATCAGTGTCATAAGTTATGCAGTGAAGTATAATAATGGATGAAAAAATAAACATACAAGAAGAGGCTGAAAGTACAAGAATGGTTTTCTGAAAATTCTGATGATAGAAATGGTCTGAAGCACATGATAGCATAATTAGGCTCATTTTTTTATAAAAGGAATGGTTATTTGTCACATACTTGGCCAAAGAGATCCTACCAAACTATTCATCTATCAGAATGTTTTTAAAAACAAGTGTTAAATTTGATACAAATTTTGCACAAAATGTACAAAGTGCACCAGTAGAAAAAAGTCTTATTTAAATAAAAGTATAACCAAATGATAAGTTACCTAGAAGGTTATATTTCTATGCACATGGGAACATATAACCTAAGAACAAGTTACTTTGACACTCCTAATATTTTACATACAAGGAAAGACATTTTATTTCAGAAATAAAATATAGTTATATTTAAGAAACTAAGCACTTGTTTGCCAACTTATTGTCTGTTTGTATGTACCCTATTACGGGGGAACCTGTCTTATTTACATATTACATAATAATGATTTCATTATTAGGATGATTAATAGCAAGGTTACAAAGTAAGATATTAAAATAGATATCTAATAAAAGAGCATAATAATGAAAAATTATTTCATTTCATGATACAGAATTCTAAAAGAAATAAAATAGGTACAGAACAGCTATAAAGTGGGTCAAATAAATACTCATGGTTATCTATTTACAATTGGGAGAGATGAAAGAGTAGCATTCTGGAACACACTATAAATACCTTTCCAAAAAAATGCAGGAAAGGAATCTAAGAACACATCACATTGTCAGCTTTAAAAGTGAACAAGACATACGTAACTTGACACCTACTCTCTTGCTGCAGTGTATACAAGTAGTGTTATTTAAATGCATATGAAATATGATATAATCAGATGATGAATATGTGAAATAAAGGCTAGCTACATTAGTTTCCCTTTGTGTGAGTACTTTAGTACCACTGCCTCTTCTTTCATTCAATTCCTCTTTATTCTAGGTGATAGCACCTTTATCATACTATGACAAGAAGAGAGGAAGTGGCAAGCTGAGCTGAAGTACAGCGAAGTTCACTCAGCACATAATATATGGATTTCTGTTAGATGCTGAACTACCATTCACATGAGAAACTCCATTCATTTTTTAAGTATAATTATTTCATGAGGTGGATATCTGCATACAATTTTCATGATGGAGTGTTAATAGGAGTCTTCTTTCTCATATGTTACTGGAATATACTTAGAGTTTTGAATATGATAATGCACATATAGTATTTACACTCTTAAAATTTGAGCTGCAGTGTTAATACCACAGTGTAATGTTTAGATCAATCAACACACACACCTTTGAGGCAGTCTAAAATTCTAGGTGTTTAATAGAGGAAGTATCAAGTGAACAAATGGGGGTGATTACAGAAATGATCAACTTATTTCATGCACAGATATTTTTGTATTCTTCAAACTACTCATGAACATTTCTCGCTATGTGATGTATTGCATGTAATGTTGGAATACAGTCTGATGGACCAAAACATTATGACCAGCTGCTTACTAACTTATGGGTTAAATTTTGGAACAAAATACAACAACAGTTCTGAATGTCACAGATCCAAGAAGTTCCTGGTAGATTTCTGGAGGTATGCAGCACCAGGTATTTATGCACATGTAATGTAACTCCTGCAAATTATGGGCCAGTGGCTTGTATATGTGACACTGGTACACAATAGCGTACCAAATGTGTTCCAACAGGTTCAGATCAGATGAATTTGGTGGCCAGGACATCAATGTGAGTTCACTATCGTACTCCTCAAAACACTGTAGCACAATTCTGGGCTTTTAAAATGACAGTTATCTTGCTGGAAAGTGCCATTGCTGTCAAAGGAGACACCAAGCATGCAAGGTTGCAGGTGGTCCACAATAATGTTTATTTTCTATTACATGTTCCATGGAAGCCCAAGTGAATGTTCACCATAACATGTCCTGTGTCCATGGTTTGTTGCATGTTTTGAGCAGTCATTTGCCTGGCTGATGGCATATTCAGACACAACCATCAACTTGATGTAACAAAGAATGTGATTACTTTAGCCAAGTGACATGTTTCCATTGTTCCATGACCCAGTCTCAATTATCTCTTACACACTGCACTCTAATTAACAATATCATTTTGTCAACATGGAACAGTGCTCATTTGCTGCATAGTCCCATGTTCAACAATGTGCATTGAACAATGTGTTATGAAACACATTGTCATCAGATGTGCCACAGATCACAGCTTATCCTGTTTTGCATATTGGGCATGCCAGCAACATCCACATTCTGTGATGAGGACTGGCCATCCAATACCTTGTTTTCTGCTCATGGTTTCACCATCTCTGGACCACTTTCCATAGATTCTCATGACAGTAGCACATGAACAGCATCATCATTTCCATGATGCTCAGTCCCCGGTGCCAAGCCGTAACTATCTTTCCTTTGTCAAAGATGCTTATACTAGGATATTTTCTGATTTACAGGCTGTTACATAGGTAGAGTCCCCATTTGTCTGCTTCAGTTATGTACTTTCTTACATGAAGTGGCATTTAACCTTGCAGTGGACAGTGATCATAATTTTTTTGCCCACTGGTGTATCACTCTATCCAGGGGAGACATTCATACAGTAATGGTATACTTTATCTCAGAGGCTGGATTCAATGTCATATGAGTTTAGAGGACACAACCCTTGAATTTTTGGCCATAGAAAGCACCATGGAAATATTCCTTATAATATTAAACTGTTGCTACAAGCATGTGTTTTTCAGCAGTGGTTATATGGTTTTAGCCATTTGCTAAAAAACTACATCCTTATGATAAAATGGAAAAATAAATTTCAGGAAAACCACACATCTTTCCTATATAATCTGCTTCAACACCATCATAATGACTGCCAACTCAGCACTGATTGAAAAGTCATGATTGATTTGGAAAATCAATTCTAAAGATATAGTTGGGAAAATTTGTCAAGCAACAACAGGAATACTGAACTCCATCTGTGTATACTTCAGTTACATTATGTCACTTGTCTTCACTATGAGAAGCAATAAACACAGGCTACAGCATATCCTTTCATGAAACCTAAAAGTTATACCTCAGAATAAAGTTATGAAGGCAATTTATTCTGATTTTGATGAAGAGCTTTAATTTGCACATCCCTCAAACACAAAAGAAGAATAAATTTTATGGACCTCTATTAAGCAACACTTTGTTTTCATATTAGAACTCATTTATAACAATTTTTCACAGAACATTAATCACAGGAAGCACACTGTGTAAGGTTTTGCAGCCTTTCATAATACAGGCACTAGGACATCTCGTACCATGGTTCAATATGGAAGAATTTTCCGATACTCCCATTAATAAAAGTCTGGTAGGTTTTGAATTCTTCATTTGTGTGACCATAGTGTCTGTAGTTGCTTTATAATTCTTGAGAGTATTTTTGTTCTGTCGTTGCAGCTATACAATCACACATTTTGGTAGTTGCAATGACAGAACAAAAATACACTCAAGAATCAGTAGGTTTTGGTCTGGAGAACACTGAGGCCAGGAAAATGGTCCACCACCTCTTTTCCATCTGCCACAGAAACTGTTCTTAAATGTTGACAGATATTAATATTGAAATAAGGAGAAAAACTGTTGATGCTAAATGGCAGTAACACAATGACATGGGTTGCATGTTAACACAAATTACTGGCTGTGAACCTAAGAATTTACAGCTTAACGAGACATAACCCAATGGCATTTTGAACATCCCGCTTAAGAAAGAATTTCATGTGGTATGCCTGTATGTTCTGTTCTTGTTTGTTTCACATGATTAATATACCATATGGAATTCTGGAAACAAAGATCTAAGGTGGAAATAAAGTGTTTCAGGACCCATGTCCCCCCAACATATTGTCTTATACCATGTGTGAGCAATGAATCTTTAAAGTTGGTCTTATCTTATTGTTATATCCTGTATAGTCAACATAGCTTCTTTCTGCACAAAGCACAGGAGACTTTTGTTGCTAATGAACGCCTTTCAAAAAGTCATTCCATGTGTGAGAAAACTAGGGTGTGAAATGTAAGTATGAGAAAATAACATGAACTTTAATACCTTTTGCATGACTAAGCTGTGGTCCTGACACTAAGTGGTGCTGACAGTTTGGAATGGCTTTTTTGCAGATGGTATCATGAGGAAGTGAAATTTCATAATTCTAGATAACATAATAGAAATGCACGCACCTGGGCATGCACGGACACAATATGTATCTTTCAGATTAACACAGCATATATCTATTAATTTTGCACAGGGCATGTCTGTCAGATTCACACAGCTTCTACATATTATCGAACTAATGTCATCATAATTAACTTGTGATGATGACTTTTAATTATATCACGCACTTTGGAAGGAATTCCCTTCAGCCAATTCACTTGTGGCCTCCAGGTTAGTTTACAGTTTGATATAAGACGTGGAAACATCCACCAAATCTATGGAAACTCTATGTAAATACTTTAGGAGTAAACGAGAACACTCACAGAATAGCAGAAGTATTGAGTCATTGAGAGGCACACACAAAAAAGAAAGAATACTTGCTAGCTTTCAGAAGGAATCCCTTCTCGAGCTACACATACAATCCTGGCATTGCACATTCAGCCAGTTCTCTCTCTCTCTCTCTCTCTCTCTCTCTCTCTCTCTCTCTCTCTCTCTCTCTCTCTCTGTGTGTGTGTGTGTGTGTGTGTGTGTGTGTGTGTGTGTGTGTGTGTGTGTGTGTACATTTTCTTTCTTTTTGTGTGTACCTGTCAATGACTCAATGCTTCTGCTTTTGGGCGAGTGGTCTCCTTTACTCTTACAGTATTTAAATTCAACCAGAAATTACTGCAACTATAGAAAATACAGAATTATTTCTTCATTTTTGGTTTCAGTAATTAAATATATGGCACAAATTATTAAAAGGAGATACTAACTTTTTCACTATTTTATGTAATAATTTTTTACAGTGTTTCACTAACAAATTTAAAAAAAGTATAATTTTTTGTGTAACTATTTGAATTTGTTTCTCACATACCAATGCAGGCACAGAAATGCACATACCTGGCATTGCACGGACATAGTATGTATCTCTCAGATTCATACACATGTATCTACTAATTTTGCACAGGGTATATCTGTCAGATTCACACAGCTTCTATGTATTATTGAACTAATGTCATCATAATTAACTTGTGATGACCACTTTTAATTATATCAAGCACTTTGGAAGGAATTCCCTTCAGCGCATTCACTTGTGGCCTCCAAATGCATCATCAGTCATCTCCGCCAGATTCATTCTGGAGCCACTACACACTATAATGACAGTGTCATCAGCGTATGCAACTGATCCATCTACTACATTTATCCAGTCTAGTAGTCTCTAGTGTGTTTATATCATTACTCAAAAGGTTACAGCTCAACATTTTGTGCCCTGAGGAAGTTTTCTGTAATCTTTTTAATTGTCTTAAGAAGTCTTTGACCAATGCTCTCTCTAGAACAGCAGAGTGGATTGGGTGAAGGGTGAGTCAGTCGTTCCCTAAAACTACAGCAGTCCTGATAAGGGAAGAAAACCCCAAAAGAAAAATAGGACAAGTTTAAGAGTCATGAAATGGCAGTCCCATACTGAACTACTCTTGCAAGAGGCCACAGGCCTCTCCTAGGGGAATTTCACCTGGACACCCATATTCTTCATAAAGAAAAAACAGCTGGAAAAATTTGTGAGGATCAAACAGGTTTAAATGTTTAATCAATGAAATGAAGAAGACGGTGAAGAAGAAGAAGAAGAAGAAGAAGAAGAAGAAGAAGTACAATGAGCCACTGACCACTATATTATTTCCCAAAAGCTGCAGTAGTGAGATTTAGTGGCCTAAAGATCTTTAAGATGTGTGAAAATGGTAGACTATAATTTTTGAAACACCAATCGGTATGAGTGATTACTGTCCTGGACACCATAATTCATGTAAAGCATGTAGTGTACAGCAATTTGAGCCCTACAAGACTGCAAAACTGACATTTTAGTGGTAATAGGCTATCGGGCCTACCATTATCCTCAAACAATGATAAGTCCACTGGTTCATATGGTTTTCTGTACGTAATGTTAAACATGACCATTACAGTACTTACACTATGTGATCAAAAGTATCCGGACAAGATGGCGGTGAGTATACACGTAGTTTCAAATCACTCGGTAATTTGTGATCGTATTTCGTCAGTGAAGTGTACCATGTGCCATAAAATTGTGTTAAATGGATTAAGAATTTGCGCGTTCAATCATAAGTGAAGCCATACCCATTGTTTCTCATGATCAGAAGTTCTAAATAAGTGCGACTGCAGTATAGAATGCAACGGGTGGGACAAAGCCAGTGAAATGCACAGGGCAAGTTTGCAAGTGAATGTAGAGAACGAACTTAGGAAAGAACTCGATTATATTATAAAATACGCAAAAATGCTTGAAAACTTGGTAATAAGTGTGAGAAATTCCTCAAAGTCTAGCCTACAAGAGTTCTCAAATACCAGTCAAATAAGCAGCACACGACCAAAAACAAAAACAGCGGAACTTACTTTAAAACTAAGTAATAGGTTTAGTGTGCTTGAAAATAGCACAGAGGAGAAAGAAAAATCAAATTGTACCATCATCCACACTGAAAGTTCAGTGATCAATGCTAAATTGCGCTCACAAAGCAAAACAAATCGGCCTGCTATTTGTAAACAAAACAAAAAACACATGTTGGAAAATAGACATGAAATCCTTATTCTAGCAGACAGCCATGGAAGAGGTGTAGCCGAAATTATGAGTTCTAAGAAAAAAGGATTCAAGGTAACTGGTGTAATCAAACCAGGAGTGCCACTATGTGAAGTTTTAAATAGCTGTAATCAATCTATGACAAATGGCAGCACATGTGTGATAATTGGAGGTGCCAACAATGTATACCACAATGAAACTAGACGTGCTACAACAGTTTTAAAGCAAGTAATTTGTAAAATGCCTGAAGTGAAATTTTTTGTTGTCAGTATCCCTCATAGGTATGATCTCATGGAAAACTCTTGCGTGAATACTGAGATTATTACCGCCAACAGACTTTTCGCTAAGATATGTCGAGGTTATCCTAATGCTACATATGTTGGGATAAATAGTGATTGCAGAGAGCATTTTACAGAGCATGGACTTCACAGGAACATGGAAGGGAAAGAAGCCATGAGTGCTGAAATATCGAATGCTATTAAAGACTCTAAAGTAGAACAAAACACTATTACACTGTCTGAAAACGGCCTTATTAAAGCATCAACATTAGTGGAAATAGGAAGAGCTGATGTCCCACAATCATTGGTAGCAACAGAAGATTCTTTGAGGTTAGAAGAAGTAAAAAAATCTGAAGTGTCATCCAGTACAGCAGCCACATCAGCCAAATTGTCAGTAGTGTCGAAATCATCAAAAACAGCTGAACCATTATCATCAGCAGCAGATGTACCACCCTCTCCAGCAGGTTCAAAATCAAGTCCAGAATCTGTGACTAGTCCATCAATCAGAAGAACAGAGGCAAGAACAGTGGTACAAAATGCCACTCAGATATCATCAACAGAAGAAAAATCAACACTATCGGAGCTCCATTTATCAGCTTCATACGCAGCTTCAACGTCCACAGTAACGTCAGTGCCAACTGTAGTTCAAGATTTAAACAAAAATACTGTTTCAGCAAAAGTTCCAGTATCAATTGGAACATCACTTACAAAACAAGACTCAGCATCAAAACTGGCATCATCTCCAACATCCACTGAATCATCAGCTTCAGAAACACCTCCAGCATCCACTGAAACAGCAGCTACAACTACAGATACAAGAAGTATGGTGGCACGTCCAGGGGTAAGAAATACAAGGAGCAGGAAACGTGTAATTCTTAAGGATTTTTGGTACCCAGCCTCAGCAAGGAACAGCCGGTAACATTGGGAAACATGAGTACAAACTCCTCTCAATCTAATTTCAATAATTTAAAAATAATGAGCCTTAACATACAATGCATTAAAAATAAAATATTAGAACTTGAGATTGCAGCCAGTGAAGCTAGTATAGATTGTATTTGCATTCAAGAACATTGGTGCACGAGTTATGAACTAGAAAATATTTTCATTTCCCCATACAAATTAGTAAGCCAATTTTGCAGGAAGGAAACAAGACATGGTGGTGTTTGCATTTATGTAAAACCTGGAGGAAAGGTTAAAAATATGACTGTAACTGAATCCTTGAATGAAGAAAAACATTTTGAGGCTGGAGCAATACAGTTGAATATGCAAAAGAGTAAATTAATAATAATGTCAGTGTACAGATCACCATGTGGTGATCCTGAAATTTTTAGAAATAAGTTAGAAGCATTGCTCAAAATATTACATCATAAAAAATCAACAATAATTATAAGTGGAGATTTTAATGTCAACTTATTGACTGAAATTGCATCCAAAGATCAGTTCCTGAATGTTTTACATAGCTTCAATTTGTATCCACATATAACTAACCCTACAAGAATAACAAACTCTTCAAAAAGTCTCATAGATAATATCTTCAAAAATATAGATGCCATAGATATAGATGTAATAAATGTTGACCTAGGAATATCTGATCACAATGCACTTATCCTTAAATTTCCCATAGTCCCTGTGACCAAAAATAGTTCATACCAAATGTACAAAAGAACCTTTTCCACAAATAGTAGCAGTCACTTCATAAATACACTGACTAACCAATCATGGGCAGAAGTACTGTTACAAACTAGCACAAACACTGCATATAATGTTTTTTCTTCCCTGTTTATGTTGAATTTTGAAATGTGTTTTCCTAAGAAACATGTCAAAAGAAACACATATGGACATACACATGCTAACTCCTGGATCACAACAGGTATTAGAAATTCCTCCAGGACCATGAATATGCTCAACTATAGACTAAAAAGTTGGACTGACCCCAAGTTTAATGAATATGTAACAAATTACAAAAAAATATATAGAAAAGTAATTACAAAAACAAAATTAGTAAGTAATGATAAATTAATAAGAAAATCAGGCAATAAATCAAAAACTATTTGTGAAATTGTGAAAAGGGAAACAGGTAAGGGCCTCAAGGATCAGGAAATAGTACTCAAAAATAGTGAAAATATTGAATTAAAAGATGAAACTCTGGCAAATTACATTAATAATTATTTTTTAAGTGTACCAATGTCATTAAGTAAAAACTTTAGTAAACATGAGAAATTAACAGCCCCAAAAGTAGACAGTAGCATGTTGTTAACGCCCACAAATGATAATGAAATATTAAAGGTGATAAAAAGTCTAAAATCAAAAATGTCTGCAGGTGTGGATGAAGTGCATGTGTCAATAATAATAAAAGTTGCCCAACAAATTATAAAGCCCCTGGTACATATTGCCAATTTGTCTTTCAGCGAAGGTGTGTTTCCTGAGAGGTTGAAAATCTCTAAGGTTAGACCTCTGTTTAAAAAAGGAGATCCATACAAGGTAGAAAATTATAGACCAATATCCCTACTCCAATCATTTTCAAAAATTCTAGAGAAATTAATGAAAACCAGACTCATAAATTACTTAGATGCTCACAAACTTCTAAACTGCAATCAACATGGCTTTCGCTCGGGCCACAGCACAGAATCAGCTATCCATGCCTATACAAAAGAGATTGTCAGGAGTCTCGACACTAAAAAATGTGTAGTGGGAATTAACTTAGATTTATCTAAAGCTTTTGATACAGTAAAGCACAAAATTCTGTTAAACAAGATGGAGGCAATAGGTGTAAGGGGAGTTGTGAAGCAGTGGTTTGAATCTTACCTTCAAGATAGAACTCAGGTGGTAGAAATCATCACAGAGCCTAAAAATCAGAAAATCAAGTGGGTCTCAGATGCAAAGAAATTGGAAATAGGTGTCCCACAGGGCAGTGTTCTTGGTCCCTTATTATTCTTGCTTTATATAAATGACATAAAAAATCCTAATATTTCTACCAAAATAATGTTGTTCGTAGATGACTCTAGCCTAATTATAAGTGATGACAAAAAATCATTAACCACCACAACTGATATAGTCCTGAAATATATTCAACATTGGTTTAATGCTAATGAGTTAACACTTAATCTAAGTAAAACAAATTTTATACAGTATGGCAAAGCTGCTCAAGATATGGACCTCCAGTTAAAACTAATGGATAAGAAGGTAGAGAGTGTACAATCCACAAAGTTTTTGGGCATGCACATTGATATCAAAACTTAAGCTGGAAAGGCCATCTCAAGTACTTATCCCACAGGCTCAATTCGGCATGTTTTGCATTGAGGATATTATCTAGAGTATGCAGCACAGACTGTACTAGACTAGTGTATTTTGCTTACTTTCAGTCCATCGTGTCTTACGGCATAGTGTTCTGGGGTAAAACTAAATCAAGCTTAACAGAGATCTTCAAATTTCAGAAAAGAGCTATACAAATCATAACACATAACTCTCCAAGAACTCATTGTAGGCCCCTTTTCAAAGAACTGCAAATACTCACAATACCATCACTGTATATTTTTAAAAGCATTCTGTGTACAAGAGCACATATGAAAAATCTACGTACAAATGAGGACTGCCATAATTATAATAATAGAACTCGTAAGAATTTGTATGTAGAAAGGGTAAGGACAACACAAACCCAAAAGCATGTAAGTTATTTTGGAATAAAACTCTACAATGCTCTGCCAGTGTACATGAAGGCAATAATAGATGAAGTAAAATGTAAGACTGAGCTTAAAAATTACCTTTTAAGCAAAACTTTCTATGACGTAGATGAGTACTTTGATTGTGTGTAAATTTATTGCCAAAAATTTTAATTTATATGTCTACATTTGTACTTCTAAAAAATGCCTTGAAAGTGACATTCCATTATTATACTTGTACTAGTATGATAACTTTGTTGTGACAATTCCTACATCATGTAAATGATATACAGGAAGAGAGTAAAATGAAATGAAATGAATGAAATGAAATAAAATGAAACCCCCAAAAACATAGGTTTTTTGTATTAGGTGCATTGTGCTGCCACCTACTGCCAGGTACTCCTTATCAAGCAACCTCAGTAGCCATTAGGCATCATGAGAGAGCAGAATGGGGTGCTCCATGGAACTCACAGACTTCAAATGTGGTCAGGTGACTGGGTGTCACTTGTGTCATACATCTGTATGCGAGATTTCCACACTCCTAAACATCTCTAGGTCCACTGTTTCTGATGTGATAATGAAGTGAAAACGTGAAGGGGCACACACAACACAAAAGCATACGGGCCAACCTCATCTGTTGACTGACAAAGACCGCCAACAGTTGAAGGGGGTCATAATGTGTAATAGGCACACATCTATCCAGACCATCAAACAGGAATTCCAAACTGCATCAGGAGCCACTGCAAGTACTATGACAGTTAGGCAGAAGGTGAGAGAACTTGGATTTCATGTTCAAGCAGCTGCTCATAAGCCACACATCATGCCAGTAAATGCCAAACGGCTCGCTAGGTGCAAGGAGCATAAACATTGGATGATTGAACAGTGGAAAAATGTTGTGTGGAGTGAAAAATCATGGTACACAATTTGGCGATCCGATGTCAGGGTGTGGGTATGGCAATGCCAGGTGAATGTCATCTGTCAGCAAGTGTAATGCCAACATCAAAATTCAGAGGCGGTGGTGTTATGCTGTGGTCGTGTTTTTCATGGAGAGGGCCTGCACTCCTTGTTGTCTTGCATGGCACTACCACATCAGAGGCCTACATTGATGATTTAAGCACCTTCTTGCTTTCCACTTTTGAAGAACACTTCAGGGATCATGACTGCATCTTTCAACATGATTGAGCACCTGTTAATAATGCACAGCTGTGGCAGAGTGGTAACACAACAATAACATCCCTGTAATGGACTGGCCTGCACAAAGTTCTGACCTGAATCCTACAGAACATCTTTGGGATGTTTTGGAATGGTGACTTCATTGCCAGGCCTCACCGACCAACATCGATACATCTCCTCAGTGCAGCAATCCTTGAAGAATGGGCTGCCATTCCCCAAGAAACCTTCCAGTACCTGACAGAACACATGCCTGCAAGAGTGGAAGCTATCATCATGGCTAAGAGTGGGCCAACACCATAGTGAATACCAGCATTACCGACGGAGAGTGCCACAAACTTTTAAGTCATTTTCAGCCAGGTGAGGGATACTTTTGATCACATAGTGTACCTTCCTTCCCTAAAATTCTCGTTAGCAACCTACACTACTGTGAAAGTTGAAATGAAGTTAACGTTAAAGATTTTGGGCACTACTGCATATTTAACAATCACATGAAATGAAGTTTTTGATTATGCTTCATCCTCAAAGTGCAGCCTGCATTTTATACCTGTGCAGTGGCTTTATAGAATGACCTGTACACTTTGGCCTATATTAATGAGTGGCACAGTGAATCTGTACAGTAATGTGTTTTGCAGAATTTTGTAAACTGTCTCTGTATGCAAGCTTATAAAATAGTGCTACGTTTCAGATTTGCTTACAAAGACTAGGGAGTTTCTGGTTTAACTTCATGGCAACTCAATGCTGAGGTGCTTAAATAGAGGTAGAAAAAAAAATAAAATTATTGAAGGGAACAAGACATCTGGTAAACATACAGCAGAATGCAAATTTTTTGCAGAAAACCCGCACAAAGTAAATTCTCTCTATTATCAGATCGAGGATTCCAATTCTTTCAAGCCTTGGGACATATCCTATAAACAAATACCTTCTTTTAGTCTAGTTTTATCATAAATCTCTTTTTTTCCTCAATACTTTTAGTATATCCTAGATTAGTTATTTGATCTACCCACCTAATCTCCAGCTAAACTTTCTGTAGCACCACATTTTAAAAAGATTCTATTCTCCTCTTGTCTGACCTGCCGATCATCCACCTTTCACCTCCATACAAGGGTATGCAACACAGGAATACCTTCAGAGAAAAAGTCCTAACACTTAAATTTATATTCAATGTTAACGAATTTCCATTTCCCTACAACATTTCCCACTGGCAGCCTGCATTGTATATTATGTTTACTTTGGCCATCATCAAATATATAGTATTTCTACTCTCTCATTTCCCAATACAGTTCCTTAAGCATCTCCTAATTTAATTAAAAAACACAGTTTATTTTTCATGTCCTGCAACTCTCTTAAATCCAGTATTGTTTCACCCTTGTATTTTGTCCTTGTTAACTCCAGAATTTCAGAGAGTATAGTCCAGTCAACATTGTAAAAAGCTTTCTCTAAATGTACAAATGCTATAAATGAAGGTTTGCATTTCTTCAACCTATAATCTAAGGTATGTCATAAGACCATTGTTGCCTTGTATGTTCCTACATTTCTCTGGAACACAAACTGATCCTCACTGTGGTCAGTTTCGTATAGTCTTTCCATTAGTCGGTACATAATTCAAGTTAGTATTTTGCAACTATGACTTATTAAACTAATGGTTTGGTAATATTCACATCTGTCAGTCTCTGTCTTCCTTGGAATAAGAATTATTACCTTCTTCTTGAAACCTTAAGGTACTATGGCTGTCTGATATATCCTGCATACAAGGTGGAATAGGTTTGTAATGGTATGATCTCATAACAACCTTAATAATTCTGAGGGAATGTCACCTATTCCAGGGGTTATGTTTCAACTTAGGTCTTTCAGTGCTCTGCCAGATTCTTGTTGCAATATCCCTTCTCCTATTTCATGTTCATCCACTTCCTCTTCCTTTCCTTGTCTTTATTTGTGTAGCCCTTCTACATATTCCTTGAACCTTTCTGTCTCCCCTTCTTTGCATAGCACTGGCATGCCATCTCAGTTCTTGATATTCTTACAGCTACTTCGCTTTTCTCTCAAGTGGGTTCTTTTATTTTCCTATAGGGCACATCTATCATTTCCATAGCCATTCATGCTTTAACTATGGATTAAGTAGGAATAATTTTAGGGACCTGTCCTCAGAAAAATGTTTTAATTAAACTGTTTTGATAATTTATGTTCTGGAAATTAATTCCAGTAGAACATATTACTACCTAACACAGTTGATCCATATTTTTGCCCCTTAAGCATGCTTTTGGAAATTCTAATCATATTATAGACATGTGTTAGGAGTTAAACTCTTAGAGACTGAAACTGAAAATCTTTGTGGGGGTACTGACCTTATGAACTGGCAGCCTCAAATCTAATATACAAGATGTGTTACAAGTCACAAACTTCATAGTTTTAAGCTTACCTAGCCTGTGCATAAGCTAGCTATTCAAGTCTTACATTTGGTTCTCATACACTTCTTTTTTCCAAATGTTACAGAACATTCCTTGCCCCTCACATCTTAAGAAATTTGCATATATCTATTAGGATGAACTGAGTATTTTTTATTTATTTGGGGGTTACATATTTCCTATTACACTGCTCTTATGCAGGAAATCCAGGGAAATAATTACCTCAATGAGACTTTTGGCAGTAGAGCACTATGCTATATACAATACATAATGCCACAGCACACACAATCTTGTTGCTTCCAAATTGCTGCAAAACATCAGAATCACAGCTACTGAATATCTTACTATAGAGAATCCCACAAGACTTTTTTTTTACTATTTGTAATCAGTTTTTAATCACACAAAGCTTCACCATTAAGCTCATAGTGAGGAAATTATGAAATATACTCTCAAAAGTGTATTAAGCTCTAGCACATTTGTGAATGTATAATGAATCTATCTCATACACTATGTGTCTGAAGATGTCTTTTATGTTTTGAAATCAGTCACAATGAGTTACAAACAATAACTCTAGGTGACTGGAGATAAAAAAGTAGGAGAAAGTCTTTCATTCTCCATAAAATAACAGCAAACAAAAGTAACAATTGTGTACTGAAGGGGAATACTTCTTATCATCAGCAAAAAACATGTACTTGGAAATTTTTAGTGCCAGTAACAATTATATAGTGGCAAGTTACAATGCATTTGCATAAATAAGACAGTTGTGTAGTTCTATCACGATGGCACATTTTTTCACTTTTTCTCATTTTTGAAAGGCTTTGGTCCTTTGTGTAACCAACATGTTCCTCACAAAATGAGTAAAGATTCTACTGTGGATTGGCAAATATATATGATACAGAAAATGTCAGTCTATTCTGGTATACTGGGTGTTGTTTTGTCCCATTTTTTAAGAGCGGTCAGTTTCAATTTCAAATAATGATTATTATTTTCTTGAGAAATGGTGGAATTATATCTCTCATCACTCTTCAGTATCACATTTTTTAATAAACCTTATTACATTGGGTTTTGAGAGGCTGGTGGTGGCTGTGGTGAGGTACGGAAGGAGGTGATGGGGGAGGGGGAGGGAGTGGTGAGAGGGAGTAGGGGTGGGGGGAGTGGGTGGCGAGAGGGAGTAGGGGACGGGGGAGGGGGACAGAGGAGGGAAAGGAGGGGGACGGAGGAGGAGGAGGAGGAGGAGGAGGAGGAGGAGGAGGATGAATTTATAAATATGAAATTGCTCAGCATGAAGACCTGGCTAAGTATTGTAACATATCATCTGAAAACTAGGGTGTTTTCTCCTTGCTCTAAATTTCTTTGAATATAAGTAACTATTTCAAAAGTACTCATTGAACTCAACAACAGTAATGGATGTTTCACATTAATAGCTACAGGATTTTTCACATTCTCTGACACAAAAAAATTAGGAGCACCAAAAATTAGGAGTATATTCCAGACACAATCAGAGTACAATTAACAATGAAATGAAATCAAATAAAAATGACTCAGCACCACAGATTTAAAGTCTCACAAGCATAAACTAAGTACAAATTTGTGTAACATTATTATACTAAACTTCTTATTATGACACAACCTTGGTTCTTAAATTAAAATTGATTTCTCTCTTTTACACACACACACACACACACACACACACACACACACACACACACCTCTAAAAACAGATCCATAGGGGTCCTTTATTGTGGATAATATGGGAACATTTAACTTTTGACTGCTACTAAGGCAGACTTTCAATTTTTGATTATATCTTGTTTAATGTGTATGCTTGTCTTATTACCTACTGATGTCAAAAGCCCAAGAAATCAACTGAGGGTGTCTTGAGGATAATGTCATGCTATTTTAAGGTAAAGGAAGAATACTGGTATTGGACCTTGTGGAAATTCATGATGCATTCAACTACTACTGTGTTGGAAAGAAACATGTGTACTATATGCATATTTATTCCATATTTTGGATAATCATGTGATGTGTACTTTTGTGCTTTAAATGATGGAATCTTTACTCTGCAAAATGTGATGCACAAGACAATATCAAGACATTTAAAATTTTGGACTGGTTAAAACAGTGTGTGGTACCCGAAACATATTTTATATAATATGGAAGCTCCTTCAGTGTGCAGATGCAGTGACACATACATGCAAACATTCTTGTGGATGTGAAATATATTAACTTTTTAGTAATACTTCCTGGAGGCATAACTGTACATATTATACATATGTACAGTAACAAAGCATAAAAAAAAGTAAAAAAAATTAATATTTAATATATTGCACCTTATTTTAATAAGTGAGGATGTATGTACATAGCAAGAATTGGTTGATGTAACTGTGCCGCACATCTATAGTACAATAATTAGTCAATATTTTGTTAAAAAGACTTTCACTAAGGTACATTTTAAACGGGTACACTTACCTCAGATCAGGCAAAGGTAGAAATTCAATATCAATAAGTGGCCTTAAACTGGGTAGGCTGCAGGCAGTAATATGGCCATTTGAAATATAGCACACTAAGCACACACTATCTGTAAATGAAAATAAAATGCATGGTGTACTCATAAAATATGTATAAATTAACAACAAAGACATAAGAAACAAAAATATTTTCTCAGTTCAAGCTCTGAGCATACACTTCTCTCTCTCTCTCTCTCTCTCTCTCTCTCTCTCTCACACACACACACACACACACACACACACACACAGAGGGTGGGGGGCATCAACAAAGGGTGGGGGGAGGTCATTGACAGGGGGAGGTCGTTGACAGTGTGAGGGCATCAACAGGGAGCAAGGATGTCTATAAAGGGGGAGGGTGTCCACAAAGGAGGAAAGTGTTGGCAGGAGTGGGGTGGGGTGGTGTGGTGTGGTTATAGAGGGTTGGCAACATCAAAAATCAGTGACGTCATCTAAGAGGTGGGGGGATGGTCAGAGTCAAAGGAAAGGGGGACTGAGTCAAAAATGAGGAAAGGGGAGAGTCAAGAGGGAAGAGGGACTTGGGAGGGAGGGGGGGGGGGGTTCAAAGAGCAATTGTGGGCTGTGGCAAAGGGGCGGCTGGGTTTCTGTGTGGCAAATGGATGGATGAGGGTTTTCATCAAACAGAGATCAGAGGGATTCTGTAAAAATATGGTGGTGCTCTTGCAAAGGCGGGGCACCGGAGACTCCTTCATAGAGAGGGTGGCGGGGTTCTGTTAAAGAGGTGGTGAGGTGACTGTGTAAAGAAAGGGCAGCAGGGGCTCCATCAAAGATAGGGTGGGGCATGTTAGGGCAAGGTTGACCATGTCAAAGAGCAGGCACAGGGGAAGCTGTATCAAAATGGGTGCAGGGCTATTACAAAGAGGGGGAGGGGCAGTGTCAAAGAGGGGAGTGGTGGCTGCATCAAACAAGGGGAGGGAAGTCAACTGAAATGAAATATTTTGAAAACCAGATACTAGCTTTTCTTTAATGCATTTGTAAGCCATTTTCAGTTTATGGTGAGGTAATTACACTTCATTCAAAATTACTGTGTCTCTGATAATTTTCAAATATTATGGTACATGTATCCTATCATTGTAGTGACTGTAAGCAGCAGAGAAATATGGTGAAAGAGCTGTGACGTCACACTGAAAATTGAGCAACTTTTTAAATAGCTTGCAGTAATGATAGGTTCTATCATGTTTGACTCCTGCTGTACAGCAACTACTACACTGTATTCTTGCAATCTGTACTAAAAGTCTGTGAAAAAATGTTACTATTCATTGGCTTCTGTTATTATGTCCCTTGGAGTCACTCAGATGATTATTCTACATTGAGAATTACTGTTTATAAAAAATTTATTGAGTCTTCTGTGAACACTTATGATATGAGCTACAATTTTAGTATTTCAGCACTACAAAATGTGTACACAAACTAATCATTTAAATAGAAACTCAAAGAGAGAGAGAGAGAGAGAGAGAGAGAGAGAGAGAGAGAGAGAGAGAGAAGGAGGGAGAGGGAGAATCCTACAGTAATTTGTATGAACGTCTTGATTGTGTACCTGTTCATTAGATTGTGTACAGATATGAGGCTTTCTCAATAGGACTCAGTTATCTGATGCAAGGGTGAACAGATTTTCAGGTATACACTGTCCAGTCACATTACTGTGACCTCATGTCAAAAGCTTAGATATGGTCCCCAAGGATGGATGCATACTTCTGTTGATATGGTGCACCTTCCAGAATGATAAGACCACCAGGAAATGCCATGAAAACATTCCTCAGACCATAATGCTTCCTCCAACAGCCTGGACCCTTCCGACAATTGTTGCGGGTGTTTACTTTCAGAAGTGAGCTTTCAGCCAAAAGGCCTTCTTCTAAAGTAGAAAACATACACACTTTCACATAAGCACTATTCACACACACATGACCACTGTCCCTGGCCACTAAGGCTGGATTAATAGTCAGGCTCCCAGACTGAGTCTGGCCTCAGTGGCCAGAGAGAGTGGTCATGTGTGTGCGAGTTGTGCTTAGGTGAATGTGTGTGTGTGTTTTCTACTTTAGAAGAAAGCCTTTGGGCTGAAACCTCAGATGTATAGTAGTATTTTTGCTGTGGCTGTCATGACTCTTTATCTTCTCTATTGGTGGGTAGCAATCTTTCCTTTCCATAAAATTATCACAAATAATAATACAGAGTGACATTATACTTAACGATACAATCAACAATACTTGGTAAATCTCTTTAAATACACTCCTGGAAATTGAAATAAGAACACCGTGAATTCATTGTCCCAGGAAGGGGAAACTTTATTGACACATTCCTGGGGTCAGATACATCACATGATCACACTGACAGAACCACAGGCACATAGACACAGGCAACAGAACATGCACAATGTCGGCACTAGTACAGTGTATATCCACCTTTCGCAGCAATGCAGGCTGCTATTCTCCCATGGAGACGATCGTAGAGATGCTGGATGTAGTCCTGTGGAACGGCTTGCCATGCCATTTCCACCTGGCGCCTCAGTTGGACCAGCGTTCGTGCTGGACGTGCAGACCGCGTGAGACGACGCTTCATCCAGTCCCAAACATGCTCAATGGGGGACAATCCGGAGATCTTGCTGGCCAGGGTAGTTGACTTACACCTTCTAGAGCACGTTGGGTGGCACGGGATACATGCGGACGTGCATTGTCCTGTTGGAACAGCAAGTTCCCTTGCCGGTCTAGGAATGGTAGAACGATGGGTTCAATGTACCGTGCACTATTCAGTGTCCCCTCGACGATCACCAGTGGTGTACGGCCAGTGTAGGAGATCGTTCCCCACACCATGATGCTGGGTGTTGGCCCTGTGTGCCTCAGTCGTATGCAGTCCTGATTGTGGCGCTCACCTGCACGGCGCCAAACACGCATACGACCATCATTGGCACCAAGGCAGAAGCGACTCATCGCTGAAGACGACACGTCTCCATTCGTCCCTCCATTCACGCCTGTCGCGACACCACTGGAGGCGGGCTGCACGATGTTGGGGCGTGAGCGGAAGACGGCCTAACGGTGTGCGGGACCATAGCCCAGCTTCATGGAGAGGGTTGCGAATGGTCCTCGCCGATACCCCAGGAGCAACAGTGTCCCTAATTTGCTGGGAAGTGGCGGTGCGGTCCCCTACGACACTGCGTAGGATCCTACGGTCTTGGCGTGCATCCGTGCGTCGCTGCGGTCCGGTCCCAGGTCGACGGGCACGTGCACCTTCCGCCGACCACTGGCGACAACATCGATGTACTGTGGAGACCTCACGCCCCACGTGTTGAGCAATTCGGCGGTACGTCCACCCGGCCTCCCGCATGCCCACTATACGCCCTCGCTCAAAGTCCGTCAACTGCACATACGGTTCACGTCCACGCTGTCGCGGCATGCTACCAGTGTTAAAGACTGCGATGGAGCTCCGTATGCCACGGCAAACTGGCTGACACTGACGGCGGCGGTGCACAAATGCTGCGCAGCTAGCGCCATTCGACGGCCAACACCGCGGTTCCTGGTGTGTCCGCTGTGCCGTGCGTGTGATCATTGCTTGTACAGCCCTCTCGCAGTGTCCGGAGCAAGTATGGTGGGTCTGACACACCGGTGTCAATGTGTTCTTTTTTCCATTTCCAGGAGTGTATTATAATGCTCCAGAAATTCAGACAGAGTAGAAGCAATGGTCAAGCATGAACTGTTTGAACTTTGCTTTAAATGTATTTAATGTCAGTGCCATTTTAAGTAATCTTCTGCCTAGTTTCATAAGAGTGAAAATCTTAGATATGTTTTAAGATGTCTTCTTCTAAAGTTATCCCTTCTGTAGATATTAGTATGTCATGTAAGTGGTCTGCAGGAACCACTGCATTTAGCTTGCTTTATCACTCTGATAATCTTTTCCTGTATTTTAAATTTGTGTATTTTTTCTTTTTTTTATATAAATTTGTAGAATTCCCCAATTTGCACCAGTTGCAACCGTGTTGCCATTATACCGTGTTACCAATGATGGGCAGCATTTATTATGAGAGAAAATTCTATTAGCAAACAGAAGGGTATTCAGCTTTTTGTTTAGATTGTTAAGGTGCAGTGCCTTCTTCAAATCCTCCTGAATACATTTGTCTAAGAATTTTGTATCACTCATATGTAAGACAGTTTTCACTCAGAGTGGAAAACAGTGTTTGGAAGTTGGAGGTTTTGTATGGTCTGGAAATTAACTGACAATTTTTTCAAACTTTATGATGAATCTTTTGGTTCTGAACCATGGTGCTCAGTTTCGCACAACTGATGTTGCAGTTTTCTGAAGGTCATCTTCACTGAGTGATCTAATTAGAATATTAGTCTCATCTGCAATGAGTACTGTTGTTCTATAACTTTTTTCAGCCAAATCATTTGCATAAAGCAAAGCAAGGCAGGTTCCAGAACTGACCATTGTAGGAGTCCATACTTGATGTCCTGCTCATTAGTGTAGCAACTAGAGATTCTTCTTGTCATATTGTCTTTGTACTTTATTTCTGTAATCTACTGATTGCCAAGGTACGACTGGATCCACCTTACAGAATGGCATCTAACTCCAAAATTACTTCACTGAAATGAGAGAATATCAGGACCACTGACATTGAAGGCTTTACTAAGATCAAGAAATATACAAGATATCTGTTTTTATCATCCACTGCAGTTAGTTTTTCATTTAAAGAGGGAACGCATGCCAACTGTGTTAACTTTCCAGCTCTGAACCCATGTCGTGAGTCATTTACAGCATTTCTTTACTTAAGAAGATTGAAAATTTTACAAGAAACATTTTTTTCTATAATTTTGCTGAATCGCAGCATAACTAGTATTGGCCTATAGGTAATAATTTCACATTTGACACAGTCTTATGCACAGGTTTTACTTTTGCAGTTTTTAGTCTATTTAGGGATACATCATTCTCAAATGATGAGTTTACATTGTCTACTAGTGGTTTTGAAATAAAAGTTTGGTATTTTTGATGATAGCATCTAGTATCTCATCAGCACCCATTGAATATTTATTAGGTAATTTAGTATAGTTCCTCAGGTACTGATGGATACATGAATAAAATCTATGTATGAATGCTCTGATCTGGCTGTATGCTATTATTGCCTAGCTGCTTTTTATGATATGTATTTACCAACTGCTGAGATATGTTTGTTAACTGCACCATGATTAACCTACCTTGTGCCTATTTTCCTTTTTATGTTCTCCCAGATTGTTTTAGTTTTATTCCTGGAATTACATACTAGTCTGTCTATTTTTTATTTCTGAAATAATGTGTGTTGGTATTCATTAGTACTTTCTGAAGTAGGTAATGACATCAATTCCCTTATTTTGCTTTCTAATATTCATATAATCTCCACTGATTTTGACATGATATCTCTATCCCTGCATGTTTGTTTTTTGAACAGATTAAATGTGATTTTTTCCTTGGGCGAAGCCATTTAAAAAAAAAAATTTGAGCATAGTGACCAATAAAACTTGTGTTTACCACTTACGTGCTACAAGGAGATTTTTGTGTATTTATCAAACTCTGGTCAGTGATGTATGCTGCCATTTCTTTTTTCCAAGTTGGTTCATCAGTTGTAATAGTGCTTTTATTGTAAAGCTGTAGGAAATCTTGGAATTTCTTGGACTTCAAGAAATCAGTATGAAGTTATCACATATGATTATATTTTTCATGAGAGAATTAATTGTCTTCCAGAAATGTCTCCATGTGACCACAAAACACTTTTTTGTTTCCATATGATGACCTGTCTATGCAAACAATAACTGTATTTTGCCTTGATACATCAACTATACAGAGTTCTTTATCTTTTTCATTATTATAGTTAGTTACACTTCTGAATTCCATGTTTTCTCTAATGTATATACAGCTACGGTACACCCATACCTAAATAGTTGCCTACAAAACATGTTTGCTAGTTTGAACTGATGGTTGTATGACAGCTTTCATGTGTCTTGACTAAGCAAAAGTTCGGTAAAGCATAAGCCAGCAATATCAATCAGGTCATTTAAGATTATGTATATTTCATTAAGTTTATTGGACAGGAATTGAATGTTCTGATGGAGCGTGGACAGCGCATGTCAAAAATGTCAAAGTTCTATGAAGAATGAAGAAAGAGAAAGAAGTACTGGCCACCGTGAAAGCAAGACACATCATGCGGAACAACAACACATACCATCTCCTCCAGACATCCTCCAAGGAAAAATACGAGGGAAGAGAAACGTTGGCCAGAGAAGAATATCCTGGCTTAAGAACATCAGAATGTGGACATCTAAAATATCTACAGAGCTATTTAGAGCTGAAAGTGACAGGAGAAGCACTGCCAAGATGGTTGTCAACACCTGGAATGGATAGGAAGAAGAAGAAAAAGAAGAAGAAGAAGAAGAAGGAGTAACTTGAAGTTAGGTACAGACAACAGACACACATCAAAAAAAGTTTTGCATCACCTCGGTTTCAAGAGTTCCGAAATCTGTACAGAAAATTTGAATAGAGGTCAACATAAGTATCATTTCCACCCTTTTCACTGCTCATGAAAATCACACATTGCATGTTGTACCACCATACAGCGAGACCTTCAGAAATAGTGGTCCAGATTGCTGTACACACCAGTACCTCTAATACCCCACAACACGTCCTCTTGAATTGATGTGTGCATGTATTCATCATGGTATACTATCCACAAGTTCATCAAGGCACTGTTGGTCCAGATTGACCACGCAGAATCCATGAAGACGAATGCCTCACCAGTATGCTGCTGATATGGTTGTGCTGTCTGTCAGAGGATGGCATTCACATATTGTACAGCTGTTACAGCAGCACCCATGACCATCAGCAGTGTACGTCAGCCCCACATAATGCCACCCCAAAACATCAGGGAACCTCTACCTTGCTCCACTCGCTGCACAGTGTGTTTAAGGTGTTCAGCCTGACCAGGTTGCCTCCAAACACGTCTCTGATGATTGTCTGGTTGAAGGCATAAGTGACACTCATCAGTGAAGAGAACGTGATGCCAATCCTGAGCGGTCCATTCGATATGTTGTTGGGCCCATCTGTACCGCACTGCATGGTACCGTGGTTGCAAAGGTGGACCTTGCCATGGACGTTGGGAGTGAAGTTGCGCATCATGCAGCTTATTGCCCACAGTTTGAGTTGTAACACGACGTCCTGTGGCTGCACGAAAAGGATTATTCAACATGGTGACATTGCTGTCAGGGTTCCTCTGAGCCATAATCCATAGGTAATGGTCATCCACTGCAGTAGTAGCCCTTGGGCAGCCTGAGCAAGGCATGTCCTCGATGGTTCCTGTCTCTCTGTATCTCCTCCATATCCGAACATCACTTTGGTTCACTCCGAGATGCCAGGACACTTCCCTCGTTGAGAGCCCATCCTGGCACAAAGTAACAGTGTGGACGCAATTGAACCATGGTATTGACCGTCTAGGCATGGTTGAACTGCAGACAACGGCTGGCCGGAGTGGCCGAACGGTTCTAGGCGCTACAGTCTGGAACCGCGTGACCACTACGGTCGCAGGTTCGAATCCTGCCTCGGGCATGGATGTGCGTGATGTCTTTAGGTTAGTTAGGTTTAAGTAGTTCTAAGTTCTAGGGGACTGATGACCACAGCAGTTAAGTCCCATAGTGCTCAGAGCCATTTTTGCAGACAACGCGAGCCGTGTACCTCCTTCCTGGTGGAATGACTGTAACTGATCGGCTGTTGGACCCACTCTGTCTAATAGGCACTGCTCATGCACGGTTGTTTACATCTTTGGGTGGGTTTAGTGACATCTCTGAAAATTCGAAGGGACTGTGAGTGTGATACAATATCCACAGTCAATGTCTGTCTTCAGGAGTTCTGAGAACCAGGGTGAAGCAAAACTTTTTTTGATGTGTGTATTATTTCTTGCTTGATCACTTACTTCACTTTTTGCAGGACTGTCTCTAATAGGAAAAAAAAATCCTGATTTTTTTCCAGGTGTGGCATTCTTCTTGTTGACTTTTGGCTTATTGATTCCCTGGATGTGAGATTCTGACTTTCTTCTGTTGAATCATTTCCAACTTGCACTTTATTACTCATATATCCATTAATGACTGCCTTGTTACTACATTTGTAGTTTTAAATTCAGACGCAACACTTGTGTTACTGTTTCTTCCTGTTTGCTTGTTTCTGTTCACATACTGGTCCACAATTGTCCATTTGTTCTTGTTTGGGATTTTCACTTCATGATAGTCATTTTTACCTGTTATTTCACTTCAGGAAAGTTTTTACCTGTTTGTCCATTTGTGTTTGGTTTATTACTGTGCTAGGGCCATACATACAAAAGAGGCAAACCTATGTCAGTCTTTCCATATCTGTTTAAATTTGACCATTAACTATATATTCATTTATTTCTGGTTGTTCAAGTTCAAAATTCACAGTCAGTCTCTACCTTCACAGATCTGTGGCAGTACTAATTTTTTTTCTATCATGATGTGATTCACAGATTTGATGTTTCCTTTCATGTCTTGGACATCATATGTAAGAGGTGCTGGATGAATTATTATGTTATTTTGTGTATTAGTTTCAGTATGAATTCCAGAGGATCTGCCATGTTTTTGTGAAACACTTTCAGAGATTTTTCTGTGTAATTTGAGCCACCAACAACTATTGACATTTTTTCACCAAGAAGTTATCAGGTACTTTGTACATCTTTTTAAAAACTTCCTCAATTGGTTCAATGGGTTTGATAACACTTTGCATAATGAAATGATTACCTAACTTGTCCTCACAGTTTCTGCCTTGACTATCACTTATGATAAGAACTTGGTCTCATTGATGATCTGTTGCCGTATACTTGGTGAATGGTTCAGCTCAGGATAACCACATGAATTACTTAAATTATTAGCACATCAAATGTCTGATGTCATATTTAAAAAAAAAAGCCAAAATCTAGATAGTAAGAAGATAAATATAATAATACACAGTCAAATGGCAGTTTACTCTTTTAAAAAAACTATGACAAAAATTCACCTTAACATTTTGGTAGGAATACATCAGCAGTTTTGTGAAGAAGGTTCTAATGTGATTCATGCAGCTGAGAATAAAACCATTTCACTCATTATTATCCAAGTCATTTCATTTTATTTTTATTAATCCCAGAAATCTTACAGCATGTCATTACACATATATAATGGACAAGTCACCAGGAGAGCTTTCTTATGATCACTCAAAGCCACAATCTTCCTTCAATTATCAGTCAACGGATTCAGAAAAATTTGTTTTTTTTTGCACAAAAGTAAAAGAACAAAATGGTAAATATCCTAGAATTACTAGTCTCTACAGGCTGGAATATCAGCAATATAAGGAAAACTATAGATTGCTACTCACCATAAAGATAACACATTGAGTTACAGACAGGCACAACAAAAAAGACTGTTACACATTCAGCTTTTGGACACAGCCTTCTTCTGGAAAGAAAACCACACACACACACACACACACACACACACACACACACACACACACTAACACAAACATATTCATTTCTTCACAAAAGCAAGCACACCTCAAGCGTACATCACCAGCATGCATTCCAAGACAAGCTGCTGAAGATACAGGTCAGGTGTGCTTCTTGCTTGTGTGAATAAACATGTGTGTGTGTGTGTGTGTGTGTGTGTGTGTGTGTGTGTGTGTGTGTGTGTGTGTGTGTGTGTGTGGTTTTCCTTTTCTGAAGAAGGCTTTGGCTGAAAGCAAATTGAGTAACAGTCTATTTGTTGTCCCTGTCTGCAACTCACTGTGTCATCTTTACAGTGAGTAGCAATGTATCCTTATCCTCATACAGTTGTTTGTGTATGTGCATCATGTATCCATGATCCTTTATTCAGCAATTTGACACATATCAGGGGTCTAAGTACACTGATTCTGTAGCAGAATGATATTCACTGAAATCTGCAGCAATTTTGTATCCAGATGTGCACTTTGCAAAATGCTGCTGTGTGTCACAGAGTGTATTTTCATAGAGGAACTCCAGTTTCCCTGCATCCTAATAATGAAGAAAAACCTGCTACTTGCTTTGCTTAAGACTGAACTTCATCATCATTCAAATAATATCCCCATATTAGATCGTTCTGTGATATGGTTCACTCTAATAGAGTAAATTACTACACATGCAGACTTTTGTCTTTATCAACACAATGAGCACACTGTCAAGTCTTTAGGTCTCATTGAAATTTTGGTACGACTTGTCACAGAGGAATATCACTGAAGCTGCTTAATTAAGTTTATTAAGACCAGTTTATTAAGAACGATGTCGTAACTGTGGTATTGGGGTAGTGTCTTTGATTCATAATCAAAACGTCTTCAGTCCCAGGTTTGAATCCCACCGCTGCTTAAATTTTGATTAATAATCAGCATTGGCAGCTGAAGTCTTCCAGCATAAGAAATCATCCTCATTCTGCCAATGGCCTTGTCATAGAGGGCGGAGGAGCGGACAGAGGTTCAGGGCACTGTCTTGCCCCTGAAGACGGAAGAATCAACAAAGATCAATGGCATGAGGATGCAGAAGGCAATGGAAACCACTGCATTAAAAACACGTAATGTGTATCCACAGGACGTGTCGCCTGTAATTGAAGAAGTGTTGTGATGATCTCTCCTTTAGCATAAGATTCTGGAATAGTCCCCCATTCGGATCTCTTGGAGGGGACTGCCAAGGGGGAGGTTATCATGAGAAAAAGACTGAATAATCAATGAAATAATAACATTCTACAAGTCGGGGTGTGGAACATCAGAAGCTTGAATGTGGTAGGGAAACTAGAAAATCTGAAAAGGGAAATGCAAAGGCTCAATCTAGATATAGTAGGGGTCAGTAAAGTGAAGTGGAACGAAGACAAGGATTTCTGGTCAGATGAGTATAGGGTAATATCAACAGCGGCAGAAAATAGTATAACAGCAGCAGGATTCATTATGAATAGGAAGGTAGGGCATAGAGTGTGTTACTGTGAACAGTTTAAGGATAGGGTTATTCTTATCAGAATCGACAGCAAATCAACACCAACAACAACAACAACAACAACAACAACAACAACGATAATCCAAGTATACACCCTGATGTCACAAGCTGAAGATGAAGAGATAGAGAAAATGTATGAGGATACTGAAAGGGTAATACAGTATGTAAAGGGAGATGGGGGACTGGAGTGCAGTTGTAGGGGAAGGAGTAGAAGAAAAAGTTACAGGAGAATATGGGCTTGGGGGCAAGGAATGAGAGAGGAGAAAGATTAACTGAGTTCTGTAATAAATTTCAACTAGTAACAGCAAATACTTTGTTCAGGAATCACAAGAGGAGGAGGTATACTTGCAAAAGGCCAGGTGTTATGGGAAGATTTCAGTTAGATTACATCATGGTCAGACAGAGATTCCGAAATCAGATACTGGATCATAAGGCATACCGAGGAGCAGATACAGACTCAGACCATAACTTAATAGTGATGGAGACTAGGCTGAAGTTCAAGACATTAGTCAGGAAGAATCAATATGCAAAGAAGTGGGATAAGGAAGTACTAAGGACTGGCGATATACACTTGACATTCTCTAAGGCTACAGATACAGCGATAAGGAATAGCTCAGTAGCCAGTACAGCTGAAGACGAATGGACATCCCTAAAAATGGTGATAATAGAAGTTGGGAAGGAAAACATAGGTACAAAGAAGGTAGCTGCAAATAATCCATGGGTAACAGAAGAAATACTTCAATTGGAGGAAGTACAAAAATGTCCTGGGAGACTCAGGAATACAGAAACACAAGTCGATGAGGAATGCAATGAATAGGAAGTGCAGGGAAGCTAAGACAAAATGGCTGCATGAAATATGTGAAGAAACTGAAAAAGAAACTGAAAAAGAAATGATTGTTGGTAGGACTGACTCAGCATACAGGAAAGTCAAAACAACCTTCAGTGACATTAAATGCAAGGGCGATAACATTAAGAGTGCAGTCGGAATTCCACTGTTAAATGTAGATGAGAGAACAGATAGGTGGAAATAATACATTGAAAGCCTCTATGAGAGGGAAAGATTTGACTGATGTGATAGAAGAAGAAACAGGAGTCAATTTAGAAGAAATATGGGACCCGGTATTAGAATCAGAATTTAAAACAGCTTTGGACGACTTAGATCAAATAAGACAGAAAGGATAGAAAACATTCCATCAGAATTTCTAAAATCGTTGGAGGAAGTGGCAACAAAACAATTATTCACGTTGATGTGTGGAATGTATGAGTCTGGTGACATAACCATCTGACTTCCGGAAAAACATCATCCACACCATTCTGAAGATAAGAGCTGACAAGTGTGAGAATTATCGCACAATCAGCTTAACAGCTCATGCATCCAAGTTGTTGACAAGAATAATACACAGAAGAATGGAAAAGGAAACTGAGGATGCACTAGATGATGATAAATTTGGCTTTAGGAAAGGTAAATGCATGAGAGAGGCAATTCTGACATTGTGGTTAATAATGGATGCAAGACTAAAGAAAAATCAAGACAAATTCATAGGATTTGTTGACCTGGAAAAAGCGTTTGACAATGTAAAATGGTGCAAGATGTTCAAAATTCTGAGAAAAATAGGGGTAAGCTACAGGAAGAGATAGGTTATATACAATATATACAACAGCCAAGAGGGAATACTAAGAGTGGACGACCAAGAACGAAGTGCTCATATTAAAAAGGGTGTCAGACAAGGATGTAGTCTTTTGTCCCTACTGTTCAATTTGTACATCAAGGAAGCAATGATGGAAATGAAAGAAAGGTTTAGGAGTGGAATTAAAAAATTCAAGGTGAAAGGATATCAATGATACGATTTGCTGATGACATTGCTATCCTGAAAGAAAGTGAAGAAGAATTGCGTGATCTTCTGAATGGAATGAACAGTCTAATGAGTACAGACTATGGATTGAGAGTAAATTGAAGAAAGATGAAGGTAATGAGAAGTAGTAGAAATGAGAACAGTGAGAAACTTAATATCAGGATCAATGGTCATGAAGTAGATGAAGTTAAGGAATTCTGCTACCTATGCATTAAAATAACGAGTGATGGATGGAGCAAGGAGGACATCAAAAGCAGACTGGCAAATGACAAAAAGGGCATTCCTGGCCAAGAGAAGTCTACTAATACCAAATATTGGCCTTAATTTGAGGAAGAAATTTCTGAGAATGTACGTCTTGAGTACAGCATTGTATGGTAGTGAAACATGGACTCTGGGAAAACTGGAACAGAAGAGAATTGAAGCATTTGAGATGTGGTGCTACAGACTAATGTCAAAAATTAGGTGGACTGATAAGGTAAGGAATGAGGTGGTTTTGTGCAAAATCGGAGAGGAAAGGAATACATGGAAAACACTGATAAGAAGAGGGGACAGGATGATAGGACATCTGTTATGACATGAGGGAAAGCCTTCCATGGTACTAGAGGGTGCTGTAGAAGGCAGAAACTGTAGAGGAAGACAGAGATTGGAATACATCCAGCAAATAATAGAGGAAGTAGGTTGCAAGTGCTACTCTGAGATGAAGAGGTTACATAGGAGAGAATTCATGGCGGGGCGGATCAAACCAGTAAGAAGACTGATGAAAAAAAAAGACCAGTATATGAAAGATTCATTCCATAATGAGTAACAAGGGGCAAATGGTGAACCACGTACATTCACATGCGAGGCATATTCTACAAGTGAGAGAGATTGAAAGAAAATATATCCATTATAAAATGCTTTTATTGGCAGTTTTAATTTGCTGCAAACCTATTTAATGTTTCCACATAATCACAATACATGTGTAAGCACTTTTTTTAATGTTACATAGCTTCTTTACCTCCTCCGCATAGAAGTTCTCCACCTGGGAAAAATAATTTTCATTTCCTCATCACCTTCAAATTTATGTCTACCAAGCCTTTTTTCAAGTAAAAGAAAACACAGTAGTTTCTGGGTGTGGGGTCAGGGTAATTAAGTGGTGGTCAAAAAGTTTCCAATGGAAAGAGTTAATGTTACTCCTACAAGGAATCCCTTGAGTGCGAGGTCGCAAAAGACCAATGATGTTTACAGCATTCGATGGCCCATATATTGTCTGCCATGCAACCATAGTATATGCTGCTAATGGCAACAGGGAGTGGGAGTGGAGGTATCTAATGGTGAGCAAAGCATGATACTACAGAGTATAGTTGAACTTCTTAGTCAACGAGTAACTTGCTACAGTGCTTGGGGTGTTTATATAAAGAACGGCAGTGACAATGATAAACAAAGCAAACATTGCACTATATCTACAACAACAGTTGCTGAAGTTGACATTTCATCAGAAATTTGTAGATGAGTTACACAAATTTATCCCATTGTTCAGTAAGGAATTTGTTTTCAGTGCCAACCAATCAGGATTTAAAGAGGAAATGTATGTGAAAGGAACCCTGAAAATTAGAAATACCAAGAGTTGTATCAAGATCAACTAAAATCAGTGGCTTAATGCATTTGTATACAATTATATCTGTTGTTTATCTGGATGATAAATTGGCTGGAAAGTTATGTATTGTGCTGTGAGAAGTTAAAGGTGTTCTGCCCCCTATATTTGTTTCTTGTGTGCATGATATTGCAAAGGCAGTAGGGAATATTTACGTCACAGAAAGCAAGACTGGAAAAATGAGCATGAGAGAACTACAACTATGGTACGAGTACTGCTTTTGGCCAATAGCTGGTCAAAATAACTTGCTTTTGCTCAATTGCTGGTCTACATATAAAAATCAAAGTTCTTTAGAGCAAACTAACCCTCCTGAAAAGTGTGTGACACTGCAATTCATACCACCTGGAAACACTGGAAAAATTCAGCCTCTGGATGTTCATTTCTTCTGTGCCTATAAAACATATTAACACACTGTCTGCAGCTAAAGGATAGCCAGTTTCACTATAAGCTCCATGACAGACCGTTCCACACTATGTTGCATTTCATCACATTCCATCATTTCTCATCACCTCACTACACAAATATGATTCTAGAGTGGATACCTAGCTGGACATCCAGCATGGATCGTAACTACCAAGGAGTTCAACTCTGATTTTGATGGTGCAAACCTTGTGATCACTGTGGCATGCAGTTTTCCATTTGGTGTTCATGATGCAAGATAATGGTTTGTTTTGAACATTTCTTGAATTTTGACTATATCCATTTTGTGAAGTGTAATACATATATCCCATAAAAGGTTGATCTCTGCACCTCTACATCTACATCTACATCTACATCCATACTCCGCAAGTCACCTGACGGTGTGTGGCGGAGGGTACCTTCAGTACCTCTATCGGTTCTCCCTTCTATTCCAGTCTCGTATTGTTCGTGGAAAGAAGGATTGTCGGTATGCCTCTGTGTGGGCTCTAATCTCTCTGATTTTATCCTCATGGTCTCTTCGCGAGATATACGTAGGAGGGAGCAATATACTAAAAAATGGCTCTGAGCACTATGGGACTTAACATCTATGGTCATCAGTCCCCTAGAACTTAGAACTACTTAAACCTAACTAACCTAAGGACAGCACACAACACCCAGCCATCACGAGGCAGAGAAAATCCCTGACCCCGCCAGGAATCGAATCCGGGAACCCGGGCGTGGGAAGCGAGAATGCTACCGCACGACCACGAGATGCGGGCGGAGCAATATACTGCTTGACTCTTCGGTGAAGGTATGTTCTCGAAACTTTGACAAAAGCCCGTACCGAGCTACTGAGCGTCTCTCCTGCAGAGTCTTCCACTGGAGTTTATCTATCATCTCCGTAATGCTTTCGCGATTACTAAATGATCCTGTAACGAAGCGCGCTGCTCTCCGTTGGATCTTCTCTCTGTCTTGTATCAACCCTATCTGGTACGGATCCCACACTGCTGAGCAGTATTCAAGCAGTGGGCGAACAAGCGTACTGTACCCTACTTCCTTTGTCTCCCAGACATTCATTTCCTTTCACCCTCCTGGTGCCCATGTTGTAAGCCATAAGCAGCTAATATTTTAACTGTCATAATTGCTAATGCTACACTTTCAAATTAGATTTACTAAGGACTGAACTTGCAACCTCACACTCAAGTGGTTCCTTGTTAGTACATGAAGCAATGCATGGAGGTACATTATCATTGAGGTATACTATTGCATGTGAAAGTTTCCCATGCTGTCAATTTTGTGTTTAATTTGTCAGTCTGGTGAGCATTTCACATTAGACGGTACATGTGAAATACTTGTTTCATTAAATCAACTAAAGAATGCCCTTCTGCTCCCACAAAATGGTACCCATTGTTTTTCAACTTGGGTAATGTGTCTGCTTGTGTTTGTTTGGTTTGGGTAAAGATGAATGGCACCACTACATTGGCCATTTTGATTTTGCATTGGTACAGGATGTCCATTTCTCTTTTCCTGCAACAATGTGGGAAGACAAATCGTATCCACCTTACCAATACTGATACAAAAATGCACATTCTCTTAACATTCTTTCTCTTTGTATTGGTCCATAAATATTTCTAGTACCCACCATGCACACAGTTAGTGATATTCAAGCATTACCCTGATAATCATGTAAATAAATGTGTGCCCAATATTACGAAACTCATCAGCCAGAGCGCCAATCATCAACAGTCAATTAGAGCACTGTTTTTCATCCACACGTTGCACAATTTAATTGGTCTGGATATCTGACCTCCCACACCACTCTTCACCATGGACTTCTGTACAGCCATTTTTGAAGTGTCAACACCACTGTCGCCTTCACACATTACTTTAGGTCCATAAACTAGGCATGCTGGTGAATCTGAAGAGCTGTAAATCCTTTTGCAGACAAAAATTGGATCACAGAATGTAGTTTGCAATAGGAGGGAGTGAAGATTTTTGAAGGCATTATTGTTTGCTTCCACTGACAGCTGTAAACCTACTGAAACAAAAATGGCTTTGTGGCTTTCTAAACAGTCAATAGATGATATTGCATCTATGCAACTTTTGTTCTGAGCTGCCAACATTTAAATATAAGCAAATGGCTCTTACTTTTCAAATAAACCTTATATGTAGTCTGGCAGAATGAATTGGAGGATTTGAGTCACACATTATGGCAACATCATTGTCCCTGCATTGAGGAAAGACTGTAATGCGTAATTACAACCTTGTGGAGTTCAGATAATTGAGCATTTGCCATCAAGGAATAAAAAGTAACTAGTCTCCCATCACAGTTTGGCACTGCAGACATGCCTTGGCCCTAACATTGTCAGGTCACTTCCTGTGGCACATCATTCGTAATAACCCGTACTTCCACCTACACAAATTACAAGTCATACAGAAACTGAACAAACACAATAAAGTTGGTTGAAAAACCTTTGACCTGTGCTTCCTCGAACTTTTAGCAGGCAACCTGCTGATGTGAAACAACATACTGATGTCACATAAGACCCATTTTCATCTAGACAGTGGTGCAAGTAAACAGAATTACAGGTGCTGGGTGCAATGAAACCAAGGTATTCCTCTTCAGCTGCAGGAGAAATCCCAGCAGATGATGTAAACTTCTGTTCGCTGGCTGGAGGAATGCACAGAATGCAATGGTGATGATCTCTACAGTGTTACATTTCAAACTAAGTAAAGAGCACACATGATGTGTAATGGTATACTTTTTCTTCATTTTCAGTATGTGTTGCAATAAATTTGTCAATTTGTTTGGTAGTTATGCTCTTTTTATATCACACTATTCATTCTGCCAAATCCTGTACTGACATACTACATGCTTGTCACTTCATGGGTATGCCAAAAGTATAGACATGTTTGCTTCATCAACTGAAAGATAACATTTACTCTCAAGTTCATGCCAAAGCAAATAATCATGATGAAGAGCAGACTCTCAGCATTCATGTTTGTAGGATATATATGTTCTTAACACAATGTGTGTCCTCAAGATGTTAGATATGTTACACAGCAGTGCAAGAGACACTATATTGGTGAAGCTTTTTCCCTGGCCATGAGGTATGTCACGACAAGTGCACATGATACTGGAGTAAAGAACTTCCTGCATATCTTAGATACCTACTTTTTTCAGAGCACGGCTTTAGCATTGAGAATGCATTGTGGAAATTTTGACTACTTCCATGGCACCTTCCTCATACTATGAGGAACACATTAAGGATGTACATGAGGGCATTTTGTTGTTTTTAATCTGCCTGCTGAGAGAGTGTAATTAGTCCAAGACATCCATAGTTCTCTTTAAAGATGGAAGTTTGGAGGAGTCTCCAGCCTTCTTAATAGATACTGCTTCATATAAAATTAATGAATCTGCCACCATCTGTGAATGTTTTTGTTGTACTTATCCTAAGGTTTTAGTTACAAAATTCAACAGCAAGAGGAAGAAAAGAAGTTTGATTGCCTAGAAAATTTGTTACATTTAATTATATGGTAATCAGTTCATCAATTCATTAATTAGACTTTATCAAGAAATCATGTCACAACATCTGTGGTAGAATTATGAGTAAAAAAATTGTCCTGTGTTAAATGTCCTTGAATGTCAACAAAGTATAGGTAAACATTTGGCACTCATAATGTTGCACTAGGTTTGGAATATCAGATACAGCATTAAGGCAGATAAATACCATGATATCAGTTCAGATTGTTTCTGATAATTCCTTCATAATCATAACCCTACAATTCAACAAAGATGAAAAGATAGGGAGAGATCGAGTTGCCATTATGAAGCAGTAAACCTAGGCCAGCAGTCATACAGAAGATACCAGAGAGACTGCACACTAATTAAACAACACACAGGGAGCTCCATGAACAGGGAATTGCTCCAGGCCAAGGTACTAATGGTAATGTAAGACCTCCTTCACTTCAGATACTGTACTCTCTCTGAAAGAACTTCCAAACATCAAGGACACAAAACCACTTCCTTCATTGTCTCTCAACCATCCCCACCCCATTACCACCTGAATCCCAGATCCTTATCCTTAATAGCTGACATCAATCCCTTATGCAACAATATCTCCCATGCCCATGGCCTTTCTGTTCTTGAATTCTACCTGTCCCACTCTCCTACAAAATCCATCACGTGATTCCTTAGAGACCAGACTAATTACATCATGACCCTTAAGAAGCACTTCTTCAAGATTAACATATACAAACAAATCTAAGGCATCACCTTGACCACCCATACAACACCCTCAAATGCCATTGTGTTCATGGGCCATCCAGGGGAACCCTCCCGATCCACCTTAGATTTTAAGCCCCTTATATGGTTTCATTCATTGATGATATCTTCATGATATGTAGCCACAGCCAATACACTTTATCCTCATTCTTCCAGAGTCCTAACACCTTCTCTCCCACCCACTTCTCCTGATATCTTCGGTCCAGCATGCCGCGTCACCAGACATGACCTCCACCTCTTTGAAACCTCCACGAAAAACCCTGTCCATATGGAGTCCACTGACACTCAACAATACCTCCATTTTGATAAGCAATCTTCTTTTCCAAACTAAAAGTATTTCCCATTAAGTCTGGCCTGCTGTGGATTACACACCTGCAGTTTTGAGCAATCTGCTGCACAGGATGCTGAAGGTATTACTAAGACATTAGCACACAGACACCACTCTCTAAACCTAGTCCACAAACAGATCTCCTGTGTCATATCCACACAAGCGGCTTTATGAAGCAACAACATCCATGAACCAGCAACAAAATATGACCCCCTGGACTGTAGTAACTTATACAAATCATTTTCAGGATGTTGATAACCCATGGTCAATCCTGAAAGTGAGGAACATCCAACCCACAATCTTTCCCACCTCATCCACAATGGTGCTCTGCTGTCCACTCAATCTATGTATTATCCTGGTCCATAATTACACCACACCTTCTCCTGAGCCCTTACCACATGGGCAGCATGCTCATTCATTTTAATTTTTCCAGACCAGTTTTTATTTTTAACAATATTTTGGGATGTATATTTCAAGAACCAGCTGCTGAATATATCTAGTAGTTAAAATAGGAGGACAAAGAACTGATCACTGCAGACTCCTAAGTTTCTTGGAGTTACTATAAACATAATCTTTTTTATGGACTGCTCAAGTAGATTGCTTAGTGAAGCATTTAAACAGTTTTGTTTATGCAATAATAGCCCTAAGTAATTTAACTGATTTAGCTATTAAGAAAATTTTCACCATTCAAGTTTTATATTTGCCGACACGGAAGTTCTGGCTGTAGAGAAGCACTATCACATGCGCTTGTTCAGAGAAGCTGTAGAAATACAAAAACACGTCAACAGTTTCAACAAGAAAGAGGAAAGCCTTAAGGTAAATGGATCCTGGCTTCCCGTACTGCAGCAAACGACCGTCGCAGGTAGCAAGAGGAGACCCGCACCGGAAATGACCAATGACCGCGGAGAAGCCCTCGGACGCTGGTGCGCCAGGTACATATAGTCTGCGGCCGCGAGCTCGGCTCCAGTTCACCACCGGCAATGGAGGGTGAAGCTTTGACAATGCCAGCCACTCGTGCTGGCGAAATGTCAGAAAAATCATTAGATGAACGTTGGCCGAAGAACCCGAGACAGAAGCCAATAGGCAGTTTGTCGTTTATATCAGTTGTTGGATACAGCATAATTTTTTTGTGTATTGAAAAAGTAAAGCTGCATGGAATGTTCAAGGCACAGAAAAAAATCATCAGAGCTATGATGGAAACAAACAATAGACAACCAAGTGAACCATTATTAAAAGCCTTGACTTAATGACAATTCCTTGTACATTCATATATAAAATACCCATCTTTGAGATTAAAACTCCCCACAACTTTTTGAAGCAATTTATTTTACACATGCTTACAAAATACTTTGCTAAACTGTATCTTAATATTGCCGCTGTTTATCACTGGGAAACACAAGTGCAAACTAAACAGTAGTTACATGTTCCAAGAGTCACTTTGAACAAAAATATCAATGACATAGTGCAAGTCAGTTCACAGAGTAGTAACGTAATTGGTATTTAAATGGCGGCTGTATGCTAATCTTTTGCAAATAAATTCACATAACGAAAAACAATACTAATTTAATAGCATAAGAATTTCTGTTTATTACAGAACACAATGAGAATGCCCAGTGCACAGTTCATGCTACAAAGTTTTTCACTGAGGACACAGTACACAGTACACACCAACCCAGCAGCTCATGTGATGTTCAATAAACATGACACTGGATTTCAGAATAACTATTTGAGAGTAAAAATCAGTAACTACCTGTTGGTGAAAGCAGTTTCAGACATGGAGAAATAACTTTCAGGGCAAGAAGCTATATTTGCATACCATACAGTTATGTGCAACCAGAGTTATAAGGGCAAGTACTGCACCACTGACATAATTAAATCTGTTTTCAACAGGAAATTCTCATGCTCATAGACAAAAACCAAATTAGTTATCATGAACACAGCCTTGCTGTTTGCTAGGAACAAATAATAAATGAACTGAAAGAAGCACAGTTTATTTCAGGGACATAGATTCTTCCAACTAAGGAAACTTAATAGTGATTAGGTTTTACAATCCACATGACACCATCGTAGAAAGAGTGTTGGAGTTGGTGAACATCAGTGTTGAAACTGTAAAGTATTTGATTTTATATGTCTTAGAGATATTGAGAAAGTCTGATGTTGAGAAGAACTTTGTAACAATTTCAGCAAACAACACAAATACCAATCACCAAAGGAATAAAAGGAAAGCTAAAAACAATCTTTATTATAAGCTTTAAGACAAGAGTACAAATAATTGAACAGCTGCAGGTTTTCTCCATCTACACATCTACATCTGCATCTGACTCTACAATTCACACATAAATTTTTAGTAGAATGTGCACAGAACCCCATACAAACTCTCTCTCTACCATTCCACTCCCAAATAGGACATGGGAAAAATGACCATCTAAATCTTTCCATGTGTGTTCTGATTTCTCTTACTTTATTACACTGTTAATTTCTACCAATGTGTTGGCATTTGGAGGAGAAAGTTGATTACTGAAATTTCATGAAAATATCTTGCTGCTATGAAAAAGTCTTTGTTTTAATGATTGACATTCCATGTGCTCGTTACATCCACTATGCTCTTTCCCCCAATTTCATGATAACGCAAAACAAGCAGCCCACCTTTGAACTCTTAATTTCCTCTGTCAATCATATTTGATGAGGATCCCACACCACAAAGAAATACTTCAGAAGAGGACAGACAAGCAACTGTAGGCAGTGTCGTTACTTTCTCTGTCCCATCTTCTAAGTGTTCTGCAAATAAAATGCTGTCTTTGGTTACTCATCCCAGCAACATTTTCTTTGCTACTGTTCCAATTTTTGTTGTTTGTGATTGTAATCCCTAAGTATTTAGTTGATTTACAGTTTAACTGAAATTTAATGGCATTTTTTTAGTACTACTCATATTGTGCACGATGCTGTCCAAATGAGCAAAGACTGTTTGTTCATGGATATATAGCCACTAAACAGTAAAATCTGTTACTGCATGTGTTGAAACCTAAAAACTATTATGTGAGTTTTAAGTCTTAGCAAACCCAAATAATTATATCCGCTCCTTTCCATCAGCCTTCACCCATTTTCAAGACAGCTTTCTTTATCAAGAAGTATTCTGTGCACTGAAAAAGACAGTATCCCTATAACTGAAGTTGCAGACAAAATACATTGTTGATCAACACATGTGTAACCAGCAAATGAAAAGATTTTTATAGCTGCTATAAAATGAGTTAGAAAGTGAACAGATACTGACAGTGCGTCAGTTCTATGATACCATTGAGACTTTTTATAATACTTGTATTGAATGTATTTGTGAATTATGTGAATCATTTCTGAGACCTTTTCTGGAACCTTTTCAGACAAAGGAATGAGTCACCATAAATGAAACCATCAGCTGGATTAGTGTTCAAAAATTCTACTATTTTGTAAATTCTAGGGTCAGAATTTGGCTGTGAATTGGGGTGGGGCTGGTGGTGTTGGGGAGGGCAAGGGGGGGGGGGGGGACAAAGTTTAGTGATAACATATATTCCGTATATTCAGTAATTAATGCTTTGTGATCAGGTGAAAGATACAGACTGAAGTTCGAAACAATAAAAGTCCTGGTGAAATCATTCTTGTTAGACTCCATTCTGTGGGCTTTTAGAATTTGACACTTAATGAATATAAAATTTAGCACAGTTCACACCACTAAAAACTACTGTTCAAGTACCAGGAAGCCTGTATGGACAATTTCAATAAAAGAGTGATAAATTTACATCTCAATTCTTTATCAAATATTGCTATGAACCTTCATAAGTGGTATGTTAGATTAGATTCATACAAATAGTAACAATCATCATTCACAGAGATACCGCCCATCTGTGCAACTAAATGAAAAGCAGTTTGTTTTATTGCTATATGCCTTTTGCTTCTTTTATTCATGAAATATCTTCAGTGGCCTGTAATACAAGGTTTTTTTAATACATATAATACATGCATTATGTAGTAATTACAATATGTTACCATGTTACATTTTGTAATGTTTTTCAGATTAGAAACAAATTTTGTAGTGCAGATTTAATGAGGCTAAATTATCATTGATACTTACAGTTTTAGTCCAGATGTGTGGTCCCAAAGATGTGTTCATTTGGTTCCCATGCTCCAGCTGGCCAATTTCTGGCATTTTTTCATCCACATTTATTACAACACATCACTTGCATTTTTCATTTTTTTTTTTCATTTTGTGATCAACATGTGTGTGTCTACAGTGTATAGTGTTGCCAATTGTCTCTCTCTCTCTCTCTCTCTCTCTCAGAGAGAGAGAGATTGATTAATTATTTGCTTGGTTTATTTTTCAGATTTCTGTTTGTTATTGTTGTAGTGGCTTACAGGGTGAGTAATTTATATTGATTTAGTCATTAAATACTTTCTTTTTCACTGCAAGTGCTCTTTGTATGTGAAAGTTTTCTTGTAATGTCAGGAGTTTTTTGTTGTGATTGTTCACTCTAATAATTTTCATGTCAATTTCATGTTACATGGTTAACAACCATGTTTTATCAGGTGTTCAGCAAAGGTAGAATGGCTATTTTCCTACTTCCAGCTTCTTATACGTTTTTTATACCTAGTTTTGAAATTCCTGCCTGCCATCCCCATATATACAGATTCACATTTTTGGCATTCTAACTGGCATATGCCTGCTCCTTTTTATTTATCTGGTTTGTCTGTTGTTGTTGTTTCTAAATGTGACCGGTATGTGTTTTTTGTTCTGTAAGCAATGTGCAATCCCTGTTTCTTTAATGCATTTGTCATACTGTGTATTGATTTGTGTTTGCGAGTTAAAGTTACCATCTCTTTTGTTAGACATTTCAGGAGGGTTACTGTTTTGTGTTTGCAAGCATGCTGAAGTTTCTGTGGGATGCTTTGGCACTTGAGTTCTCTGCTAGTTTTCAGTTTTCTTTAGCTGCAATTTGATTTTTTGTCCAAGTCTGTACTATATGGGTGTTGTAACCCTTGTTTGTGGTGGTGGGTTTTATTGTTTGTGATGCTTTTTCATAGTCTTCTTTACTGAGTGGTGTATTATTTAGTCTGTGGAATATGTGTCATAGAGCTGTTAATTTTTGATTTTGTGGTTGGGTGATGAAGCATGTATAATTGTACCTGTGGCTGTTGTCTTTCAGCAAATATCAAATGTGTGCTTATTGCTGTCTCTCTTTACTCCACATATCTGTACAAGTAAACAATTTAGTATCCTTTCTCTATGATGACTGTATCAAAGATTGTGTTTTCTATGTGGTTGATGAATATGTTTGCCTATGTTCCAGACATTGGAGATCCCATTGGAAGCCCATCTTTTTGTAAGTAAAATTTCTTTTCAAACTGAAAGTAATTTTGGGATGTCATTGCTTTGATGGTTTTGGTTATTTCATTAGTATTGTCTGAAAGTAGTTTGTTGTATGTCAGTATGTTTTCTTCAATTTGTTTTATTGTGTCTGCAGTGGGTATTGAGGTGTACATGTTCTCTATGTCAAAAAAAGATGAGTAATGCTGTTTGTAGAATGTGTACGTCTTTTATTTGTGTTGTAAGTTCATTTGTGTTTTTCATTCTTTTGCTGTTCTTCATTTCATAATGTTTCATTATGATTTTGTTCATATGTTTTGCCTTGTTGGTATGATGGTGCATGCATGAAATTAATGTTAGTCCTCAATGGAATAATGGGTTTGTGAACCTTCAGTTGGCTTCTGAGTGTTGGTGCTTTTGAGTTCTCCTGTGTGATCTCTTGTTTTAGTTTCTCTGTGAGTATGTGTTTGTTGTCTTGGAGGTTGTTTTTCATGTAAAACATGCTGCTGGATCAGATTTCAGTGTTGTGTTACTGTTACAGGATATGAAATCTTTAGGTTTTTCCCTATATGTTGTTCTTTATTATCAGCTCTTGTGACCATGATGATGTTAGATTGTAGTATTTCTTTTAATTTCTTAATGAAGATGTTTTCTGTTTGAATTTTTCTGTTTTGCTTTTCCTTTGACATGGTGATTATGCTGTTTGTTTATTTCTTCACTAGTTCCAGTATTAGCCCAATATTTACAGTGTTGTTTTTCCATTTCTTTTCCTCTGTCAGGATGCTTTCAGTTTCTACAACCAGGTTTTCTATGTAGTTGTTATCTATTTTTTTTTTGTACTGATGATGTGTTTGAGCCCTTTCTCCAATAGCTGCATTTCTCTCTCTTTTAATTCAGTATCTGCAAGGTTTATTAGTTTTGGATGAAATCTGCGGTTGTGAGTGTGTTGTACTTTGTTGTGTTTTGCTTTCTGGTTATTTTTGTCACTGAGTGTTCTGATTTTTCCATTTATGTTTGTTCCGCATATACTGCAGTGTTCTTGCTCTGATGTGATCAATTTTTTTGTGTTATGTTGATCACCACTGTTGGGTTGGGATGACAGGCAGGAATTTCAGAACTAGGTATAAAGAACATATAAGATGCAGTAAGAATGAAAATAACCATTTTACCTTTGCAGAACACCCAATGAAACAGACATCAACCATCCAACATGGAACATAAGATGAAAATTATTAGAGTGAACAATTTCAACAAAAATCTCCTGACATTTCAAGACAGCTTTCACACACAGAGAGCTCTTGCAATGAAAAAGAAAGTATTTAATGACCAAATCAATAGAAACAATAACTCACTGACCACATTAACCACTAAAAAATAACAAACAAAACTCTACACACACACACACACACACACACACACACACACACACACACACACACACACAAAAGCCTCTAGTGCTCCCACAAGGATTGACACACATTCATGTCCAAGTGATGTGTTGTAATAAATGTGGGTGGAAAAATGCCAGAAATTGGCCAGCTGGAGCATGGGGACTGAATGAATGCAGCTCCAGAACCACACTTATGGACTAACAACACTGGAAATCATAAGATACACCAAAAATAATTTAACCTCATGAAATTTGTGCTACAAAAGTTGTTTCTAATCTGAAAAACATGACAAAATATAATAGAGTAACATACTGTAACTACTACATAATACACTTGTTATATTTATATAAAGAAACATGGATTACACGCCACTAAGAGTGCTTCATAAATAGAAAGAAGTGAAATGCATATTTTGAAGCAACTAAGGAATAGCAGAAAACAGAACAAATGACAACAATTATCATGTTTATATGAACAATAATTCTGTCTTGTCCTGACTTTTACTCATGGTTTATATCCTTGTTGGAATCTGAGGTGCAAAACATGGCATATGCACCCAGCTAGCGTATCTTATTCCAAATGCATGATAAAAAAAAAAATATCCTATCTCATCAGAGGCAGTACCACCTATGAATGCAGCCATCATGTGCACAATACAGTGTAACTTTAGCACAGTCTTGTATGATGGATGTATCACGAACTAACTGCCTCGCCGCCCCCCCCCCCCACCCCCCCACCATCGCCATGGGGTTAGCCCAAGCCGAACTGTGCCCAAGAGCACAGTTGATCAACCAATAGCAGAACATGCGGCTGAGCACAAAAAACCTGGATAACCTCCCCCACTCCAAACAAATGAACAAAAACACACACACACACACACACACACACAAACACACACACACATTTTGGGTTAGTTAGCTCCGAAGAATGACATTGTCTAAAAGCTTGTCAATGTTTTCAGTCTTGTTTATGTATTTATTGATGATTCATTGCCTCATCTGTATGGCAAATTGTTATGTTTACTCTTTACATTATATGTACACATTATCATGTTAACATATGCTTTAAACAGTCATAAAGTTGCAAATCCATGCCAGTCACAAGTGTTCCCAAATTTTGAGGTAAACATGCACATACAAATATGAACACATTATATTAATAGTTTATTAATCAACAATGACAAAACTAAATACTGATGAGACTCTAGGCTTGTTACTGTAGGAGAAAGTTTTTAACAAAAACATTTCATTAATGTGATGCACGAATTAAGCCATGTGCCTAAAATTGCTACTATAATCAGCTATAAGCTGAATGCTCACTCTGTGTACCTTACCTTTCAGTGAAATTATTTCAGCCTTAACCACAAAATCTGTTTCAGCAAGTTGTTGTCTATAAACACAATTATGAGAAGGAAGTGCAACAACTCTGGCCTGCTTCTCTGAAGTTAGCACAACAAACTGACGATCACCAAACTGGTCCTGCTGTCCACCAAGTGTTGGAGACATTCTATTGTTAGATGAGGATTTTGTAGGTGTTTCTGTAAACAAACAAATATTGTGTTTAGTTTACAAAAAAGTCACATAAACAATATTATGCAGTTACTCTGTAATTACCTAGAGTAAGAAACTGTGTGTGAAATAAGATGTTGAAACTGTGATGATATTTTTCCACTCATTATGGGTCATTTATTTAAATAAGTTAACAGCATTCTTATGGTGGTAAGTTGTAGTGTTCTGCTGAACACTGTTATGACCACTGGTGGTGGAAAGGCCCATTGGTGAAAAAAACACACAATATCACACAAAATGTTTTCTTCCCACGACACTGAATGTGTATATCAGAAGGGCATTATTATTATTATTATTATTATTATGTTTCTTTAGCTGTAGGATTACTCCACATTTCACAATTAAGTGTCTGACAGAGGGTTCATCAAATCACCTTCAGACTATTTCTCTATCACAGCAAAAATGAACACTTAAATCTTTCCATGTGGGTTCTGGTTGCTCTTACTTTATTATGATGATCATTTCTTCCTATGTATGTCGACACCAACAAAATATCGTCACAAAGGGAGGAGAAAGTTGGTGATGAAATTTCATGAAAAGATCTCACCCCAACAAAAAATGCCTTTGTTGCAACTTGTAAGTCATATCCATGACACACGCTCTCCTATTTCAAGATAATATAAAATTAGCTGACTCCTTTGAACTTTTTCAGTGTCCTCCATCAATCATATCTGATACGGAACCCACAATGCACAGAATTTTTCCAGAAGAGGACAGACAAGTGTAGTGTAGTGAGCCTTTTTTAGTAAACCTATTGCATCATCTAAGAATTCTACCAATAAATTGCAGTCTTTAGTCTGCCTGCCTGACCCCCCCCCCCCCCTGTTCCTACTGAAGTTATTCCTAATTGTAATCCATAAATACCTATTTGAATTGACAGCCTTTAGATCTGTGTTATTTATCACAAAACCAAAATTTAATGTATTCTAGTACTCATGTGAATGATCTCATACCTTTAATTATTTAGAGTCAGTTGACAAAAATTGGAGGGAAGTGTGGAGGGTAAAAACTGTAGAGGGAGAGCAAGGCATGAATACATTAAACAGATTGAGAAGAATGTAGGTTTCAGTAGTTACTCAGAAATGAAGGAGAGCTCTGAGCACTATGGGACTTAACATCTATGGTCATCAGTCCAGAAATGAAGGAGCTTTCACAGGATAGAGTAGCATAGAGAGCTGCATCAGATCAGTCTGTGGACTGAAGACCACGACAACAACAATGTCCAGATTTATAACTTCAGAAGCAGTGTATTGTTGGCTACTCTCATTGGATTTCACAAAAGTTTTTAAGGCTTCTGAAGCCTCAGCCCAAGAAAGGTGGGGCGTAGACATTTCTTCTTCATGATTCTCAGTTTTCTGGTACCTTCTGGGGGTTGAAAACACTTTTTAATACCACATCATTAGTAAGCTCTTCTTCAATAACTAAATTTCTGTTAATGTCAATCCATTTGTCAAGTTCTGCAGCTGAAAATTTGCTCAGTTCATTACTGGATGCAGATTTTAGCATTCATACAATTTCAGAGCAATCAGTTGTTGACTCATCATCATTTACATTGCTTTCCACCTTGCCTTCTTCAACTGATTATGCCACAGTTTTCGCCAGGACTAACTATGCAAATGGCTTATCCTGGTTGAGTGCCTGTAAGCTCCAAACACACATGTGGATTTTCTTGGGGAGAATATAATCACTTAGTAGGTTCACCAGAGACACCAACCACTTTCTCGAACGCCTGGAATCCTTACCCAATCTGTTACCCCTGGAAACCATCCTCGTAACCATTGATGCCACTTCCTTATACACAAATATCCCGCACATCCAGGGCCTCACTGTGATGGAGCACTTCCTTTCATGCCGATCACCTGCCACCCTACCTAAAACCTCTTTCCTCATTACCTTAGCCAGCTTCATCCTAACTCACAACATCTCCACTTTTGAAGGCCAGACATACCAACAATTAAAGGGAACAGCCATGGGTACCAGGATGGCCCCCTCGTACGACAAACCTATTTATGGCTCGCTTACAGGAAGCCTTCTTGGTTACCTAGGCCTGCCAACCCAAAGTTTGGTACAGATTTATTGATGACATCTTCATGATCTGCACTCACAGTGAAGAAGAACTCCAGAATTTCCTCTCCAACCTCAACTCCTTTGGTTCCATCAGATTCACCTGGTCCTACTCCAAATCCCATGTCACTTTCCTTGACTTTGACCTCCATCTGTCCAATAGCCAGCTTCACACATCCGGCCACATCAAACCCACCAACAAGCAACAGTACCTCCATTATGACAGCTGCCACCCATTCCATATCAAACGGTCCCTTCCCTACAGCTTAGGTCTTTGTGGCAAACGAATCTGCTCCAGTCCAGAATCCCTGAACCATTACACCAATAACCTGAAAACAGCTTTCGCATCCCGCAACTACCCTCCCGACCTAGTACAGAAGCAAATATCCAGAGCCACTTCCTCATCCCCTCAAATCCAGAACCTCCCACAGAAGAACCCCAAAAGTGCCCCACTTGTGACAGGATACTTTCTGGGACTGGATCAGACTCTGTGTCTCTTCAGCAGGGATACGACTTCCTCAAATACTGCCCTGAAATGAGACCAAAAGTTCACGAAATTCTCCCCACTCCCCCAAGAGTGTCTTTCTGCCATCCACCTAACCTTTGTAACCTCTTGGTTCATCCCTATGAAATCCCCAAACCACCTTCCCAACCCTCTGGCTCCTAACCTTGTAACTGCCCCCGGTGTAAAACCTGTCCCATGCACCCTCCCACCACCACCTACTCCAGTCCTGTAACCTGGAAGGTGTAAACGATCAAAGGCAAAGCCAAAGCACCCACGTGATTTACCAACTGACCTGCCTACACTGTGAAGCCTTCTATGTGGGAATGACCAGCAACAAACTGTCCATTCGTATGAACGGACACAGGCAGACAGTGTTTGTTGCTAATGAGGATAACCCTGTGGCTAAACATGCCTTGGTGCGTGGCCAGCACATTTTGGCGCAGTGTTACACTGCACGGTTTATCTGGATACTTCCCACTGACACCAACCTATCAGAACTCCGGAGATGGGAACTTTCCCTTCAATATATCCTCTGTTCCCGTTACCCACCAGGCCTCAACCTCCACTAATTTCAAGTTGCCACCCCTCGTACATCACTTGTCATTCAACAACATCTTTGCCTCTGTACTTCCGCCTCGACTGACATCTCTGCCCAACCTCTTTGCCTTTACATATGTCTGCCTGTGTCTGTATATATGAGGATGGATATGTGTGTGTGTGCATGCAAGTGTGTACCTGTCCCTTTTTGCCCCCTAAGGTAAGTCTTTCCGCTCCCAGGATTGGAATGACTCCTTACCCTCTCCCTTAAAACCCACATCCTTTCGTCTTTCCCTCTCCTTCCCTCTTTTCAGATGAAGCAACCTTGGGTTGCGAAAGCTTGAAATTTGTGTGTGTGTTTGTGTGTTTTTTTATTGTGTCTATCTACCAGTGCTTTCTTGTTTGGTAAGTCACAGCATCTTAGTGAGGCAGACAATTGTTATTGATGAAGTGCCATGCCAAACAGTTCCACTGTTTCTTGAAGGCATCCAGCTGTACTGTCAACCATGCCAACCCAAAAATTCAGGAAAATTTCTGATGCTTGCTGGACTATCGATCTACCACATTATCAAGTGCCTCATTATAATGGCTTCACTTTATCAACTGTTTGTCAAAGAAGTGCTTTTAACTGTATTTCAGTCTTTCTATGAGCTATACAATAAGCCACATGCATTCAAAACAAACAAATATGTAAAGTTGAGGTTATGGTAATCATTTTCAACAAGCTGTTAATTTCAGTTAGTCAGCAATTTCCTATATACATTAGTAGAACATATGGCTCCTTATGCCTTGTGTATTACATGTGATATTTAATACCATTTGTCATCAGAAACTAATAATGGTTTGTGTGTCAGCAAGCTTTATGTGAACAGAATCTCAGGCCTAAATAATATCCACATGCAGCACACAAAAAAAAGGTAAGGCTTCAAAGTGGTACTTTAAATATTTGGAAGTGTAAAATATCGTAGTTCACAAAACAAAAAATATAGTATGCTATGACTAAAATATCAATGAGTCACACATGGAATTACTTGAATTGGACAAAGACTGAAGACAGATGCCAACTATCCCACAAATGCCTACTTATTAAATTTCAAGAACCAATATTAACTGACAGATGTAGTAATCTGCAAACATTCCCCAATGTATTGCTCCCATAGGATAAGATTACACTAATTCCACTGTGCATAAAGAGATTTGTGCACTCATTCTTCCTGCGCTCCATATGGGAATGGAATGATTAGAAACTCTGAAACATGATAAAGTAGAAAATATTTTCTGGCATGTACTTCATAGTGGTTTAAAGAGTATATGTATATGTAAATGTATATAAACAGAGCGTTGTTTATTAGTTGCAGACAACAAATTGTATAAAAATATCATCTATACCAAACAAGGCAGAAATCAATGTGGAAAACCAGTGTATATTTTATAATCCTAAATAAATATTTCAAAACAAATGAAGAGGTTGAAATAATTTTCATTTTTCAGATTTCAAAACAAAGACTGCAATAAAAACTCAATAAACTGGATGACACACAAAATACAGAACATACCTTTCCCAACAGCCTTTACAAATCAAACTTTGTTAACAAACTTAAGAACTTAGTTTAGATAAATCATTCACACTATTAAGAATGAACAATTTTCACCTTTGAACCACTCACATTGCTGTCTGTGTCAATGGGGAATCCTGTATCTAATCCCAGATTGCCATCTTTACTTTCCTTTATCACTTATTGTTACAAAAGGTAACTTTAAATCTGTGACTTCCTTAGGGGACTACAACTTTCTGGTAGTCCATTAACCACTCTGCAACATGCTGTATCAGTAAGTACTTCAAGCAAATTGAAGTAACATTGCACTAACATTTACTTAAAGGAATGGATGCTTCATGACTGTTTACATATACAGAAATAAGGCACAGTATTAGTCTGTATGAATTCAGATATCTGTTTAAATCACATACTCCACCTGGTGCCTGGTGTGGCCAGACAACTTTTTGATCAACAGGTATGAACTGCATCTGATCCTCAACCACAGTTCATGCATAATATGTGTTAATGTAATTAAACAGCTTCTTAACACACATCAGCAGGTAAGTTCACATCGCTGATATCTCATCAAATTTCTATATTAAGAATGTGTGTGTGCGCGTGAGAGAGAGAGAGAGAGAGAGAGAGAGAGAGAGAGAGAGAGAGAGAGCGCGCATGCGGGAGCACGTATTCTACACACCCAAGCACATGGGCAGATGCATGCACATGTGCATGTTGTTACAGCAAACATTTTACTTTCCAGAACACATGCAAAATTTTACACAACATTACAGAACTAATATTTAGTTGTTTTACTTACTTATTTTTTCTCGCCCATCTTTATTCTCGTCGCGCCATGCTTCATATGAATATGGTATAAGTGCACCATTACAGTCCAAAAATGACATCGTTAGAATACATCCCTTAAGCCGAAAAATTGTGCCTGTGTACAGAAATTAGTTTTGTTAAAATTTCAAGAGCTCAGCATTTTTGACATAAATTTTAAAATCCAATGAGCATTGTTTTGCAGATTAAAACAAAAATATTTGGCAATTTGTGTAGATATGTACTAATAATAAATCACATAAAATAAGACTGATAAGGATGAATAACACATTTATTTATACTTCCAACATAACTGCCTTTTACTAGAAGTACATGGTTCTTGGAACAGGTACAGAAAGCATTATGGTTATCTGATATTTTTTCCCATTTAGTTTCCGGCTATGTCACTGGGGTTCAAACTGTGATCTATGAAATATGTCAGTTTAGTTAACTATAAAGATATCAGATAAATCATTAGAATCTCTCTATTTCCTGTACAAATTGATAAATTCATATGACCTTGATGGTGACAAATTATTTGAAGTTCAGATTTTCACATCATCACAATGCTTGAGATTAATGCTGACAAACCATAAACACTCTCTTAAATACTCTACAAATGTCTTGTCCAAAAGAGAGGTGTGATGAAAAGTCTCGTTGACAGAGCCAGACGGATTTGCATGCCAGAGTATCTAGACGCCAAATTAAAACATCTGAAGCACGCTTTTGAGAAAAATGGCTACTCAAAGAAAGAAGTAAGCAGAATTCTGCACCCAAACAACAAAAAGCCTAAGGACAAGCCCGAAAAACAATGGAAGAATACAGTCTCTCTCCCTTTTATAAGGAAAGTAACGGATCAGACTGGAAAGATTTTAAGTAAACATGATATTAGACCTGTTTTTAGACCAACGAAGAAAATTTGTCATGTTCTCCGGTCTGTAAAAGATAAACACGCTCCTCTATCAGCCAGTGGTGTATACAAAATTCCGTGTACATGTGGAAAAGTTTATATTGGAACAACAAAAAGAAGTGTAAATACACGGTTAAAGGAACACACAAGTCTTTGCCGATTAGGAAAAACAGATAAATTGGCAGTAGCAGAACATGCTTTTCAGTCAAGAAATCATTAAGTGAAGTTTTCCGAAACAAAAATTTTATCTACGATGACAAACTATTACCCACGGCTTCGTAGAGAAGCAATTGAAATATATAAACATAGGGATAATTTTAATCGGAAAGAAGAGACCATGAAACTTAGTGATATTTGGACAGTAGCACTACAGAATTGCTAGACAGTTTTATCCGTGATGAGATCACGATCGATAGTTAAGTTTTATCTCTGACAGAGATTATCTCTGCATATCACGTGTAACTCTGGCCACGCCCACTTTCTACGATATATAAGTCGCTCTCAGACGTCCGACCCGTCAGTCGGCAAGACTCACCGTAGGAGAAACACCCCTCTGAAGATTTCCAGCGCAGCTCTGGATGAAACATTAAGAGCTGAAGAGTTTCATGGACCACGACCTTACATTCCGGAAGGTTTACCAGAACAGTGGAAGCAGCAGAAAAAGTGTGCAGAAGAACCAGTGATAAAAAAGACTGACAGAAACATGCAGGTGAACTGATATACAAGGTTGGTGCAAAAGTTTATAGTGTTTTTGTTGTGCATTTTGATAGTCCGGTTACTATGGTTTTAGTTAACGACTGTCTTTTTTTATTTGTAGTTACTTTCATTTTGTCATTTGGAGATAGTGAGCGGAGCTGTGGGTCCTAGAAAATGAAGTGCCAAGTGGAGAGATCTGAACATTTCTGACATATTCTTCTGTTTGAATTCAACAGAGGGTGACAGCAGTGGAAGCAACCAGAAAATTTGCACTGTGTATGGAGATAATGCCATTGGACAGAGCACAGCAAGAAAACTGTTTTCTTGTTTTAAGGAGGATGATTTTGACATTATTGATTCTCATTGTTCAAGAAGAACTATCATTTATTGTTACTGGTGATGGGAAATGGTGCCTTGATATTAACATAAGGAAAAGAAAGGAATGGCTCAGCCCAAATAAAGCTGCAACTCCCCATACAAATACCTGTGCACACAGATAATGTTATGCACCTGGTGAAACAGCGACAGTGTGGTTTACTACAAATTTATTCCCGGTGACAGTTATTGTCAACAACTGAGACATATTGCAGATGCAATCCCAGAACAACAATCAGAAGAATGCATGAAGTGATGCTACTTGAACATAATCATTTTGAACACTCATATGACACAAGACATAAATAGAACTTTATGCTCACCTCTCATCACTTAAAACTGCATGCTCAGAATCCTCAGTATATAGCAACAAAAATTCACAAAACAATAAAAGGGTGTGACATAATGAATATGAAGATAAATATTTTAAAATGCAAGTTACATGATTTTCTAACTGGACGATGCTACTACTCTGTGAAAGATTTCATGAAGTACGAAGTGATACTTTGAGCTGGATCCCTAAAATTGAATAAAAATTTATATAGTTATAGTAGATGCAAATACTGTAAGTCTGACAAATTTCAAATAAGTAGACACTCCACAAAGTATTATTGTAAGTGTGACAAAATTTTAAATAAGCAAATTGTAACCTTGACATGTCTCCTGTACATCAGACACATGTTCTGAAACTGTGCACATTATGAGATGAATAAAACACATTACATTACATGATGACTGCTCACATTCTGGTAGAATGACAAAAAATGCTATGCAGGAGTTGGGTTGGGAAGCACTTTTGTAACCCACTTATTCACCTGATTTTGCATCCTCAGATTTTCACCTTTTCCACACTCTATTGAACAACCTTCAAGGAACTTCCTATCCGGATGAAAATGCTCTCCATACTTGGCTTGATGAGTTCTTTGCTTCAAAACGACATTATTTCTACAGTCATGGAATTGAAAAGCTGCCCCAGTGTTGGCAGGTTGTTGTAAATAATGAAGGAGAATATATTATTAGTGATTAAAGCTTCTGTTATGTGTATCTATTGTACTTATTAAACTTATGGAAAAACTCTACGAACTTCTGCACCAACCCCATAGTGAGGAAGGAAATTGCATAGAAAAAAATGCATTCCATATATAGTTTCAACAGAGAACAGAGGAAGAAAAACAGGAATACACTGAGAAGAATGTGGCCAAGAGAGTGGTACCAGGGAAGAATTGGATATGGATGGCAGAGTGGACAAAAATGACAGGAGAGGATGGTGAGATAAATAAGAGAGTTCTCTATGGATGGTTAAGACTAAGAAGAAACGCATTATGGAAAATGTAGGTTGATCAACAGAGAAGCAAAGAAAGTTGATAATGTACAGAAAATGAAGGCAACACGGAAGGAATGTTCTGAAAATTTACTAAAACACAATGTAAATATACATGAGGAGGTATGTAGATGTCGAGATGGACCTAAACTGGACTGAAGTAGTGAAAGTGATAAGGTCATGAAAGGAGGGAAAACACCTACACTGGATGAAGAAAATGTCGATGTGGTGAGAGCAGCTGGCACTGCTAGAGTGCAGTGGCTCTATGGGTCATGAGAACAGTAGAGGAAGAAAGGAGGACACCTGAAGACTGGAAAAAGGAAATCTTACAACTAATCTGTAAGAAAGGTTACAGGAAATTACATCAAAATTACATGTGAATTACTTAGATGTATTCAAGCTGCCAAGGTATTTGAGAAGAGCCTGGAAAAGAGAGTATGGAAGATAGTTGGAGGAGGACAGAGAGGAACAAAATGGATTTAGACCAAGAAGATCAACAGTGGATATAATTTTTAGAGTAAGGCAGCTCCAAGAGACACACAGCTTACATGGTAAAGCGCTACTAAAGGTGTTCCTGTACAATAAGGAGGATTATGACACCATGAAGAGAAACAAGATCTGGGAACCCCTTCATAAAAGGGGAATTTGAAGGCTGACTATGGGGAGAACAAAGGAAATGTACCAAGAAAGTGAGAGTTATGTAAAAGCAGGAGGAGAGGAGACAGACTGATTACTGCAGAAACATGGGCTGAAGCAAGGGAGTGCACTATCCCAACTACTTGTCATCACTGATTTGGAGGAGATAATGACAGCAGTAGCAGTGTGATTAGTAGATGAAAATGTGAAAGCAATGGTGTTTGCTGATGATTTAATCGTGTGAGGAACTGGAGTAAGAGAGACACAAGATAGGCTAAATATATGAGATGCAGTATAGATCGAAATTTAATGAGAAGAATTGTAAAGTGACAGGAATAAGAAGAGAGTAGCAATGGACATAAGTATGAGATGGAAAGTACTAAAGAAGCTGAAAGTTTCAAGTATGTGGGAAGTGTAACAGAAGACAGTGGCAGGAATTATGACGAGATTAGTATAAGGGGAAGGCGAGCACATGGATTCTTCTAGAGTGTAAGAAGACTGGTATGGGGCAAGGATGTACCACTAAAAAGCAAGCAAATGTTATACCATGCATATTATGCTCCAATACTCACTCATGCATCAGAAACATGGGTCATGAAGAAAAGGCAGGTGACCAGGATACAAACTTTTTCAAAGAAGCATGACAGGACTTACTAGCAGAGTAAGGAATGAGAGACTGAGAGAAACAGTGAAGGAGAAGCCAAAGCAAAGAGACCACAGAAAAGACAAGATTAAGATAGTATGGACATGTTGAAAGAATGAGAGTTGTTAGGATACTAAGACACACTCACGAAATGACAATAGGAGGCATGAGACCTGCAGAAAGACCAAGAGATGGATTGTTAGTGTGAGAGGATGTGGGAAGAAGAGGGGAGAAGACTGGGACAAAGTGGAAAGAGAAACATGGTTGGAGGACAGGAGAGGCTTATGTCCCAAACAGACCCAACAAGGAGTTGGAAACTGTAGAAGAAGAAGAAGAAGAAGAAGAAGAAGAAGAAGAAGATGATGATGATGATGATGATGACACAGTTTGTTATGAAAACTGAAAAATGAGTGAACAAAGAACTTTATTTTATAACTTCCCTAACAACTGGAAGCTGTTGGAAATAGTCTTACTTAAGATTCTTACGGCTTTTGTAAGGGATCTTGGGAACTTCAGGAATCTATCAAAACAGAGTAAACTTCATAATGACTACCACCACCAGGAAGTGCCAAAAACTTCATATGTCTATTTAATTTGGCACGCAAGACAAACATATTTTAATCTTGTGAGATACTTAGATAGGAAAAAGTTTCTTTGATGAGTTGTGCTGAAATTACAACGAAATACAATACTCTATGTGATCAAAGTATCCGAACACCCCAGAAAAATACGTTTTTCATATTAGGTGCATTGTGCTGCCACCTACTGCCAGTGATTGCATGTCACTTGTGTCATATGTCTGTATGTGAGATTTCCATGCTCATAAACATCCTAAGGTCCACTGTTTCTGATGTGATAATGAAGTGGAAACATGAAGGGACACGTAAAGCACAAAAGCATACAGGCTGACCTCATCTGTTGACTAACAGAGACCGCTCACAGTTGAAGAGGGTCATAATGTGCAATTAGCAGACATCTATACAGACTATCACACAGGAATTCCAAACTGCATCAGGATCCATTGCAAGTACTATAACAGTTAGGCAGGAGGTGAGAAAACTTTGATTTCATGGTCAAGCAGCTGCTCATAAGCCACACATCACACCGGTAAATGCCACTCAATGCCTTGCTTGGTGTAAAGAGAGTAAACATTGGACGAATGAATAGTGGAAAAATGTTGTGTGAAGTGATGAATAACGGTACACAATGTGGTGATCCTATAGCAGGGTGTGGGTATGGCGAGTGCTCGGTGAACGTCATATGCCAGCACGTGTAGCGCCAATGGTAAAATTCAGAAGCAGTGGTGTTATGGTGTGGTCGTGTTTTTCATGGAGGTGGCTTGCACCCCCTTGTTTCCTTGCATGGCACTATCACAGTTCAACACAACTGAGCACTTGTTAATAATGCACAGCCTGTGGCAGAGTGGTTAGATGACAATAAAATCTGTGTAATGGACTGGCCTGCACAGAGTCCTGACCTGAATCCAGTAGAACACCTTTGGGATGTTTTGGAACGCCAACTTCATGTCAGGCCTCACCGACTGACATCGATACCTCTCCTCAGTGCTGCACTCCATGAAAAATGGAGTGCCATTCCCCAAGAAACCTTCCAGCACCTGACTGAACATACGCCTGCGAGACTGGAAGCTATCATCAAGGCTAATGGTGGGCCAATACCCAACACCATATCGAATTCCAGAATTGCTGATGGAGGGCGCCACAAACTCGTAAGTAATTTTCAGCCAAGTGTCCGGATACTTCTGATCACTCAGTGTACATGCGATGTCTGCCTTTCATGCCCAAAAGAACAGACACCACTTTGATCCTGCAGCCACTATGAATTGAAACACAATGAAATTAAAAGACATCAGCTGCCAGTGGGTGTTGATTTGTATCAATGTAGCAGGTTGAAAATTTGTGCTGGACCAGGATTTGAATGCAGGTCTCCTGTTTATCAGGAAGATGTGCTATCCACTATGCCTATTCAGAGACAGTAGTCGCTACAACCACACAGACAGCATGCCTCCCATCAGACCCAAATTCTCAGCTCACACAACTCAGTACCAACACATCTGAAAGAACAGACAACACAAATGTAACTAAGGTGATGCTGGCCAATGATCCCTTCAGTGCAGGTACACACCAATTTTGAATTATTGTGGGAATCTGTAAGATGCTGTGAGTAATGAGGCTAATGAGCAGGGGCACTATATCACTAGTTTGTGGTATGAATTGAGAATTCAAGTCTCTCAGGAAGTGTGTTAGGATAGTTCATGTGGTTGTGGGGGGGGGGGGGGAGGATATTAGTGTTTAACGTCCCGTCGACAACGAGGTCATTAGAGACGGAGCGCAAGCTCGGGTGAGGGAAGGATGGGGAAGGAAATCGGCCGTGCCCTTCCAAGGGAAGCATCCCGGCATTTGCCTGAAGCGATTTTAGGGAAATCACGGAAAACCTAAATCAGGATAGCCGGAGACGGGATTGAACCGTCGTCCTCCCGAATGCGAGTCCAGTGTGCTAACCACTGCGCCACCTCACTCGGTGTTCAGTTCATGTGGTTGTGATGACCACTGAGTACAGTATTCCTATTTACAAGCATATTCAGTGATTCTGTAATTGCCTTATGGCCACTGGTTTGCTGTCCTACACTAATTGAGTCTACATCAACATCCACACTCACAAGCCACCTGACAGTGTGTGGAGTCAAAAAGTTCGGGTGTGTTTGTCACTAGTAGGTCTAAGAAGCTATCTTCATGAGGTGTTTCTCTGGTTAACTGCTCAAGATAACTGTCAGGTAAGGAACTTTAAACAATTTCATATGATCCTCCATCCCTACTATGCATCTCAGTCACTTGAATCTACCATTCTATAGCTGTTAAGTTAAAATCTCCACCCAAAACTATAACATGACCAAGAAATTTATTCAAAATATTCTCCAAGTTTCACCTCAAATGTTCTGCCACTACCGCTACTGAGGCAGGGGGTTTATAAAGATCCCATGACCCTGTCTGATCCACCCTTAACACTTATCTCTGCCCAAATTATTTCTCATTCTGAATCTGTAACAATATCATTAGATATTATCATGTTTTTTTATTGCTATAAACACATATCCACCATCTGCATCCAACTTATCTCTGAGGTAAACACTGCAGTCAGAATTTAGAATTTCATTGCTACTACCTCCAATTTCAGCCAGCTTTCTGTCCTAGTTAGTACGCAGGCACTGTTATATTTTAGAATTGAGATTAGCACTGGTACCTTTCCTAGATGCTCCAGTAGTTAATTAATACTGTATTAACATTTTCTTTCTCCAATCTTCTATGACAAATGCTACTCTGTCTGGACTCAGAAGGATCTTATCAGGTCTGTGGAGCGACTTCTCTAACCTGAAAAACCCGTATGTAGACACCATACACACTCTGCTACCTAAGTAGCCACTTCCTGCATGTAGTACACACCTGATCTTTTGTGGGGGTACCCTACAATAATCCACCTGGTAGCAGAGGTCAAGAAATTTGCATCTGATACTGTCACAGAAGCATCTGAGTCTCTGGTTTAGACCTTCCACTCTACTCCAAACCAGAGTGAGTGTTCAGTTCTGGGAATGATGATGCAAATTGATAGCTCTGCTTCCACTCTGCCAAATCAGCCAGTTGCCTGTAGGAACCAAGGATGGCCTCTGAACACAGGCAGCAGGCATCATTCATACATACATGAGCCACAATTTGCAAACAGGTGCACCCAGTGTGCTCAGTCCCTGCCAGGAGAGTCTCCTCCACACGAGACCCCCTCAGCATGCAAAGAGTGATGGCCCTCTTTCCCAATCTGTCTGCTATTTGCCTGAAGGGTTTGATGACCTATCTAGCATTGGAGCTCCCAGTGACAAACAATCCAATTCTCTGAACTTGACCAGACCTCTCAGGAAGATCAGCCCCAGTCCCAACAGGTGTGACGTGCTGTGCTGGCTCAGACGTACTTTCTGCTGCAGGCAATACTTCAGGAAACTGTTGACTGGAGAGGATGTGCCAATTGGGAGGTGCAGTGGCATCATGAATTCTAGTTGACACCATAGGCTCCAGAGATGCCAAAGAATTCATCCCGGGTGCCCCAATGCCACTGCAGCCTAGAGCAGCAGCCTGAAGCCTGTCAGCTGTGGCCAACATAGCTTTCAGCTATTTACAGACAGTGACCTACTCCCCCGGCACCTGTATGCAACAGGAACAGTACCTGTCCATCTTTAATCAATAAACAAGAAACTGAAAACAAGCTCTGGTGTTTTTAGATGGCACTGAAGGTGGTATTAATAGAAAAAGTCTCAGAATGAAAAGTTTTAGCTGCTGTATCAACACTGAAGTCAAGTGCATGGCACACAGTTAGATAATTAACCGAGAGTACCAACTGGTTGCTCTACAGTGTGCACCCAGTCTACTTGACTGGTGCTGTAAGCTGCATAAATATATACTGCTAAAACTATGACACACACAATATTTTAAAAAAAGAGACCAAAGGCAAGTTCTGGTATCTTTTAGATGGCACTGAGGATGATGATAATAAACAAAGTCACAAAATAAAAAGCGCAAGCTGCTATACGAACACTAGCTCACTGAAGTCGAGTATATCAGCGGCCTATGCTACATAACATTGCTTATGTTGTTTAACACATTGATTAAATTTGAGCCTAGCTGCACCAACGTGAGTTTGGTGACCATAATAGTCAGTCAGCAAACCACAAATATCAGGAAAAGTAAAATTACTTGGATCATACAGTGGGCGTAATTTTTGCCCCACTTCATACAATTTACTACTGGAAGATAGTGAGAGAGCATGACCTAAATCGACCTCCAGACCCGTATTTGCCTTGTAAAAACAAGAAAATAGTGGAAGATAAAGCAAGTAAAATGTAGCTTCTGTCTATTGTTAGTTTTGCAGCATCTATAACAGCAATGTCTGCAGTTAATGTTGGGATTCCCACTGTTTTTCTTGCTGCTGCTGCTGCTGCTGCTGCTGCTGCTGCTGCTACTTCTGTGGCTGCCACTGGATGTCCCACTGTTTTTGCTGCAGTAGTTTAAACTGCTGCTGCCACAGCTTTAAAAACTTGGGACTCATGCTTCACTGGAATAATAGTTGCATGCCGAGAAAGTTCTCATCACCACTTTTATATCATACTCTCTATAGGCAAAACACAGTTTATGACAACTTGCATTGGCTACAATGTAAGAGACTAGTGTAACAAAACAGGCAGGTCCAAAGGTAAATGACAGTACAGTTTGTGAAGTTAACAGATACCAAAAAGGAGTTCAGAAAGTAGAAAATTCATCTTAAGTGTATACAACAATCAAGGGAGCAATCCAAATCACAATCATAAATCAGGCCAGGTCAAGACTCCACTATTCAATGACACATAATTGAAGGCTTTGGAGACTAGTGAGAGACCAACTAGTAATAACCGGGCCACAGTATTTCATGGTAAACACTCATCAGAATGAGGAGCCACCTCATGGGGTAGGTGGCTACTTGGGCTAGGCAGGGAATTTGAATCACCACTACATACTAAATAACATATCTGCTATGTTATCTGTACTCAATGAGTATAATGATACAAGGGATTCTTCAGCAAGGGCAAATTTCACCTGCTGCAGTACCTTAAAGACTGCGTGTAACAACGTTTCAGTACAATAGATTCAATAGATAAACTGATCTGCCTTAGGAAAAATTACACACACAGAATTGTTAAAATCTATCACTGAATATTCCAAAATAATACTTTTGACCATTTAAGCTGTCATAAAATGTGTGTTTAAAACATAACTTCAAGTACAAGCCACACACCGTCAGGTGGCTTGCGGAGTACGGATGTAGATGTAGATGTATAGTTCATTCTGTATCTCAGTAAATCAAAACTAAAGTTGGGCTTTGCCACTCAGTTGGGTTATATTTCCAGTTTCAACTTTAAGTTGTGATCGTGTTTTATCCCACATGAAGAGTCACTAGATCATGCTTCATTCAAAGCCGGAATGGCCTCACTGTTCATAAACTACTTATGAAAATTTATTTCATGTGAGGGTGAACAATGGTGTGTAATCCCCGGGATTCTTGGGCAGACAAGAACCTATACACCTGATGTGATACCTCATCACAAGGAGGCTTTGTTTTGGGATGGTTTTGTATGAATTTCTTGTCAGCCTCATCAGCTCTTGGAGGATGGTATCAATCACATTCAGATATTGTCTTCTTTCTGAAACACAATATACCCATAGCTGGTCTATAAAACTGTAAGACACACATCCTGTCTGGTCCACACAAAAATTTCTGGCATCTTGAAGTAGTCTGCCTTCAGATTTCCCCAAGAAAGGAAACCATGATAGCTTAGAAAAAAAATATCCCCCCTTCTCCCCCATTAAAAAAATTTACACACACACACACACACACACACACACACACACACACACACATACACACACGAGAGAGAGAGAGAGAGAGAGAGAGAGAGAGAGAGAGAGAGAGAGAGAGAGAGAGACCATTAAGTCCTGGCTACTCCTCCAACATCCAACAGCCTAACTACCATTTGTCACTGACAAGTTGTTGGCACAAAGCAAAACAGAAAATTATAAAGTCAAGAAAAAGGAGAACTATATTGGACTCACTGCCATGGATATTATACTAATGACAGCAACTGTTTTTGTATGGAATCCATTTCTCCTCCTCTCTTATGAATCACACCTGACACGAGTCGCGCCAAACCATCAACAAAATGGCATGGCCTCCAGTACGCACCAAAAAGTCTGCAATCAGAATTCCTCTTCCCGACCAACGCTCTCCCACAAACACGGCAGGCAGCCAGCCACAGCAATGCCACAGTGCCCTCTGGCTAGGCTGAGAAAACAGCAGAGCGTGAAGTGGGAATTTCAAAAGGAACACGCTACAGACAAGGAAGAAACGCAGAGAACCAACCATGACATTTCATCACGGTTCACCCAGCATTGGTCTCTGCTTCAGTTAGCTGCTACAAATTATTAACTTGTGGTTTCCATCACCACTAACCCAGACAGAACTTTGATTATGGATACATGTTTACTGGGTATGTAGTGCTACGGCATCTCAGTGTGATTCACATCTTCAATGGATCCTGAAATGTGGCTGGTTGGATTGGCCTCCCAAGCTATCTGATGCAGATCCACCTGGTCTTTGCTTTTTTGTTTTTCATTACTGGCACCAACTTTAGGTTTGAAGGATGATGAACTATGCTGGATGATGTCACCTTCACTGCAATGTTGGGTTCTTCAGCTCGTGCATCAATCTCACTAAGAGATTCCCAAGATGAAGCAATGTGCACACTGCTATGTCTACTGGTCTTGTATGGATGACAATGTTGCACAAATGGTGCAACAGTGTGCTACTTTCATTCAAGGTACACAAAATGGCCCTACTCTAGTCATTCTTGCTGTGGCCTGTGCCAAAACAGTTGTGGAACCAAGTTTGCGCTGACTTTGCAGGCCCATTGTTGGGGTCCAGGTGGTTAATCACTGTGGACTCTTCCTCTAGCTTCCTGTACATTGCCCAGGCAAATTACAATGGTAGCCACAGCGGGAGCCTCAGAAACAATCTTTGCAACAGAGTGTGCACCCCATGCACTGGAGCCCATCAATGGTCTCCATTTCACAGCAGCCAATTTCAGAATGTTTTGGACACACAGTGGCATTATTCATTTTACTACGTCCCCTCTCTACCCAGCCTCAAATGGGCTAAAATAATTTGTTTGCACTTTCAAAGTACAAATCCTCAATGCCTTAGGGTCTGCTAAATCAGCTTCAGCACTAAGCTCCTTCCTAGCTTCTTAAGTGTCCACACCCATCAGTGTTTGGAGCCCTCAGAGGACACTTCTAGATCACCCGTGCCTGCCGCTGGAAAATGAAGCTGATGCAGCCACACCATTGCTTGTGGGGGCCTTGGTGTGGACTTGCACATTTGTGTAGAATCCAGGGTGGATCCATAGGTCTGTGGCAGAACGGCAGGTGGGACAGGTGGTTTTAGTGGCTGCAACATGTGGTATTCAGTGCCGATAATGCAACCAACTTTGGTCAGCAGCCTCCCACATTGAGAAATCCTCCTCACCACCACCACCACCACCACCACCACCACCACCACCACCATCACCATCACAGGCACATCATAGCTCTCTCCATTCCATGGGCTTGGAGTATGGCCACCTCGTCTGTTCTTCTTACAACATGTGGGATGTGCCCAAAGAGGCTGATATGGCTTCACCATCAGTAGAATAAAAAAAAATATGCTGCATTCCACAGGGATGCTTTCACTTCCAGAAATCTCTAGGAAAATGCAAGAAGCTCCAGATCCACCAATGGTGTCACTGGTGGCCCCAGACATCTCTAAGGAGCCTTCCACAGTGGTCAACCAGTCCCCAGCCACTTCTGACATGTCACCCTACCACACACTGGCCAGGCAGGTACTGGACCTAAGTCCTGTTTCAAAAGGGGAGAAGTTCAATAACACAGCCAGACATACAAATGGAAGATACAGCCATACAGACACACAGATACAGACATACAGACACATTTAATGCTGCGCACATCCAGCAAGTACACCCGTAAGATGGAACACAGTCACTATCGCAAGCCAGTCATGAGAGCTCTTTTGACAGGCAAATATAAGGCCACCCTATGTAGGTCTCTTCCTCACTATGCTGTTCTTTGACTTGTATCTACCTGTGATCTCTCAATGCTGTGTGATTGTTTACATTGTGTATGGTGCTATGAATTATGAACTTGTCATTTACACCACCGGTAGTCTATATGGAATTTTGATGATGTGTTTATTGGCTATGTATTGCTTGGACCTGATACAACCAATCTGAAATCATCTCATATTAATTTGTATTGTGATTCAGATAAATACTTCACCAAGAACTATTGCTGTTTGGTTCATAGACTAATAGACAATTTCACATTATTGTTAGAAAAGTTATTTGTCTTAGTGGAATGCTGTTGGTCCTAAGGTAAGGTTAAAACACTTTTTATTGACCTGGTTCTACAGGAGTTGTAAAGCAAAATTAGAGGACTATGACAGATAATCACCATGAAACAATGCATAGCAGAGTGTGACTGTCAATGTTGAGTATGCACAAATGTCAATACATCATTAGATTCTCTACAGTGCTTCAAATACACCAAACAGATTATGAGCCTCATCACAGACTGTGGGTACTGAAGTCTCCCTGTAGAAGAAAAGTGCAGGAGAGCTATGTGCACCATAAGGCCTTCATTGCCACAAAGCCTCCTGTAGCAGGAAGTATAGCAAGTATAACATCATCCTCTACATTGTGGAACTTTAACAAACATTAAGTTAAAATGTATTTGTGAAGTAACTGAATACTGAAACTCAAAGCAAGAAGTTGACAACCACAAAGATGCTATAAGCCAGCACAGTGTCAAAGACAGGGTCAATTGAAACGGGCCTCATCCCATGTCCCTCCAAGTTCCCAGGTGCCACTGCCATGTGGCCTCATTATAACAACAGACACATCAGACAAGTAGTTCTAGTGTATTGTCAATTGACTTCACTATGGTATTGTGTATCTGATGCTATAGGGTGTGTCAAGCATTACTAATCCGTTACCACTACTTACTCAGCTTCAGAGTAAAGTTGTCAGGCTGACAAGTGTTTAGGTTCTTGTTGTGCACCAATACACAGTTCTTGGAGGTGTTCACTGTACTACTGTACACTACACTACTGTCTTCAAAGTATTCATTATTACTGAATCTGAACAGTATATCTACTCTTCCATAGCAGCTGAGTGGACTTGTCAGATCACCAATACCGCATAGCACAGTTGTTACTTGGATGCTATATCTTAGAAACAATTTGGCAACAGAAGTATCAAAGAAAATCACAGACTATTCTAAACTGCCATCCCTGGAGCACTTAATGAAAGCTAAGTTGTGCCTTTATTAATAAAGTGTTTGTGCTTTACTTGTTTATTCTGATTTCTCTCCTTTTGTTGCACATAACAATATTTTCTATAAACAAAACATAGAAATATTCCTCATGCCAGCAATTTCAGTTTTAATAGATGTGTCCATAACTCAATGTTGAATTTCAGAACACAGTATGTGTTTTGACACCTTAATTTCTTGAAATTATGTCTCCTCCATGTATGCAGAACACTCCCTACAGTTAACAGTGGTGTCAGGAGATTAATGCACTATTCCCAGCTTGCGAATAGCTCATCCACTGGTTGCCTTTTGCTGAAGCTCCCCTGTCTGATTTGTACAAACTGTTTTTAATGGATAAAAAACAGCTATCTTTAATTATTATTAATTAGTATCATTATAAATAATTTTATAAATGTCTACATAAAACTAAAAAAGAAAGAAAAGACATCCACAGTGGCTACATGCTTACTTTTAGTTACAAACCCCTGAGTGTGTGTGTGTGGGGGGGGGGGCATATGTTATTTGCGATAACCTCTGTTTCTTTGTTTGTTGTTGTTGTTGTTGTTGTTGTGGTTGTGGTGGTGGTGGTGTTGGTGGCCTTGAGTCTGACTACAGGGTTTGATGCATCTCTCCACTATACTCTGTCCTGTACAAGCTGCTTCATCTCTGCACTGCACATCTACTGCAACTAACATCAACTTGAATTTACCTCCTGTAGTGCCCCCTCTACAATTTTTACCCCCTCAATTCCCTCCATTATGAACATTATTAGCCTTTGATGCCTAAGGATGTGTCCTATCAGTTGATCCTTCTTTTCTTTTAATCAAGTTATTCCACAAATTTCTTTGAGTTTCAGCTTTGCAGTTTTACTTCCATGAGGACATACTAAAGAAATGAAAGCTTATCAATAATACACTTAACATGAGAAAATACTGATGAGACGTGCAGAGGGAATTTGCAATGTAACTCGATAAGGATTGTATTTTTTTAACTGCCTTTAAAAGCAAACTTTTTCATCACTCTTAACAAAACAGTTTAGCACATAAAAACAGAGACTTTTATTTTTAATTGGAATAGACTACTATCTGCATGGTGCTGATGTTTAACATAATAAAACAAGTAACCTTAAAATACAGCTTCAAAGTTTGAAAGTGTTAAATTAAATAAACATCATTAACTACATGGTTAACACACAATTACAGAAGAATACTAACCGCAAGGGCTGACAATAACAGGCTGTGTAAGTCTTGTCTCTCCTGCAGGTGGAAGATTAATTGTTATAGTCAGAACAGATCCTAGACTTGTGCCAACCCATAGTGTGGGAGACGTCGTCGGGTCTGTACAGAAAAAAAGAGGAAACATACTGTTTACGTGCAGATATAATATTGTTACTTTATACATACATAACACTTGCAAATAAATAAATAAAAATAAAAAATAAATCTACTATTTCTGGCATTGAATCACTCAGGTCAATGTCTGGGAATTAAGTTTGTGTATTTAAAATCAACATCAGAAAAGATGTAGCAGTAGCTCAGTTTGACAAGGAGAGTGAATAAAAAAATTGAACACAGAATTTTTGAATGAACCAACCCCATATTCATGAACTGTTTGTAGCAAAACTACAGGAAACTTAATTTAGGATTACAAAATTGAGATATGAACACTTTCTTGGTTTGGTTTAATGACTATCTGTGGGACATATAATAAAAGGCTCATGTGAAAGCAGACATGAAGCATTTTCCAGATTCACAAGAAAGGAACTGAGAATAAACTGTCTAGAATATTTAACATGTATTTCTTTCATTTATTACATCAGTGACATGCCTTGGTTTTTGCTTTTATCAGATCCTGTAATTAAGATCAATGTGAATGAGAAGTGTTATACCGGTACATACATTACTAGTTAACAAATGTAAAAATTCAACCACCTTAACCTAGAACTCATGGAACAAAGTTCAGTGTCAGTTGCAATACAATCTGTGCTTAAGCATGGCACCAACTGCATAGCATACATCAGTGCCCTACTGCTAACACTGTAGGAAAGTGTACCCTTTTTGTAAACTAACTGTAGCTTCAAGAAAGGTAATATCATCATAGATTTTCAAACCAGAAATCGCCTTGGAAAATATGTTACATCATGAATTAGAGGAAAAACATAACAAATATGGTGGCTCTACAGTCCACTAAATAACATGTAATGATAGTGATAAATTTCATATAAGGTAAAACAGGAAGAAGTTCAGTGCAAGTTTTAGAAATAATTTCTTTGGAGGGAGCACTGACACATTAACAGGGCACTTTAAAACACAAAAGCACAGATTGAGTCAGACAAGGGAAAGCATGGCAGTGTCCTACAGAGCACTAAAACTATATAACTTAAACATACTAGAGGAAATTGAAGTTTTTGCACATAAAAACAGTAATCCTGAGATAATGTTAAAGGAAGAGAGAGATTTTAGTCCTCACTGGAGTTTCTTAAAATTTATCAAAAACTGCTGGTGGTGTGTTCTCCGGCTATTAGCTGGGCTATCCCTCATGTCGGCAGAGCCAGTTGGGCTGCACAGTAAGCACCACTCCTCCGAGACCAAGGACTCGTCTTAACCACAACATTCTAATTTATTAGTCTAGTTGTTTTAGGCTTTTAATCTAAATCACAGCATCATGTTAAAATGTGTATAAAACTAAAGTTTTGCAAAGGTAAATGATAGCTGATTATAAAGCCAACCTGATGAGTAAAGATAAAGTCCACACTACAAATGCAATTCCAACCATCTCTCTACTAGCTCTTCTATATCTATAAAAGTTTCAGTAAAGTTAGCAGTTGATGCCCCACTTTAGCATAGGTTTGAGACATATCACAAATTTAATAAATTCTAACAACAACATTAAGTGATGCAGACAGTATTATTCACAAAATCTAAGTATAAATGGCAGCTACAGTGCTAGCTGTGTGAGGGCAGTTGGAGAAGAAGCAGGAGTATGAAACTCAAGAGTGACAAAAAGAGATGACATAATTTAAAAAATGAGATGAAAGAAAGAAGAACAAGGAAAGGTATAAAATACATCCAAAACATAACTTCACTTCTTAAATTACAGTCAAAAATTTGTTGTTACCAATATTATTAATTCCAAACAAGACAACAACTAAGAAGAGTCTCTATATCTGTCATATCAATCACAAAAAAGTTACTTTTCACTATCCTAACGAGAATATTGGAGACACACTGATAGAACACAAAAGCTGATGCCTGAATCACATGTCGGTGTCATGAATCTTCTAGTTCTAGTCAATGAGTAGAGTCTCAAACACATATTCATACTGTACATATACTTTATCAAAGTGAGCAGTGGTTTTTTGGAGACCTCCCCTTCCCCTAGCCCTTTCCACCCATCTGTCTTCATGATACTAATTGATAATTACAAAAGATACACCCTAATGTGAATACATGAGAAAAGTGTATATGTTTACCCAAGATGGATTGCATCCTGCACTTCATCAGCTTATCCACATGCTCAAGATTTGTCTCCCTATGACAACATGATAACTGGCGTTCAGTTCCTTTGTTGAAATTTATTCTTTCATCCTGTATACACCTTACCACAATATATTTGATGATATTAATATAAATATAGCCACCTTTAACATATAACAGAAATGCAACTAGTTTGCATATACTTGGACAAACAATATAGGCCAAATCAAGCCTTACACACTAACGGGTTCAGTTCTCACCAAAGAAAATATCAACTTGTCATCGAAAAATAATTTTCTCTACTTCTGGTGTTAACCAAATATGCCAAAAGCGTATTTTGAGCGCCAAACAAAAAGAATGCCCTGTGAAGAAGTTCTCAATCATAAAAATTTGACAATTTATTATGCCTTTGATGTGAAGATAACCAGCTACTTTTAATATGGCTACAGTGTGAAACTTACAAATGGACATCCCATGATGTGCAAAACGAAATTTTGGTCATTTTAAATCGCACACTTCTTAGAAAATTATTGGAGGATATCAAGAGTGCAGAGTATTATGCAATAATAGCAGACGAAACAACAGACATAGCCACCAAAGAGCAATTTAGTATCTGTGTAAGATTTGTTGATGCTTTGCTAGAGATAGGAGAAAGGGCTACACTCAATGTAAAGTACCACAGCTAAGCTCTGTTTGATATTATTATTGACATTTTGAGACTTTTTTTTTTTTTCCTTGGGTTTAAGGGCGCTCAACTGCTGAGGTCATTAGCGCCCAGTCACTGTTGTTAGAGCACATGGAATCTGGTAAAACTCAAGGGGATGGAGGGGACACCAGAAGGACCTGACAAGGATGCAGATAAAATAAGTAAAAAGATTAAATGTCTATGGACAAGCCAGTTAAAGTTATAAAACGCAGAATACGAGCAGCTGCTCGAGCGTCATCAGCTAAAACATCCGGTAAAGTAGATGGCAGGGACAGGACAACACGAAATTGACTAAAACGGGGACACGACAATAAAACATGGCGCACTGTTAATGCCTGACCACAAGGGCACTGCGGGGCTGGGTCACCGGAGAGCAGGTAGCGGTGGCTAAACCGGCAATGCCCAATCCGCAACCTGGTCAGAAGGACCTCCTCGCGCCGAGATGGTCGGGAGGATGTTGTCCAAGCAGTTGGGAGCGGTTTTACTGCCCGGAGCTTGTTTCCTTGGAGGGATGACCAAGTATCCCACAACGACACAAGCCTCTTACATACATCCCCACGAACGTCAGATGACGGGACACAATGGGAGGCTGGCCGAGGCAGGAGGACTGCAACCTTGGCTGCAGCATCCGCAGCCTCATTCCCAGGCACTCCTACATGTTCGGGAACCCACAGAACCACCATTATCAGCGAAAGAATGGAGGGACTGCCGTATCCGTTGAATCAAGGGATGGACCGGATAGGGAGCTCCAAGGCTCTGAAGAGCACTGAGTGAGTCAGAGCAGAGTACATATGATGAATGGCGGTGGCGGCGGGCATACTGAACGGCCTGATGGAGAGCAAAAGGCTCGGCCGTAAAGCTGTAACATTGGTCGAGGAGCCGGTATTTAAAGGTGGCAGCCCCAACGACAAAGGCACAGCCGACACCATCGTCAGTTTTGGAGCCATCGGTGTAAATAAAGGCGTGACCGGCAAGTCGAGCACGAAGTTCAACAAACCGTGAGCAATACACTGCAGCCGGAGTACCCTCCTTCGGGAGTGAGCTGAGGTCGAGATAAATATGAACCGGAGCCTGGAGCCAAGGTGGTGTCGGGCTCTCACCCTCTCTGAAGGTGGTAGGGAGGGCAAAATCCAATTGTCGAAGCAGGCGATGGAAGCGGACTCCGGGGGGCAGCAGGGCAGACACATACAACCCGTACTGACGGTCGAGAGAATCAGCGAAGAAGGACTTGTAAGAGGGGTGGTCGGGCATAGACGACAGCCGGCAGGCATACCGACACAGCAGTATGTCGCGCCAGTAGTTCAATGGTAACTCGGCAGCTTCAGCATAAAGACTCTCGACAGGACTAGTGTAGAAGGCTCCGGTCGCAAGACGTATCCCCCGATGGTGGATGGAGTTGAGCCGGCGTAAGAGGGACAGCCGAACGGACGAGTAGACGAAGCTCCCATAATCCAGCTTCGATCAGACTATGGACTGATACAAGCGAAGCAGGACAGTGCGATCCACTCCCCAAGATGAACCGCTAAGAACTCTGAGGACATTAAGGGAACGTGTACAACGGGCCGCCAAATAAGAGACATGTGGAGACCAACACAGTTTCCTGTCCAACGTGAGCCCTAGAAACTTAGTTGTGTCCACAAATGGGAGAACAACGGGACCGAGATGTAAGGATGGCGGAAGGAACGCTTTATATCGCCAAAAGTTGATACAAACCATCTTTTCTTCAGAGAACCGGAAGCCATTCGCCACGCTCCATGAGTAGAGGCTGTCTAGACAACGCTGAAGGCAGCGCTCCAGGAGGCATGTTCTCTGGGCACTGCAGTAGATCGCGAAGTCATCGACAAAGAGAGAGCCTAAGACATGAGGTGGAATGCAATCCATAATTGGATTGATCGCGATGGCAAAAAGGGCTACACTCAAGACGGAGCCCTGAGGCATTCCGTTCTCCTGGAGGAAGACGTCGGACAATACGGAACCCACACGTACCCTAAACTTTTGATCCGTTAAAAAGGAATCAATAAAAAGGGGCAGGCGACCGCGTAGGCCTCACCTGTGCATAGTGCGGAGGATACCTTCTCTCCAACAGGTATCATAAGCCTTCTCCAAGTCGAAGAACACGGCTACCGTTTGGCGCCTTCGCAAAAAGTTGTTCATGATGAATGTCGACAAGGTCACAAGGTGGTCAACAGCGGAGCGGCGGCGACGAAAGCCGCATTGGACATTAGTAAGTAGCCGTCGAGATTCAAGAATCCAGACTAACCGAGCATTAACCATGTGCTCCGTCACCTTACAGACACAGCTTGTAAGAGAAATGGGGCGGTAACTAGAAGGAAGGTGTCTATCCTTCCCGGGTTTAGGTATAGGAACAACAACGGCGTCATGCCAACGCATGGGGACTTGACCTTCGGTCCAGATGCGATTGTAGGTACGAAGAAGGAAGCTTTTGCCCGCCAGAGAAAGGTGTGCCAACATCTGAACGTGAATGGCATCTGGCCCCGGAGCAGAGGACCGGGACAGTGCAAGCGCACGTTCGAGTTCCCGCATAGTAAAGGGGGCATTATAAGTTTCCAGATTCAGCGAGTGGAAGGAAGGTCGCCGAGCCTCTTCTGCCTCTTTCCTGGGAAGGAAGGCAGGATGGTAATGGGCGGAGCTTGAAACCTCCGCGAAAAAGCGGCCAAAGGCATTGGAGACAGCCACAGGATCAACAAGGACCACATTACCTGAGGTCAGGCCAGGTACCGAGGAGTGGGCCTTAATGCCCGACAGCCGGCGCGTTTGGGGAAACGACGGAAGAGGGAGTAAAACTGTTAAAGGAGCTGGTGAAAGAGGCCCAACAAGCTTTTTTGCTGTCTTTGATGACTCTACGGCATTGCGCTCGGAGTCGTTTGTATTCAATACAATTCGCCAACGTAGGATGGCGGCGAAAGGTGCGTAAAGCACGTCGTCAAGCATGGATAGTGTCCCTACAAGCCTCGTTCCACCAGGGGACGGAAACGCGACGTGAAGAAGAAGTAGTACGAGGAATGGAACGTTCGGCAGCATTGATGATAACAGCCGTGAGTTATTTGACCTGACTGTCACAACTGGGAAAATCGTGGTCTGGAAAGGTCGCCAGGGATGAGTAAAGTCCCCAGTCAGCTTTCAGTATGTTCCAGCTCGAAGGACGTGGGGATGGGGTGTGGTGCAGGAGACGAACGACACAGGGGAAGTGGTCGCTCGAATAGGTGTCAGAAAGGCCATACCACTCGAACCGACGGGCAAGAGTGGTAGAACAGATCGAGAGGTCCAAGTGGGAGTAGGTATGAGTAGAGTCCGAGAGGAAAGTCGAAGCGCCGGTATTGAGGCAGACAAGATTGAGATGGTTGAAGACATCTGCCAAGAGTGAGCCTCTTTGACAGGATGCAGGAGAGCCCCAAAGGGGATGATGGGCATTGAAGTCGCCAAACAATAAAAACGGCGGGGGAAGCTGAACGATCAGGTGCATCATGTCAGCCCGACTAACAGCAGACGACGGTGGAGTGTAGATGGTACAAACTGAAAAAGTAAAAGCAGAAAGAGTAATGCGGACAGCTATTGCTTGGAGTGGGGTGGTCAATGGGATGGGATGGTAATAGACATCGTCCCGAACGAGCAACATGACCCCACCATGAGCTGGGATACTGTCCACAGGGGTGAGGTCATACCGCTCCGAGGTATAGTGGGTAAAGGCAATACGGTCAGTCGGGCGCAACTTGGTTTCCTGGAGTCCAAGGACGAGCGGACAGTGCAGGCTAGTGGGTAAAGGCAATACGGTCAGTCGGGCGCAACTTGGTTTCCTGGAGTCCAAGGACGAGCGGACAGTGCAGGCGGAGGAGCAGTTGTAATTCCTCCCGATGAGATCGAATACCTCTTATGTTCCAATGAAACAACGCCATCGCTAGTCAAAAAGTTGGGGGAACGAGACGGGGGAAGAGCTGGTCACCTCAACGGCCGCGGAGGGCCAGGTTGCGAGGGAACAACGCTACAACCGACGGGAGGCGGATCCGGGTCCATCGACTCGTCGCCAGCTGCGGCTGCTGTCCCTGGTTGTGTAGGAGGGGCAGCATCATTTGCCGACGAAAGGCCAGCTGAGTGCCTGGCAGCAGAGCGTCCCGGCGAAACTGAGGACGGCCAGGAGCAGCGACTCACGGATGGAGCGTCAGACGAAACGCGCCGGGGTGGAGAGGGGGATAGAGACTTCTTCTTGGAGGCCTTCTTGGAAGGCCGAGGAGGCACAGGGATGGTGGGCTGGACCCGAAGAAGGTCCTCACGCGCGGGGTCCGTTTTGGAATGCCGGACCTCAGAAGCTGGGGTCCGGAACGTTTCCCCGATGGACGCCTGAGAAGAGGATCACTTCTCAGGTGGCGTGGGGGGAGAAGGAGGAGGAAGGGTGGCCCCTGGGGCAGAGGGGGTGGGGGCCACGGGGGAGGAGGATTTGGAAGGGAGGGATTTGTGAGGCGGAGGCAGAGCCCCCTGATGGGCGGAGGAGGCGGAGGGGGGACAGGATAGGGGTGAGGATACCGCGGAAGGAGTGGACACAACTGAGGCAAACGAAGTGGTCAATGGCACGGGATGGAGGTGGTCATACTTCTTCGTGGCCTCAGAATAAGAGAGCCGATCCAAAGTTTTGATTTCCTGTATCTTCTTCTCCTTCTGATATGCGGGGCAATCTGAGGATCTAGGCGAGTGGACGCCCAGGACAATTAACGCACCGAGGTGGTGGGGTGCATGTATGTTCCTCACGAAGAGGACGTCCACAATCGCCACAAAGGGGCTCAGCCTCACACCGTGACGACATGTGCCCAAAGCGCAAACACCTAAAACAGCGCATAGGAGGCGGGACGTAGGGTCGCATGTCACACCGGTAGCACATCACCTTTACCTTCTCTGGGAGAACGTCCCCCTCGAAGGCGAGGATAAAGGCCCCGGTGTCGATGCGACGGTCTTTGGGGCCGCGCTGGACTCGCCAGACGAAATGCACGCCTCGGCGCTCCAGGTTGGCCCTGAGCTCCTCATCAGATTGTAGCAGGAGGTCACGATGAAAAATAACCCCCTGCGTCCTACTGAGTGCCAGATGTGGGACAATGGAGACTGGGATGTCCCCTAGGCGGTCGCACGCCTGGTGCGCCGCCGACTGTGTGGCGGAGGTGGTCTTGATAAGAACGGGCCCTGAACGCATCTGAAGATGTCCTCAATGTGCTGAACAAAGAACATGGGCTTGGAGGTGGCGAATGTCCCCCCATCGTTTCGAGAACAGACCAAATAGCGGGGGAAGTACTTCGCCCCAAGCCGGCGGGCCTGTCCCTCCTCCCATGGAGTGGCCAAGGGGGTAAGGGCAGGAGAACCAGAACTAGAAACGGTACCTTTTCTTTTGAAAGACTCGGCCGCAGAGTGACCTGATACGTGGTGATGGTTCATCTGCGAAACGTCCGCCCCGATACCACCCACTCCGACCAGGGGCTCTCCCCACGGGCGCCACCCAGCCACAGCAAGGGCCACCTGGCAGGATGACCATTGCCGGGAGTCCTGCTGCCCCAAGGAGACGGGCATCTACTCCTTGGCCGACGTGGGGAGGGTGCAGCTCAGGTATCGGCAGTACGATCCCTGTGTTGTCAGGGGGCTACAACCTAGAGGGTACATGACGACCCCACCACAACGGGCTGGCTACCGTGCTGGATTTCTGGTGCCATGGAAAGTCCATCATGATCGCTGGTGCAGATGGAGATGCACTATGGGCGTAACTTGGACAACCCATCAGGCGTTTAGGCCCAATTTGAGGAATAGTGGGTATGGTTACAACGCTGGTGCAATGCTGAGTGCCAAGGTCTTAGTGCACTTAGGACCAGTGGTACACCACGTAAGGTGTCCTTCCCCAAAAGGCTCGTACTTCTGTAGAATTTTGAAAAATGGAGGTCAAACCCCAAGGGGGATCATCACATGGAAGGCCGAAACGGTTGAAACTCCTTTTAGTCGCCTCGTACAACAGGCAGGAATACCTCGGGCCTATTCTTACCCCGGACCCGCAGTGGGGACATTTTGAGACAATTTGATTTGCCTACATCTAATTGTAGGGGCCAATGCTTTGATGGTTCAGCTAACATGGCCAGATTATATAATGGTGTCCAGGCAAAGTTTATGGTAATGGAGAAAAGAGCTATGTTTGTGCACTGCCTTGCACACTGTTCAAATCTAACACTAAAAGACACTGTTAAAGCGGTTCCAGAACGTCAAAAGGCATTAAATGTTATGCTGACTCAACATATTTTGTGAGAGATTCACCTAAAAGGTTAGATCTTTTTGCTCACCTGAAGGCAGATGCCTCTACAAATTTGAAACCAATCTGTCCTACAAGGTGGGCCGTAAGATACTTGGCAATGTCTTCAGTTTTGTCCAACTATACAGAACTTCAGGAATTTTTTCTAAATGTTTGAAGAAATGATAATTCAGACACTGGGGCCAAAGCAAACGGCTTTTTGATTAATATGCAGAAATATGATTTCTTTTTCATGTCATCACTTTTGGTAAAACTGTTTGGTCACATTGATACCATAAACATAGCACTACAGAGGAAATCCCTACACTTAGAGGAGGCCAATAATATGATTTCCACTCTTTTAATTTCTATTAAATTTATGAGAAACAATTTTGAATCATTCTCGGGTAAAGTAACTTCAAAATGTCAAGATATGGATGTTTATTCCTCAAAATTACCCCGTAGAAGAGAAGTCCCTAAGAAATACGATGACTCCATCAATTCATCTCTAGAAACATTCAGAGAAGTATGTGACAAATATAGAAGATTGTATTATGAAACAATGGATACATCCATCAGCTTCTTGGAATCACGGTTCAAAACTCAATAATTATGTTTGTAAATCAAATTGAACAATTTCTTCTTGGTGATAACAAACATTCATTCGATATTTTATCTTTCTATGAGTCAGATATAGACAAAGAATGCTTGCTTCTCCACCAAAACATATTTCATGAAATTATACAAAGTAGTGATTCTGCGAATATTAGTTCATTGGATGACATAGTGAAATACGTGAAATTCATACATGTAGTGCTGACAATTCCAGTAACGTCCTGCACCGCTGAGCGACCGTTTTCTTGTCTGTGGAGGGTGAAAACGTATCTTCGTTCTATAATGAGGCAGGATCGTCTTAATGTCATTGCCCTTCTCAACGCCCATAGAGATGAATCAATGAAACTCGACCTTGATGCCATATGTGACGAGTTCATATGTTCTGAGGAGGAGTACATTTGCCATCAAAAATTAAGGTATGTTTCTTCAGCTTTATTTATGTATTTGTTTTGTACCACTACTGACCTATACTCCGACTAAAATGACACTGTGATTGACGTTTCAGCAAGCAGAGGGGTAGGGGCTAGTCGCCAGCCAATCATAGTTTGCATGAGTTTCAGATGTTTGCATTTTTCATTATCCTCACAATCTTTTTTTGTTTCTTGAAAGTTGTTATCCTGTGAGGGTAATTTCCTAAGAATATGATATCATAACTCAAAAGGGAAAGTATGCATGCATAATACACCTCTCTCCTTCAGCACTTGTGTTGTTTCATATAATTCTCATTGCATAGGTCATTTTAGATAGCTTAGAATTTGAGAATGTGATATGGGAATTCCATTTCAGATTGTCTTGTAAGTAAACAAAGCAATTTTGTTTCAGTGACACAAAATTATTTGGTTTTCCAAAGAAATATTTGGTTTTAATAGATTTTTAATTTTGCTGTGTGTGGAATTGTATAGTGGCTCTTTTTTTTCTTTTAAGGGTTAATCAGTAGCTTATTCCTCACAAACCACACTGAAATCTTTTCATTTGTGACTTCAGCACTTCTATTTCCACCTTCAATCAATACACTGGTGTCATCTGCAAATAGGACTGGGTTGGAGTGTCGAACGTGTAAATGGAAATGTGAAGTTATCTGTCAAATGTAGTACCTAATAAAATTATTCTTGCCCCCCAAAAAGTATTTTCAAGTCGGCACCTCTGATGTAAATACTTTTGGATTAAAGGAGAGCACTCACCGAAAACCAGAAGCACTGAGTTGTCAATAGGCACATGCAAAAGAAAGGAAAAAATTTGCAAGCTTTTAGAGTTATCCTTTGACGAGTCAGAGGAAAAACCCGCGCACACACACACACACACACACACACACACACACACGCTTGCTTGCCTGCCTATGCCCCTACATTGACATTGTGCATTGTGGCTGGCTGGGGACGGGGGATGGGGGACGGAGGACGGTAGCAGCTCTGAGGGAGGCAGTCAGTTTGCCAGCTAGGAATGCAGGGAGGGAGGGATGGATGGCAGATATATGTTCTGACACAACTGTAGCAGCCAGTGGGAAGTGGCAGATACTGAAGTAGATATGAATTGGAAAGGGGGGGGGGGTGACCATATGGAAGAAGAGGAAACTGCTGGGGGGAGCATGCAGGGACAGTGGATTACCCGAGATCAGGGTCAGGATGATTACAGGACTGGGTAATGTGCTGTAAGGACAGCTCTCATCTGTGTAATTCTGAGAAACTGCTGGTTGAGGGAAGGATCCAGACAGGTCGGGGGTTGTGAAGCAGCCACTGAAACTGCACAAGTTGTGCTCAGTTGCTTGTTGTGCCACCAGGTGGTCAACTTTCATCTTGACAACTGTTTGGTGGTGGCCATGCATTCTAGTGGACAACTGATTGGTAGTCATACCAACATAAAAGGCTGTGCACTGTTTGCAGCACAGTTGGTACATGACATGTCTGCTTTCACAGGTGGCCCAGCTCCTGATGGGTAGGGTAAGCCTGTGACAGGACTGGAAAAGGAGGTGCCAAGTGGCTGGATTGGGTTGGGTTGGTCTTGCACCTTGGTCTGCCAAGACACCTTACCCACATTCCTTCACAATCTAACACATTTTCTCCCAACCGCTTGACCTGGTCCTTCTCTACCCAACACCTCTCTGATGGCTCCATCCACATGAAACCCAATAACCACCAACAGTACCTACACTTTGACAGCTGCCATCCCTTCCACACCAAAAAATCCCTCCCATATAGACTACCACCCAAGGATGATGTACCTGCAGTGACAAGAACTTCTTTATCCAGTATGCTGAAGGCCTCAGAAAGGCCTTCATAGGCAGGAAATACCCTCCAAATGTTGGAGAATTGATGTTTTACCAGATTCATGATATTCTTGGTACACTTGTGAAATGGTCATATGGGGTAATCCCCAACTCATCACTACCAGTGAGATGCTGTGTCCCACCACTCGTGCACTGCTATAACACTACATTTAAACTCACTTAAATCTTGATAACCTGCCATTGTAGCAGCAGTAACCACTCTAACAACTGCACCAGCCACTTTTTGTCTTATATAGACATTGCTGACTGCATTGCCATATTCTGCCCATTTATGTATCTTTGTGTTGGAATTCGCATGCCTATACCAGTTTCTTTGTCACGTCAATGTATAACTGACATAGCGTAAAGTAACTGAAGTTTACATTCTACATGCCAATACATTAAGTACTCAAATTTAATGAGATAGACATACAAAAATCTCTGAGAATTAACCATCTCCCAAATACATGCTATAGTGCCTTTGCAAAATTCCTGACGCCTCCTGTTATTCCCTGATCACTTTACTGAAAATTCTGGAAAATGCTTCTCTATTACAGCTGACACAATGAAGAATTTCACTCAAAGCAACCTTTCCTATGTGGCAAACTTAAAGCTACATGTGCAAACAAACATTACTTAATTAACCTCCCCTCCCCTTTCCATCCGTCCTTTTACAGATTAAAAAATCTCACATAATATGAGCAAGTTTTTGGGTTAAATTAAGGTAAATCCTTGTATATAGCCAAAGACAAAAAAATATAAACAGTGTGCATGCCCCCCCCCCCCCCCCCCCACATACACACACATGGTTGGCTGATCTGGGGGAAGAGACCAAACCACAAAGTTATTGGTCCCACTGAATGAGGGAAGGAAATTGGCCATGCCATTTCAAAGGGACCATCCCAGCATTTGCCTGAAGCAATTTAGGAAAATCACAGAAGATCTAAATCAGGATGGCTAGATGCACGTTTGAAGTCCAGTGTGCTGGTTTCCATTTGAGTATATTGTCACAACATAGATGCAATGTAGTATGACTCTGATGAAGGTATATAAGCACCGACATGTAGGTAAGGGACTAGTATGGCATTTGTGTCTTTCTGAAGTGCATGAGGTAAATGTGAACTATGGCAACATTGTTACCAAATGCATCCAAACAGGATCTACATGTTGTCATTCTTTTTTTGGCCAGCAAAGAACAAACACCAGCAGACATTCAACAGATAATGAAGTATATTTATGGTGCAGAATGTCTGTTGAAAACCACCACTGTAGAATGGTGGAGCAAGTTCCGTGCTGGTCACAATTAACAATAACACACATCCCCATATCACAAATATCATAATGCAGAAGTTGTGTCACCTCAAGTGGGAGATGTTTGAGCAGTCGCCCTGTAGTCCTGATCTCTACCCATACAATTATCAAGCCTTTGATACCTTAAAAGGCTATGAAGGCTCGATGATTCCTTTCTGATGAGGATGAGTAGGAGACAGTGATGACCTTCTTCATGTAGCATGGCATGGTGTTTTACCAAATGGGTATCTTCAGTCTGTTGCATTGGTGGGATGGAATTAAATAAGATTTCAAAGGCAAACTTCATTTTCTGTCAAAGTCCCATAACAGTAGAAGAAATGTCATTCCTGTTATCAGCACATCTTCTGACCCAAATTTATCAGCAGCTTTGTTTTTATCCAGAGGTACAAGCCAGAACAATGTCACTTGTAACAGTCCAAAAAAACAAGCACAACAAAATCAAAGATTTGCCACTACAAATCTCGTATAGAGAATAACAGTGCCTTGTTTATTTAATTATTTTTAACACTATATGAATCCTTTCTGAATTATCTTGTTAATAATTCCAAACAATAGTGGACCCCTTTACTCCATTCTGAATCATTCAGCTGCAACTGAGAACCAATGGAATTCACACAAATATAATGCAAGCACCTGACAAGTAAAATTTTCACATGGAACATCACTTGTGATACACAACCAAACTGTTCATACTTTAATAAATGTGTTCTGCTATAAAAAAATTAGCATTCAGCTATTTAACTGAAAAATTACAAATATTCCTTGATTGTGCACCTAAGAACAAACCCCATGTTCCTGAAGGAAAAAAAAAAAAAATAATTAAACCTGAATATTCACACCTCCCCCCCTCTTTTCCCTCACCACCCAAGGCTACCTACTTTACTATCAAATGCAAACTTGTGAGACAAACATGGGCACAAGCCTGATGAAAATATGCATAGTCGTTCAATGTGAAATTTGGGGCATATGAAAACTTGGGTTACTCCATGTAGAGCCTCTAGAAACTCTAAGTTCCTTCACACTGAAATTCTTCCCAACATGACCTCAAGTAATGGTCTTAACAGCGCAAAAGACTTGCAATGAAACTTGCTAGGTCAGATTTAAAGAAAAGAGTTACAATCAGGTTCAGGAAGTTTTTAATCTCCAACACATGTTGGACTGGACTTCTATTGACTTAACAATGAAGCAGATTTAATTATTTTTATTATAATTATAATAAAGTTTTCCTGTTACTTCACTTCTTTTACCTGAATGACAATTATTCTATTTGAAATTTATTTGATGTCTTAACATCTGAACTGGTGCTGGAATTTCTGAGAGGACTTCAGTACTATATTATTAGAGTAGAAGAATTAGCTCAGGTAGTCCAGATTGTGGAAATGAATTGGTTTAGCTTCCTTGCAGGAAGCTCTCCGATACATACATGAACTGACTTGGTAAATTAAATAAAATCCTAGAATTTGTGAATGTGAATTTCATCTATACTCCACTTAACTTTTGAATACAAACCCAGTGTCTTAACCCTTTATATCACTAGTTTCCATACCAGAGTCAAGCTTACTGATGGTAAGTTATAGGGCCAGCTGGTAAAAAGAGTAAATTTTACTAAAATTACTATAGTACAGGAATAATTTGCTTAAAATTAATTACATTTTCAGGAACTGTTAATAAACTTATTCCATTCAAACCATATGACTACTTAAAATGAAGTTTTATTGTGATATACTTTCAAGAAATTATGAAAAAGAGTCCTCCGGCACAATATAATCTCTGATGTTTCTAGCAGAACTGTCATGACAAATATATATGTCCATCTTCCTTTGTCTTCCCACTATAGGATGAGGAACAATTACTGCATTCTGTACTGAAGTATTCATTAATCTTGTAAACATTTTCATGTACTGGGTTACACCTTTCCCTTTCCATGAGGAGAGGATGTAGTTTCAGATTTCCTCCAACTTGCTTACTTCCTGGAAAAGATCTTCACAGTTTCCCAAAACATATTTTCCTACATTTAGATGATGAAATTGTGCAGCATTTCAACAGATGACAGGGAAATGCAGTGTTATCTGTGGGACAGCATATGGCTTGCATGTGATTGGATTCCTGACAGTGCAGACAATCGTGTTGCGCGAGTGCATACTCCAGTTCCTGGCTTGAAAACTAACAACTGCCCTGTTTTTCCCTTTCACGTTGTTAGTAACATAATACACAGAAGTGATCATAAAAGGAAAAGAACCAGACTTTTTCTGTGTTATTCAGTTATAACCAAAATATAGAACAAAATATCAGCAAAAACAGTAATTATTTTAGAGTCACTTAAAATGTACGGTTCAGAATGAGTTGAGCAGTTACTTAAATGAAAATTGATCACACAGTGAGATAGTTAAAAATGCAACATTGACTGTGAAAGTAGATATTACATAAAATTTTAAGAGCATTTTTTGTTGTTGAGAAATCAACAGTAATTATTCGTTGTTGTACATGTAAAAAAATTAAGATATTTCTCAACTGAAGCAGTGTACTATACTAACAACTACGTTAACAACAGAAAGTCACTTACCAGACTTTTTTGTGTACGAGTCTGCAAATGCTAGACAATGTATTGCTTCAGAACTTATATTTTCTAAGCTGGACATGCTTGAACTTCTTGATCTTGAAAATGAACTGTCAAGTTTATCTATTTTAGTGTTGAAAAAGAAATTGGGAAAGGGAATGAGAAAGACAGCATATTAGTATCAGTGATGTGTTACATCATAAAAATAATATTCATTAAATATTACACATGCATAAAGAGAAACTCACAAAATAAGGTTTATTTTACTCTGAATTTAATTTACTTGCTTTTCTTTCTATTTTATATCTCTTTTTGTTAACATACATACATATATATATATATATATTTATTTATTTATTTTAAAAAAACAAGCATAAAAGTACTTCAGTTTTCCAACAGAACTTAACTCATGATTAAATCATTCTTATTCATGATGCTGTAATATTCAGTGAAGAAAATCTCAGTAGAAAAACAAAGTTGGTGCAATATGAAAAAAAAATCAAATGAGTACCTTTTTAATGTTAGCATCCAGAACTAGTCATTCTGAATAGAAAGTAGGGAATAATTTATTGAACAAGACTTATGGAACTTTGCAGTGTTTGATCAAATTAATGAATTTTATTTCACTACAAAATATTGACATGAAAAAGACAAAATATTACAGCATTATGAATATTACTACAAGTCTTAAACAGGTGGAATGGTAGCATGCATGAGGTATCATTCAGAGTATGGAATGGAAAGACTGTACTTTAAATGCACAACTCAAACTTACATTACACTAAAAGAAGCAAATGCCATGACATCAAAGCAAGAACAACAACAAAAAATGATATTTATACATCACAACAGTTTAAATGAGTATTTCAAAGCCACTAAATAGTAGCAGGGATAAGCAGTAGGGACCACGGGCAAACAGCGAAATTTTTATGGAATTCTTACAAAATGACTGATAAATAACAGTTACATCAATCAAATCCTTTCTATACAGTCATGAAACCACACATTTTAATGAAAATAATTAAGATTATTTGGAACCAAAAATTATTCTCTTGCAGCAAATATTAAGGTGAAGAAAGAACAACAGGTTCTGCGCAATAACCCCTTTAAAAAAAAAAAAAAAAAAAGTCACTTATGATACTCCACTGGGTAGAACTGTATTAAATGGTTACTTTAATGGGCATTAGCACTTTTACAGCAACTAGACCTCATAAGACAGTATCAAAATACAAGTCTTAGCATTAAGGGCTAACTGCCATTGTAATCTCTCTCCATCACACACATACACACACACACACACACACACACACACACACACACACACACAGAGAGACAGACAGACAGAGAGAGAGAGAGAGAGAGAGAGAGAGAGAGAGAGAGAGAGAGAGAAGGGGGGAGGGGGGGAGGTTTGAGGGCAATTCCTTCTCATAGCATTAATCAATGGGACTAACCCTGTCTAAGAATTATCTTGTTTAGTGTACCAACCATAAACTAATAAAGGAGTGGAAAGTCAAAGCAGAGACTGTTTCACCAAGAGAATAAATCATGTGGAACATTTAAATGTCTTTACTTTCAAATACATACCAATTTTAAAAAGGCCTAGAGTTGCCCATTCCTACCACCATCACAAGTAATAACTATATGCAATTTATGAAACTATGTGAGGTTAAAATTATGTAAAATGTAGAAGTATCTTCATGCACCTTGTGTTGTTCCACAGGTCAGCAATAAGGGACTATGTACATCAGTGTGTCAACATCAAGTTGAGTTTCTCATAGAGAACAGTCAGCAGTAAAAACCACCATGAACATCTATTTAGAAACTGAAGCAGGTAGGGGTCTGCAAGTGGCTCTCTCAGTTTTGACGAAGTCAAATGTCCGCAGGCTGTATCTTACACTCTAAAGTGGAATATATATAACACTCTAACTTCTTGACACCATAAAATTTTGTACTGAACCGGACCTCAAATCAAGACTTCTACAATATGCACATGACTCTCTCATCAAATGAGACATCTAAGCATGTAAATAGAACACTTTACTGCACAGTCACTCATTTATTTTCCCGCTGTGGGTAACAGGATTTGAGCAACCACATCACATTTTCTGGCAGAGTTTCAAGTACCTCTTATGTCATGTAATGAGAATTATCTTCTCCAACCCTCCCAAAGTGGTATCCCACTGCCCACCCAACCTACACAATATTCTTGTCCATTCCTATTACACCCATGGACCCAACCCCGTGCCCCATGGCCCATAAACCTTTAACAGACCTATATGCAAGACCTACCTGATACATCCTCCCACTACCACCTACTCCATTCCCGTCACAGGCATCTCTTAATCAATTAAAGGGAGGGCCATCTGTGAAACCACAAGTTTGCTTTACCAATTTAGCCGCAGCCACTATGCAGCATTCTATGTGGGCACGAGCACCAACAAGCTGTCTGTCCACATGAACAGCCACTACCAAACTACAGTTAAGAGACAGCTGAGTATGCCACCCAATACCATGTGCTTGACTCGACAACTACTTCAGAACCTGTGCCATTTGAATTCTTTCCACAGATGCCAGCTTTTCCAGATAGCACATATACCCCTGCTTCTTTCCTTTTCCCCTTTGCCCCACAGCACAGCCTCCCAATGCTGCACCTAGCAGCCCACCATCTTGTCCATCCTCCCTGCCCCCAAAATCCCTGCACACTGCCACAGGCCGTACTATGACACCTTCCCTCACCCCTACCCTGTTAGACCTCCCCATCTTCACACCACATCCCTTCTGTAGCCTCACTACCCACTCCAGCCAAGATCACAACTGACTGTTACAGTCATGCCTTAATGTCCAGAGATGAACAGCCGCAATTCCTGTTTGTCTTCTATGTGCATCTATATCATTCATCTGATTGTGATGAAACTTTGGGGAGTAGTTGTGTAAAAGCCTGCAAAGGTTTCAGGAAGGGTGGAAGAACAAGAAACCTCCCACAGGGGAGGAATGGGGGTGAAAAGTGGATGACATAGCAGCAAAACTCAGAAATGAATTATGAGTAACTCTAAAATATTTTTGTTTGCTGATGACACTAGCTTGGTAGTAATGGACGTTGTGTGCAACATTGGATTGGTTTCAAATAGTGCAGTTCATGAACTAAGTTCATGGCTTGTAGAAAATAAACTAATGCTAAGTCATAGTAAGACTCAGTTTTTACGGTTTCTAACTCAATTCAACAAAACCTAATGTTTTAGTTTCACAGAATGGGACTATGATTAGTGAAACTGTACCATTCAAATTTCTAGGTGTTCAGATAGATAGTAAACCATTGCGGAAAGCCCACGTTCAGGATATTGTTCAAAGACTTAACGCTGCCATTTTTACTATTAGAAAGGTATCTTAAGTGAGTGATCATTCAACACAAAAATAAGTCTACTTTGCTTATTTTCATTCTTCTATATCATATGGTATTATATTTTGCGGTAACTCTTCCCATTCTAAAAGGATATTTTTGGCCCAGAAATGGGCAGTTCGGGCAATAAGTGGTGGAAGTTCATGAAACTGCATTTGGATCTACCTCTGCTTCTTTCCTTTTCCCCTTTGCCCCACAGCACAGCCTCCCAATGCTGCACCTAGCAGCCCACCATCTTGTCCATCTTCCCTGCCCCCAAAATCCCTGCACACTGCACAGGTCATACTATGACACATTCCCTCACCCCTACCCTACTAGTCCTCCCCATCTTCACACTCGTGTACTGAAATGTTCCATGACCTTGGAGATTTGCTCCTCAATTTGATCTTACAGAACTTGATGTGTAAATAAACAAACAAAATATCCCTACAAGCCCCATTTGTGAGTGTGGAGATGAGAAGCCATGACATGTAAAAGATTCAATAATGACCGATGTTAGTATCAAGTTCATAATTTTCAGGGTTGCTAGGCTCATTGGTGGCATCCCCCAATAAATATGAACCCCTATGTGTGTGACTGTGAGTGTGAATGTAAGTGTAACAAAGACACATCATTATATCTCTTTAACAACTGAAGCAACTGCTGTCTAACATGGTAAGTGTATCATTGGAAAAATTACCGTGACAGTAAGACATCCGTATCATCCCTATGGCTGAGGGTTGAGATGAAAAGGGGTCACATAAAAGCATGACTCAAGAATGCTTGGTGCAATTTCAACCAAATTTTGGTTGGGTGGGTGGATGAGAAGTGTTTGCATGCAACCTGTTGCTATTTCACTCCTGTAGTTAATTGACTTGGAACACTTTAAAAGTGAGAAATGTAATGTATTTCTTATTTAAATTGTTCAAAGTGTCAACCAGGTCACAAGAATGGGCAAAAAAGGAATCAGTGTTTAACCATATATAGCTCTATCTGGAATGGCATCTGCAGTAACCTCATGGTGTATAGGATATCAAGTTCCAATTGCAGTAGATATTGATCAACATGCTATGTGGCCACCATTCAGAAACGTCACGCCTCTACATCCACTCATGTTGCATACTATATCAAATAGAGAAGAAACTCAAGTAAGTGTGACAGCCTCTACTGGTTACTTTTTTTCCTCCCACAATAAACAACTTGTTAACCATGATGATGTTATCAGTTATTCATACACAAGGTGCTGCATTTTCTATCGCATGTCATGAGGTTCCAACATTACTTCTAATTGGACTTTATTTCTTCTTTTTTGTGAAGTATCAATATTCATGAAAACATGTCTGTATGAATTATTTATTTAAACTTACATGTGAGGCAATCTGAGACAGTCAGAGGAGTGTTGTACCTTTGTTTCTCTTCTTAGCATTTTTTTTATTTTTATTCATTCTTCATCCATAAACCTTATCGATTCAAGCACATTATAACTTTTACTCAAAAGTATTGGTAAAGTGGACATTTGCAGTGATGTTATTGCTTGTCTGGTTTTATCAAGTAATGTAAAACAGAATTTAAATCAAATTTTGATTTAATTGTTTACATACTCACAGTGATTGTTTCAATTATATTTCATGTAATTAATGCATTCTGTCAAAAGCCCATAACATTGCTTACGAAAACAACAACCCAGATAATGATGAAGCCATGGACCTGAAGGTGAGGAACTGCATCTCTAAAAGGAATGTATATTATTAATAAAACAAACTGTGGTCAGCTCAGTTTTCAATCAATTTTATGCTACTGTTTTATTCAGTAGTGTTATGCCTAACTCAATCCATTCAATCTCAAATACGATTATGATTGCTTCCTTTTGATAATAAATATCTTTCTTGTACAAAAAGACTTTGGGTGTGAGACAAACTCACATATGGAATAACTGAAAAGGAATAAATTGAACAATAAGAAACTGTAAGAAATACTAGGGAAATGTGACAATTCAAGGACATGATTTTAATTCAAATGGTGTTGTAGAAGATGCTGAGAAGGATATTTATAACTTTCTTTTTGCCAAAGACACAAAAAAGAAGAATCAAATCACAGTAAGCAAGAAATGATCTTTCCTTCAAAAATGGAAGAAATATGAACACTGGCACAAAAACCTTCAATTGATTAAGAAGTCAGTCTGTTAATAGCTATACCTAATGACATTTGTGATGTTTCATTGACTGAACCAATTTCTTTGGTCATTTGAAGTTACTGTTATATACACTCCTGGAAATGGAAAAAAGAACACATTGACACCGGTGTGTCAGACCCACCATACTTGCTCCGGACACTGCGAGACGGCTGTACAAGCAATGATCACATGCACGGCACAGTGGACACACCAGGAACCGCGGTGTTGGCCGTCGAATGGCGCTAGCTGTGCAGCATTTGTGCACCGCCGCCGTCAGTGTCAGCCAGTTTGCCGTGGCATACGGAGCTCCATCGCAGTCTTTAACACTGGTAGAATGCCGCGACAGCGTGGACGTGAACCGTATGTGCAGTTGACGGACTTTGAGCGAGGGCGTATAGTGGGCATGCGGGAGGCCGGGTGGATGTACCGCCGAATTGCTCAACATGTGGGGCGTGAGGTCTCCACAGTACATCGATGTTGTCGCCAGTGGTCGGCGGAAGGTGCACGTGCCCGTCAACCTGGGACCGGACCGCAGCGACGTACGGATGCACGCCAAGACCGTAGGATCCTATGCAGTGCCGTAGGGGACCGCACCGCCACTTCCCAGCAAATTAGGGACACTGTTGCTCCTGGGGTATCGGCGAGGACCATTCGCAACCATCTCCATGAAGCTGGGCTACGGTCCAGCACACCGTTAGGCCGTCTTCCGCTCACGCCCCAACATCGTGCAGCCCGCCTCCAGTGGTGTCGCGACAGGCGTGAATGGAGGGACGAATGGAGACGTGTCGTCTTCAGCGATGACAGTCGCTTCTGCCTTGGTGCCAATGATGGTCGTATGCGTGTTTGGCGCCGTGCAGGTGAGCGCCACAATCAGGACTGCATACGACCGAGGCACACAGGGCCAACACCCGGCATCATGGTGTGGGGAGCGATCTCCTACACTGGCCGTACACCACTGGTGATCGTCGAGGGGACACTGAATAGTGCACGGTACATCCAAACCGTCATCGAACCCATCGTTCTACCATTCCTAGACCGGCAAGGGAACTTGCTGTTCCAACAGGACAATGCACGTCCGCATGTATCCCGTGCCACCCAACGTGCTCTAGAAGGTGTAAGTCAACTACCCTGGCCAGCAAGATCTCCAGATCTGTCCCCCATTGAGCATGTTTGGGACTGGATGAAGCGTCGTCTCACGCGGTCTGCATGTCCAGCACGAACGCTGGTCCAACTGAGGTGCCAGGTGGAAATGGCATGGCAAGCCATTCCACAGGACTACATCCAGCATCTCTACGATCGTCTCCATGGGAGAATAGCAGCCTGCATTGCTGCAAAAGGTGGATATACACTGTACTAGTGCCGACATTGTGCATGCTCTGTTGCCTGTGTCTATGTGCCTGTGGTTCTGTCAGTGTGATCATGTGATGTATCTGACCCCAGGAATGTGTCAATAAAGTTTCCCCTTCCTGGGACAATGAATTCACGGTGTTCTTATTTCAATTTCCAGGAGTGTATTTTATAATTAAATTAATTCTTACATAAAAAGACATCTTTTACAAGTAGGTTGGCTGGCTTTAAAAGTGCACCATTACTGCCATACACTTGCTGCAAGGGATTTCATATTGTCCAGATAAAAAATGCCTCTTTGGAATGTTGCTCGAGAGTATAGCATGTTAGATGTTCAATGCATAGTGGGTGCATTGTCATTATTTAATGTATTACTGCCAGATGTAGCGTATGTCAATGATCCCCCCCCCCACCCCCACCCCCCCCCTCTCTCTCTCACTCTCTCTCTCTGTGTGTGTGTGTGTGTGTGTGTGTGTGTGTGTGTGTGTGTGTGTGTGTGTGTGTGTGTGGGAGGGAGGGACGGACGGACGGAGGGAGGGAGAGAGTGAGGGAGTGAGGGAGGGAGAGAGTGAGGGAGGGAGGCTTCAGGGTAAGATAAATCTCTCTTCTGCAGAACTGTTAAGCCCATTAATTCCTAGAAAATTACAAACATAACTTCTGTTCCACTTCTATAATCTATAGTAATCCATATTTACCAGGGCACTGAGAGTGTGCATTTAAGAAGAGATGCAATAGTTCAACCAGTGTGGCCATGCATACAGAAGAGCAACCAACAGCAACATTTGTGCATGTCACTATGATGACATACTTATTCCAACTAAAGTTTAATGAGTAAATTAAGATCTGACATTAGCTTCAACACAGGTTAATGAGGAAGACTAGACAGAAATAATTACACAGAGAAATAAATGAGAGTATGATAATTTTTTCTATCGGTATTGAAACAATTTGATGCAAATTTGTTGAATCCAGTTTAACTGTTAGAACAAAATGTGCGAATGAACAAGTAGACATGTCTCATAACTGAAATTAAGAAGCCAAAGAACATGTGGAAGAAAACCTTGTGTTTTTCAATCACAGATAGTCCATTGATTTTTTAATGCAAGCATCTGACTTCTCTTTGACAGCACATAGTTAGTGCTAAACATAGAACAGAACTTAGGTAATGTCTTATGAAATGAATAGTTGAAGTACTGAAGAATTTTGTGGTCAGCCTAAAATGTATGAGACATTATTTCATAAAAGGGGAAAGGGCAGTGCATGACATTTATTGCTTTAGATATGTCTTGTATTTAGTTACATAGCACACTGGTTCTTACTAAGAGAAATTTAATTACTACAAAGAACAAACTTTCATGCATTTCATGCAGAACAGATCTACTACAAGAATAGTTGCATTTCCCAGCAGAAAACGACAACTTGAAATATTTTTATTTCATGACTACACCCTTTTTCCAACAAAAAAAACTTGACAAAGTGGAAGCCAAAAAGTAAGGTTCTCTAATTACCATAACATTGCAAACAGTTAAACTGTTATCCAAACAAATGTAGTGAACTCTTAATTGTGCAAATAAATCAAATACTGATGCTAAATTGTTAATATTGTTTTACTATTAGCTGTTAGTATGGAGAGAGTAGAATCATAATTGCAATACATCATAAATTTACAACTGCTTAAGCCCTAAGAAATCTCTCCCTGTTATTAACTTGTTTCTTAAGTGCAGATTTCATGCCCAGAACAGTGCCTCAACATTTTACACAGTTAAACTGATAAAATTATCAAGTCCCAAGGCAAGGCAGTATCCAGATGAAGTTGCTATCTCAGCAAGGTACATTAGCCATGAACCTTACTTCTGGACTTTCAGATCACTGAATTGATACATTCCAAAGTAATTACACAGTTTACATTATTTTAAAACAATGTTAATGTTAAGCTCACCTTGCATGCAATGGAAAATTTAAGTTCAATTAAGGCATTCACAAGGCAAGACATCAGAAGGGGCAGAGCAGAAGGAAAGAAAACCACATATAAAAGGAAAAAGAATGAAAGAATTGTGCCAACTTAAGGCCAAACACAACATTCAGAAATAAAGACTGCTTTAAAGGCTTGAGAATAATTAAGCAGCCCATGGAAGACAGAATAATGCTCTTAACATTATAAACAACAATGTATAATTAAGACTAAGGTGATGTGGCTTTCATAAGTCAATTTACTGGACTGAATTTACAAATGCTCTGATTAAAATTTCTCTATGATAACCCCTTAAATTTCTGAACAGTTATTTAAAATTTTTTGACACTTTTTTTATCAGTGAGTAATACTTTATAGTATTGGCCATTAATTTTTTTTAAATCAAGAAAGATAAATAAATTTTAATATTATTTGACAGTATATGAGCATGTTTGATAATGTTTTGTAATGAGTAAAGAGATATTCAAAGCATTTCTGTCAATAAGTAAACATCTTGTTGAACTGATGAAATAATAAACCAAATAAAAATTGTAAATAAGTTTTTAAGAGCAGATATTTGCACAAGACAGCTCTGTGAAAGACAGAGTATTAGCATGTGAAAAACTAAACCCCTACTGCCAGTTTAACTACATAGAGCAGTCCATAGAGTGAAAAAGAGTTGAAGTTTTGGATAGTACGTCACCATTTTGCAACATTAACTACTTATAGTACTTCATGCTGGAAAAAGAGCTCTGTGCTGCACCACTGGTATTGGTATGTTCACTGATCTGGATTTCAGGAACCAAAATGAAAATTTTCAGAAGCCATGTTAACAAAAAAATTAATTTCAGTTAAGTAACATAATTTATTGTTTCTGGAGTGTTACTCAGCAGTTTTATATATATATATACTTTGCTAAAATCAAGTGAAAATTTGTTGAGTGGTCTTTACTGCTTTCACTGCATTTAATGTCATTACAAGGTAAATGAACTGATATATAATGGAAACAGTTAAGTTTTGATATGTAGTCAAGACAATACAGTACACAGTTATGCAAAACTGAAGTAAGCATGATTCAGCTATCACATTGCCAACAGGAAAGAATGTAATCTGAGAGGTGATATGAGCTAATAGAATCAACATATGAGTTCTATTCCTTTTCTTCAGTGCTACTAAAATTCACAAGATACTAATCAGCAGTAAGAAAAGTAAATACCTAACAAGTGAATAAGGTCAACAAAACAAAATAAGAGCAAAGTGCTATCTATAGCTATTAACAAACAGAACACTTGTGGCAGTCTCTTAAGTGCCAAACATGTACTTAAATACTAAAAACAGATAGGTGACAGTACTACCAAAACTGCAATATTGCCGAGTATTGAGGAGATTGTGTGAACCGGCAGTAGCACGAGTTTCAGCCAGCGCCAAGGAGCGGGTAAACAAGCCAACACCACCACCACCACCACCACCACCACCACAACCACCACCACCACCTCCTGATGTCAATGAGCAAGCTGAGGACCCCGAACCCATGGAAACCTCAGCCTCAGAGTATGAAGTGGTACTCATACACTTGTGCAGTTTACGGGTACCTTGGGACTTTGAGCGCCTGACTGGCTCGGGTGGCCTGGCGCGCGGGGAACAAGTGCTGCCAGCACCTACATTCTGTTTGCCCGCAGTCGGGGAGACGCAGACACCGTTTATCTACAAATTGGGGGCGCACAAATGTTAGACAGCACTGAGTTCTGTTAGTACATCAAGCAGTGATTGTCATTTATCTTCAGAATGTCCCACAAAAATTACAGAACAAGAATTAACATTATGATAATCTGGCATTACACTCTAATATAGCATTAACTACAAGATACATTTAGAAATATATAACTAGGTTAGAAAGTATACGAAAGTGGAAAAATTAGACAATGCCATCATGTTAAATCTAAAATTTGTTAAATGGGGGATTATTACTGAAGATATATGACATCTTTTAACCCCATTGTAATCTGCATTCCATTATAGAAAATAACAGCTATATGACAAACAGTAGCATTTAACAGATACGGTTTATAACAAAACAGGACTATGAGCTGTTATTTTCTTTCACCTTCCAACTATAGTACAGTACATGGCAGCTATCTTACTACAGCCTCTATCTAGTATTTACCAAACACATGTATACCGAAAAGGTATTTAAGGCAGCTATGGTCGCCATCTGAATCCTTTAAAAGGGAAACAAGAAACAATCATAAACCACCAGCTTTAAGTGCAATGGAATGCTAGACATCAGTGTTAAAGCAATAATAATAAATTAAGATTGTAAGAGGATTAAATCTAAATACACAAAGCAAGACAGAACTGGGAATATTCGTCACCCAATGGCTGTAAAATTAAGCCTGAAAAAAAAAGCTGTGTGGATTAGTAATAAAGATATCTGGGCATTATGTCAAACTGTAACTGATTAATACTTCACATTTCACTGTTAGCATTATTTATAGTGGAACTATTTGGAAAACTATTCTGCAAGACAGGGAAAGGCAACACATCAACTATCTATGAAGTAAAACAGAACACCAGCACAAAAATTAAATGTAGGATGCTGAGGAGGAAACATAAGGAAAGACGCTATTAACCATTCCCTTATGCTTATTAGAAGAAATAATTTTTATAATAATTGATTAATAAGCAGTTCCAACAACCATTCCTGTCTACTGCACCACACTATTAAAACTACATAATCTAAAATTATCCAAAATATTTACATTCAGTCATTCAACCATCCATTCCAAATTACTACAACCCTTCTAATGTGCTCGATTTTAGATTGAATTCATTTAAAATTCAGACATGATTGAGCAATCAAACTCCAATGGTGTAAACTTACTGAAACGGCGCATCAGATTTCCAAGTGAAGGTTGGTTTGTGCCAGCATCGTCCTTGTGCCTCAGGTCATGGAGAGAATGATCAGCCTTGTGCACTCTGATGTTTGGAACTGACAGAAAGTGGCCTTCATGTTTGTCAACAGATTTTTTCTTGCTGTCTTTTCGTGGGGGCCTGATAGGTTTTCCATCTGAATCAAACAGTGGTAGATCTACTGGTCTGCTGAGTTTTGTGACAACTTTATCTTCAATTACATGGCTATCATTTGATATTCCATCTTGAGTTTCATTGCTTTTAATACTGTCAAACAAATTTTCACTACAATGAACATCTTTAGTTTCCAGACTTTTTGTAACTGTTTCTTCTGTTGACTGAAAGTGGTTGTCCTCTGGGGACTTAATCACTATTTGTGCGCAGAGTTCTTGATTAACAGGTAAAGGCTGTTCATCAGAACCTTCACTTAGATTACTGGTTACACAAGGTTCATCACAAAATTTTGTTGACACTTTTGAGCCTTCAGACAATACAGTATTTTCCTTAGAAGGCTCAATTGGAGATGGTTCTGTTGAGGGAAGTGAGGGTATCTGTAAAACTTCTGATGATGATGAACAGTAAAATACTGCTGACCTCTTTTCTTTATTGCTGTTTTGGTTATTTTCTGATGTGAGTGGTGGCATTACAGAGAAAGTATTTTTAAATTTTTGGTCCACTCTACTAAGCTGCTTCTTCAAGCTAAAATTTTTCCAAGAATGGCTCTTCCGCCTCCCTTGTTCACTGCATGTTTGAAAATTTCCACTTCCAGAACCTTGTTCAGCTGGTGAAGCTGCTTCTCTCATTTCACTGCCAGAACACTCCCCTGCTTCTTCACTGTGGTCAGCATCAGGAGTAACAATATTAGATGATGAATCAGAACAGTATCCACCAGGAACCAAATGTTTCTTGTCTTCCTCTCTCTTTTCCTGCTCCTCAACCTTCTCTTTCTCCTGTTCCTCCTCCTCCTTCTCCTCACCAAAAGCAGTGCCTCCATTATCTACCACATCACAGTCATCTGCTACTTTGCAGATAGGACTGGACAGGGAAATGGCAGCATCTACTGGGAGCACAGAAGGTTCAACACATTTTCCTGTGTTTCTAGATGAGGTCACCTACATGGGCATGCATGGATGAAGGGAAGGGATAAAAAAGAAAAGAAAAGAAAACTATGTAATATGGTTCACTGGAAGTGGTATAATTATAAAAAAAAAATAATAAAGAGGCTCTACATGGCAAAGTGACTTTCTGTATATACATTCTAGCGCTTACTGCTACTACTCCACTACTGCAGCTCTGATGTGTGACAGTTTTCTGTATAGAGAAATATAGGTGGTGTGCACAAGTTTAACAATATATAAACCAACTGTTAAATTATTACCAGCACTGCCCTGGCAAACATTTTCTGAAATACTATCACTGTGGCATTACCAAAATGCATAGCATAAATACCAGTTTATACAAATTACATTTTCCTTGATATTATGTTTCTTGATGGAAGTGTCCAGTGTATATAAAATGACTGTGTTACATTTTTAAAAAATAAAAAAAATATATCAATAAAATGACAAAAACATAGTAAGTATGTCATATCCATTAATGATTTTGGTGTGTGAAAGTAAGAATAGGACAGGAAGATAGAATGCAGATAGGAAGAGAAAGCAACTCAGAGCCCAGCATCATGAAATGGAAAAGGATGAATTCATACATGGCACTTACTCAAATGAAATACAAATGTACTTGACCATAAGAGAGCTGTCCAGTGAGGAAAAAGTGTGACATGGCAATGACGGTGAAACAGATGGGAAAGGATATGGTGGGACAGTAACAAAACAGATAAGTGAAAAATGAAACAAGTTTTTTACAAAAGCAAGAGGTTCAAAAACAGATGGTAGCCAATGGAAAGACCTCTGGTATAAATATAGAACATACAAATTATTGAGACACCAAAAGTCATTATTTTATTCAATGTTAAATAGCTTTGCATCATTGCACAGATAATGAAGTATGGAAGTAAGTGTCACCACAGTATGAAAAAGTTTCACTGAAAGCCTGTGCATTTGCATTAACACAAAATGCACAGATATGTGTACACGAATGCCTAGAATGAAATATCTGATTATCACTGAACTATCTCTTACATAACAGAGAAAGATATATCCATTTTAAAATACATAAAATAATTTCTGTATTAGTTCAGAACACAGTGAAGAATGTCATTTCACTATTAGCCAAACTAAAGGATTGGTATCCAAGTAATAACGATGGCTGCCACCCTGGCCAAAAAGGAAACATTCAATAAACAGAGGAAGCTGAAATCAGCAAAAGAGCTTAATTCATAATGTTATTGATCCTTAGTCACATTGTGGATTTCAATTACTTACATACTTCCCTACACTGTTGGGAACTAAACCTTCCATCAATGTCTCAGCAGGAATGTTGTGGCACGCAAATGGATGGTACAATTTACTGCAAATTCCCGTAAAGAACACTCCCTTAAAGAGCACACAACTAGCTGTACCTGCAATTGAGTTTATATGAACCTGTGTGTGTCAAAATACTGAAAAGTATGGTCATTATTTTCCCTAATTTTGAAAATGGTTAGGAGGGTCCTGGATAGTGTGAACTTTTCAACTACTAGGATACATGCTTGCATCAGCTTCACAACAGTTAAGGTAACTAGCAAAATAGAAAACATTTTCCTCAGGGGTGCATCTGACCTTGGCCCTGGGTTCTCACTGCTGTTAACCCTCTCTCTCTCTCTCTCTCTCTCTCTCTCTCTCTCTCTCTCTCTCTCTCTGTGTGTGTGTGTGTGTGTGTGTGTGTGTGTGTTTTTTCTCTCAAGTGGCAGGATACCAGTGAAATGCTGTCATGGCAATGCCACTGGCATTTGTAAATGTTGAATAAAAATGTCACAAAGTCATTCTAAATTGGTAATATTAATGTAGCTATTATGGGAGCCATTTTTTGCTGAATATCTGATAACCTTGCACTGTCAACAAAATCCTGTATTTGTTCATGTGACCTCATTCTTTGCTACAATTCTGAAAGTAAGTTCCACTTCAATTCTTTCTCAACAATGAGAGACAACAGTTGCATGGCTCACTGTTTCTGGAACTGAAGAACTAGCTGCCTCTTTCCATTACAAGTCAAAGAATTTTCTAGAAATGTTGTATCTTTGTCTAGAGTGTGTCTCTCAAACTGTGTGCAAATACCCATTTCTCAGATATATTCACTTGACACTTGCTGCCTTACCCTGAGGATTCATTTCTTTCCCACACTTTATTGCTGTATCATTGGTTGGTTTAAGATCTTAGAATTTTTTTTAGGTATCAACATGCTAATGACATAGACAGCAAGTACTCCATTTTGGATTTTCAAACTCTGTCATATGTCCATTTATATCTACATCTACCGCTATATCTAAATACATACTGTGCAAGCCACCTTATGGTGCATGGCAGACGGTATGATGTATAACTACCAGTCATTTTCCTTTCTGTTCCACTTGTAAATACATCAAGGGAAAAACAAATGGTCCTTACGCAAAATGAACATTGAAGGCAGTGGTATTTTTCTGCATTCAGCTTCATATGCTGATTCCCTAAGTTCTCTCTATAGCATTCCTCAAGAAGAATGTCATCTTCCCTCTAGGAGTTCCCATTTGAGTTTCGTTGCATGTCGATCAAACCTGATGGTAACAAATCTAGATGTGTGCATCTGAATTTTCTTCAGTGTCTTCCACCAGTCCAAACTGTTGGGGATCCCTAACACTCTAGCAGTACTCAAGAACGGGTCTCCTTTACAGATGAACTACACTTTCCTTAAAGTCCCCTAATGAACTGAAGTCAGTGATTTGCCTTCCCTATTACCATCCTTTGTGCTCATTCCCATTTCACATTATTTTGCAATTTTTCGCCTCGATATTTAATCAACATGCCTGTGTCAAGCTGTACACTGTTAATACTGTATTTGAACATCACATGATTCTTTTTCCTACTTATCTGCCTTTGAGTGGGCACATCATTTTTCACAACAGGAGCAGGTACGTGGCATACTTCATACACATGTAAAGAATAGCAGTCATTGTTGCGAAGGTAAACAAGTATGAGGAAAATTACAGTTTAATCTTAGTTAATTAAACAATGATAAAATAATCTTGCATTATACAAGTTAAATCACTGTTTGATTAAATAATGATAAAATTAATTTTCACTATATCACTCTGTTGCCAAGCACAAGTGTTGCCCCACAGTAATGAACTTGTTCAAGTGAGTTTATAAAAGTCTTCGACCTGCTTAGCGATTTTACGTTGGACCAGAATTTTCTTGCATTCTACTTTAGATCCTTTCCTAACATATGAGGGTGGTGGTAGTTGTATGCTTTGCACATAGATATTTTTGCAGCTGGCTAAATCTCTATTAACTTTTGCCTGTCATCATTTGTGCATTCTCTTTTGAACCAAGGGTGCAATGTCCTTTGCTTACTGAGTACTTTCCGAATTTTGTTACTAAACCTCAAGGGTCTTTTCCATCCTTAATCCACTAACTCTGCACACACTTCTACAGAATGTGATTTCCAATCTGTCTAAAGTTTGTCCATAATTCCTCTACTTCCAACATATGAGAAATAAGTGATCCAGCCATGCATTCACCCATCCATCCATCCATCCACTTTGTCAGCTTCCTTCTAGATATTGCTCTGTCTGCAGTAGATAGCAACACCATCTTGAAAGTGGGCATAGTCTGATGGGTGTGAGACTTTAGAATTGTGGTTTAACTGCAGTGGCTGATAGTAGCAATGTTGTAATTCATATCACACCTTTGGTGCTCAAAGGGTACACTTCTTGTGACACTTTCAAAACATGCACAAAATAATCCCTGCGACATATCGGTATACAGCATCATAGTGCACTGCATGCACTAAAATGTTCAAAAAGGAGAAACTGTAGTAGGGTAAAATATCAATGGAAGCCTATTCGTTTATAGTTTCATGTACTGGTAACTAATGAAATTCACAATGTCAGTAATTTCTTGCAAGTCAATGGTGAAGGTACTTTGTCGAATGCAGTAACCACAATTTAAATATACAACTACCTTATCTTTTTGCCGATCAACATTGTAGTTACATGCCTTAATTCCTAGTCTTGCAAAATTTACAGTCAAAAGAAAAACAGAGGTTTTACTTCTTCATTTTGAGAAGTATGAAATGTTTTTTAGTCAATGAGCTTAGACTAAATTGTTTTAATCTCTTTCTGGTTTTCCTTACCTCTTCTCCTTGCAATGTATTACAGTGATGGTATAATTAGTTACAACATTGCTGGGATGTTTCATAGTCATGTACTGCATGTAATATAAACTTAAGTGCAGCCATTTATAGATGGGAAGTAAAGAAATTGTCAAATTGATCATATTATTATTTGAAATAGTCAAGACAGTTAAATAAAACTTTATTCTGATGACTAGTTTTGGCAGTCTACATTGTTATCATTGGATTGTGTTCAACCATGCCTCAATGCATCTTCATCACATGTACAATAACATGGGACATTATAAAAAGTCATTTCAACAACATGAAGAATGAGAAATATTGACATTTCAAGTATAAAACAAGGTATACATAAAATGTCGGCATGTTGCATCAATAACATTGGCTCACTTTCGAGCAAAAATAAATGAAGAGTCTTCAGTCATCTGTTGTTACATGAACATGAGTGAGTGAGTGTAGTCTGTGGAACTTCACGCGACATTTTATGTAAACTCTGTTTTACATCTGACATGCCAATATATCACGTTCTTCATGTTCCTATAATGACTTTTTATGATGTGTCATGGTATATAGGCATATGATGGAGATGCAATGGTTCACGTACAATCTGAAGATGGCAACTTAGATTGCCAAAACTGGTCATCAAAATAAAGTTGTATTTAACAATCTTGGCTGTTTGAAGTATTTACTTCTATATTTCATATTATTCTAAATCATCCTCATGCTTGAATAATGTCAAGCATATACGAATTCCTGTTGTACAATTAATTTCTTGAATAAACATTGTGATAAAAATAATTATGCCTGTTATACTTTGCATGTACAAAGTAATGAAATGTTTGCCATGCACACAAGTTTATGGAGGAGGTATCTGCCCCTTACCAAGACATAAATGGAATATTATGTGCATTTAACATCCTGTTAATGACAATGATGCTGAAGATGGAGTACGAGCTTGGATAGGGGTCTGCCATATCATTTCTCAAAGGAACCAATCATCATTTGCTTTAAGGAATTTAGGGAATCAATTACAAAATAAAATAGATAAATATTAGTTTCCATGTTTATGAAGCAACTGATGTGTGGCTGAATAAGCTGAAGTAATCATCAGTAAATGTTAAACAACTAATGGCCTGCTGAGGAAGATATATAATTTAGAATGCCCTAGAAGATTCGTCTGTAGAGTAAAGTGTACACCAACAGTGCATGGCGGAAGGTGCCACTGCTAATCATTCCCTTTCCTATTCCAGTCACAAACAGAGCAAGAGGAAGGCAACTGTCCACATGATTCTGTACAGGTCTTAATTTCTCTTCTGTTGCCTTCATGGCCATTGTACAAGAAGTACATTGGTGGCAGTAGAATATTGTTGTAGAATCAGTCACAAATGCCAGTGCTCTAACTTTTCTCAGTGGTGTATTGCAAAAAGAATGTTGTCTTCTTTCATGGATTTCTATGAGTTCAGAGCATTTTCTTAATACCTGCATGTTGAGCATACCTACTGGTAACAAATCTAGCAGTACACCTCTGAACTACCCCAATGTCTTCCTTGAATCAGGCGTGGTGGGGATCCCAAAGAACTTGAGCATTACTCAAGAATGGGTTGCGTAAGTGATCTCTATGTTTTCTCCTTTATAGATGAGCTACACTTTCTTAGAATTCTCCCAATAAACTGAGGTGGATCACCTTTCCTACAACTGGCCCTAACATGCTTATTCCATTTCGTGTCACTTTGAAAATTATACTTAAATATTAAACTGACACGACTGTGCCAATCAGCATACCACAAATACAGCAACCCTCCCCAACCCTCCCTCTCAGTCTCCAACCTCCTAATTCCAATCGCCCACTCAATAACACCACCCCTCACTCAGTTGAGCTGCAGTGTAGTCAACCATGCATACACGTGTGTGTGTGTGTGTGGGGGGCACGCGTACATGCATGATGCAGGTGTGTGTGTGTGTGTGTGTGTGTGTGTGCGCGTGCACGCGCGCGCGCACGCACACACTGATACTGTATCTAACTTACAGGATTTTTTTCCCTACACATCGGCATTACATGAGATTTAAAACTTCCCTGGCGTACATATTATTCCACAAAATTTCGGGCAAACTGCCAGATGTTTGTAACTTCCTGCCACAGTATTTCGGCACAGAGTCTTCCGGCTATCTTCAGGTGATACTGGCAAAAACACACTGAGTTCTGGTATTTAAGGCCCCACCAGCACATGCATGGTGGATTCACTTGGCATTGCACGTGCGCTACTTGAGCATGTTCAATTCTGCTGCGCCGCACACTCCGCGGTGAAAACTTCCCACATTGATATCAGTTCGATTGTCTTCCCATGGTTCCATCACAGAACTACGTCAACTACGGAGGTCACAAAGTTTTTCAATGCCGGGAAAGTTTTAAATCTCACATCAAGCATCTTTACAGGGAGGAACTGATGCAGTGTATACAAAGATTCGATAAGTTACATGAAAAAAGAGCAAGGCTGCTAAGCTCTCCGAGGGTCGGCCAGTGTGGCCGTGCGGTTAAAGGTGCTTCAGTCTGGAACTGCGTGACCGCTACGGTCGCAGGTTCGAATCCTGCCCCGGGCATGGATGTGTGTGATGTCCTTAGGTTAGTTAGGTTTAATTAGTTCTAAGTTCTAGGCGACTGATGACCTCAGAAGTTAAGTCGCATAGTGCTCAGAGCCATTTGAACCATTTTTTGAAGCTCTCTGATATTTTTATTATGTTGCAGAGACAAGGGTATTATTCCCAAGTTTGCAAAAACTGTGCATTTTATTAATAGCGCCACTGCAAATAACATCAAAAGTAAAGCAAGTATGGCATTAGTATGAGAGAGAATTCATTTCAGTCAAGATGAACTGGATTCCGTATCGAAGGACATGTATTATCTTCATTTAGAATTGGCAGCAAGACTGTCTGCATTGTGTAGGGACTGGGAGGATGGTGTGACGTGGGCCAAAGCAAACTTGAGACATGACAAGGCTACGACAAGGCAAATGGCCCAGTTCGACTGACTTTCGACACAGATGCTGGGGGAAGTTCCTACTGGACGATCCATTATTAACTTGATGGGGAAACCTGTAAATGATGCGACAATGTCTTTGTTAACAAAAAGTCTCAATTTTGCTTCTACACCTGTTTCACCGCCACTACTGGACTTTGTCAGTTCCATCAAAGAAGCTGTGCACTGTCTTGCTGGATAAGTACGCCAGGGGTCTTGTCATGTGTTGACAAGAGCTACACTGCTGAAGAGTAACATCTTGCCTATGGAGAGGGCAGCCCTCCGGAACTTGCGAGCAGACCCGGATACAGTGGTACTTAAGCCAGACAAAGGTAATGCTACTGTTTTAATGCTAAGGGAGGACTATATTAATAAGATCAATGTTCTATTAAGTGACTCAACATATCATAAAGCTGATAAGGATCCTGCTACCCAAGTGGTATGGAAAACAGCAGAACTTCTGACTAATAGTTCCTTACCAAAGGAGGTAATTAAGAAACTGAAATCAAATAGTTCGGTTCCACCTAGGCTTTATGGATTGCCAAAGATCCACAAGGATAACGTGCCATTATGTCCAATTGTGAGTAATATTGGAGCATCCACCTACGACTTAGGAAAGTACTTGGAGTCTTTGCTCGAACCAATGTTAGGAAAGGGCCCACATCACATAAAAATTCTCATGTTTTCATCAGCAGACTTAAGTTATTGCAGCTGCGAAGTTATAACTTGTTGGTCAGTTTTGATGTAGTTTCACTTTTTACAAATGTACCTCTTGTGGACTCACTACATCTCATTGGCAATAGCTTTGGAGCTAGCATTACAGCACTGTTTGAGCACACCTTCTCCTCTACATATTTTTTATTTAACAACGAGTTTTATGAGCAATCAGACAGTGTCACCATGGGAAATCCTTTATCTCCCCTGGTGGCCAATCTTTTTAAGGAAGAGTCTGAAGAGTGAGCACTCGCCTCAGCCACTTTTAAGCAAACAGTATTTTGGCGATATGTTGACGACACTTTTATAGTTTGGCCTCATGCTATGCATCATCTGCGAGAGATTCTACAACATCTGAACTCCATACACGAAAACATAAAATTTACTATGGAGTTGGAAAAGGAGGGTTGCCTGCCATTTTTAGACATCTTGGTGTGACGTAAGAGCGATGGCACAGTTGGTCATTCAGTATATAGAAAGCCCACTCACACAGACCTTTACTTGCAAGCCGCTAGTTGCCACCATCCGGCACAAATGATGGATGTTTTGAAGACCTTGATTCACTGAGCCCACATAATCTCTGACACCGATAGTTTGCAAATGGAACTGGAGCACCTGCAGACTGTTTCTGAACAATGGGTATTCGCCCCAGAAAGTGGAGAGTGCTGCAGAGCTGTAAGTGACAGAGCAAAGAAGAGGAAGAGGTCTTTAAAATGACTGCCAATTTACCATATATTGGTAATATCTCAGTGCAAATAGGCAGAATACTAAGAAAATATAAAGTGAAAGCAATCTTTTGCCCTCCAGGAAAAATTTTGTCACTGTCGGGATCTGGCGAAGATGACCTAGAGTTGTGCAAGGCAGGTGTTTACAGGATTCCGTGCGAATGTGGCAAACCTTATATACAGCTAATGATGCATACTGTACAGGATCGCACTGTAGAACATCAGTGGCATACTCGCCTCCTTCAGCCTTGTAAATATGCCATTGCTGAACACTGTATTTCCACTGCTCATGTAATGAATTACAGGGAGACCAAAATTGTGGCCCATACGTCTAACTTTTGGAGTTATGCTATTAATGAATCTGTGGAAATACGACTGTCTGACAGTGAGTCTCTTATTAATTGAGTCTGCAGTTTTCAATTGAATTTGGCAAGGAATCCAATCATTGAAAAACCTTGTGACCTCCGCAGCCTGCGTAGTTCTATGATGGAACCATGGGAAGACAATCAAATTGATATTAATGTGGCGAGTTTTCACCACGGAGGGCACGCAGCGCAGCAGAATTGAACGCGCTCAAGTAGCGAACACGCAACGCCAAGTGAATCCACCCCACATGTGCCAGTGGGGCCTTAAATACCAGAGCTCAGTGTGTTTTTGCCAGTATCACCTGAAGATGGCCAGAAGGCTCTGCACTGAAATACCTTGGCAGAGATTTACAAACATCCGGCAGTTTATCCGAAATTTTGTGGCACATCATTTGCATTAGCTTACACTTTACAACATTTAGAGCAAGTGGCCATTCATAACAGCAAATAGAAATTCTGTCTACACCATCCTGTAACCCCACTCAACAGTGATATTTACCTGTATACTTCAGCATCATCAGCAAATAGTTACAGACTGCTACTCACTCTATTAGTCAAATCATTTAGTTATACAGATAACAAGAGCAGTCCTATTACATGTCCCTAGGGCACTCCTGACAATACTCTTGTCTCTGAGGAACACTCACCATCCAGGACAAGGTATTGGGTTCTATTGTTTAAACAGTAAAGTGACTTAACATAGGAGTCTGGAAGCAACAGCAGAAACAATAGTCACAGCTTTTTTTTTAACAAATAGAAGTGCAATATTGTTGACATTTTATTTGCACTGGGGTCAGTTAATTTACCTTAGGAAAACACTATTTTTCAAGGTTGCTACAAACAAGAGTGAGCGAGACTGTTATATGCACTATAGATAATTTGCATGGAATATCATAATGTGGAACAAGTCAGTTTACAGATCATTAAATATATTCAATTTTTGCACATACTAATTATTTACATCTGGATAAATGAAATAATGCAGAATACAGTGAGTAAATTATTTTTGTACCCTGTGTATTGTAATTATGTCATCCTCAGCTTCTGGATTTTCTCCTCTCAAAGAAAGGCACCCCGCAATGGCATGATCAGACTGATGACACTTCAAATGCAGAACTAAGTGTGGTACAGATGAAGTTAACCCAAAGCAGGAAACCCAGAATCCATGTAACTATACAGCACTGCAAGCTTATGACCATATTATTTTAGTGTGCCATTGAGTTAGTTCCAAATATTGCATAGTTAACTTGCCCATCTTCCTCTGTTGCCCCATTCAGGATATAAAGCAGATGCAATGGAACACAGTTTTCAATGGAACTGACACAGGGCTATTCACAGGGCTGATCTGTAGTCCAGTTTTCTTGAGCACAGTCCACACAATGAACTGGTAAAGCTAACGAAGGAACCTTCTCCGCTCCCCCCCCCCCCCCCCCCCAGCATGAAAACAGGAAGGAGGTGTACTGAACTATGAAAGAAAAAAAAATTTGAAACAATGAATGTTCCAACATTAACAAGCGCATCATTGGTGTCATGGTTCAGCGGTCACAGTGTTGGACTGCAAAGTGAGTGGACCAGGCTCCAAATCCCTCGTGCCTTTTATTTTTATTTATTTATTTATTTATTTACACTCCTGGAAATGGAAAAAAGAACACATTGACACCGGTGTGTCAGACCCACCATACTTGCTCCGGACACTACGAGAGAGCTGTACAAGCAATGATCACACGCACGGCACAGCGGCCACACCAGGAACCGCGGTGTTGGCCGTCGAATGGTGCTAGCTGCGCAGCATTTGTGCACCGCCGCCGTCAGTGTCACCCAGTTTGCTGTGGCATACGGAGCTCCATCGTAGTCCTTAACACTGGTAGCATGCCGCGACAGCGTGGACGTGAACCGTATGTGCAGTTGACGGACTTTGAGCGAGGGCGTATAGTGGGCATGCGGGAGGCCGGGTGGACGTACCGCCGGATTGCTCAACACGTGGGGCATGATGTCTCCACAGTACATTGATGTTGTCGCCAGTGGTCGGCGGAAGGTGCACGTGCCCGTCGACATGGGACCGGACCGCAGCGATGCACAGATGCACAGATGCACGCCAAGACCGTAGGATCCTACGCAGTGCCGTAGGGGACCGCACCGCCACTTCCCAGCAAATTAGGGACACTGTTGCTCCTGGGGTACCGGCGAGGACCATTCGCAACCGTCTCCATGAAGCTGGGCTACGGTCCCGCACACCGTTAGGCCGTCTTCCGCTCACGCCCCAACATCGTGCAGCCCGCTTCCAGTGGTGTCGCGACAGGCGTGAATGGAGGGACGAATGGAAACGTGTCGTCTTCTGCAATGAGAGTCGCTTCTGCCTTGGTGCCAATGATGGTCGTATGCGTGTTTGGTGCCGTGCAGGTGAGCTCCACAATCAGGACTGCATACGACCGAGGCACACAGGGCCAACACCCTGCATCATGGTGTGGGGAGCGATCTCCTACACTGGCCGTACACCACTGGTGATCGTCGAGGGGACACTGAATAGTGCACGGTACATCCAAACCGTCATCGAACCCATCGTTCTACCATTCCTAGACCGGCAAGGGAACTTGCTGTTCCAACAGGACAATGCACGTCCGCATGTATCCCGTGCCACCCAACGTGCTCTAGAAGGTGTAAGTCAACTACCCTGGCCAGCAAGATCTCCGGATCTGTCCCCCATTGAGCATGTTTGGGACTGGATGAAGCGTCGTCTCACGCGGTCTGCACGTCCAGCACGAACGCTGGTCCAGCTGAGGCGCCAGGTGGAAATGGCATGGCAAGCCGTTCCACAGGACTACATCCAGCATCTCTACGATCGTCTCCAGGGGAGAATAGCAGCCTGCATTGCTGCAAAAGGTGGATATACACTGTACTAGTGCCGACATTGTGCATGCTCTGTGCCTGTGGTTCTGTCAGTGTGATCATGTGATGTATCTGACCCCAGGAATGTGTCAATAAAGTTTCCCCTTCCTGGGACAATGAATTCACGGTGTTCTTATTTCAATTTCCAGGAGTGTATTTATTTACAACTTTATGAACCATCTGTCTGATCACTGAAATGTTTGTTCTCTTTCTGTAGTCTTGACAATTATATAAGCAGATGTGAACTATGTTACAACAAAAACTTCAAAAACATTAAAACATATGTTTTGAAAATGCACAAAGAAACTGTGGGATTGTGAAACTGCGTTCATTTTTTGCAGCTTATGTGATAGGCTATTGCATTTTCATCATTTCCTTAGGAGTGATCACACTCACATTCATACAAACACTTAAACTGGGCAAGGAGACATATCTCACTCACTCACCAGGTGTGCAAATTAAGTCCTATCATATGACACATGTACTGTCACTAATGCTGCGTACGACACACCAGATGTGTTTTCTGGTCGAGGATTCGGGCTCCTCTATATTGCACTTCTTGTCCTTGGACTGTTCATTGTTTCTATTTTGCTCTTTTTTTTTACAGTTCAGTACACTTTCTTTCTGTTTTCATGCTTGATCTGTGTTCTGACGGGCTGTCCACTGGGCTCTCTTACTACTAAATCTGAAGGGGGTGCAATGGGGAGTTTCCCTTGTAAGAAAAAGTGAAATATGTGGCTACATAGCATATTCAGATGACATACCACCAGATATAGCAGGAGATTCATGAATAAAATTGGAAAATTACTGCTATTATGTGCTATGGATGTTGCAAGAATGGAAAGCACAGCACACATTTCACCTGGCTGTACACAAGAAAGTTTATGAAGTAATCAAAGGACTGCACTAAAAAGTTCTATTAATAATCAGGACAACTGACCACCAAATTATGAAATGTGCATAGAATACTTGTTAAGCTGGAAGGAAGAAGCATAGGTACACAGGACATAATGATGTGCTGGAGTGGATTGGTATGCAAATATAAACAGAGGAGGAGGGAACTGTGTAGAGGAGGGTGTGAGTGTACTGTGAGTGAACTTTGCATCATGGGGCAAGAATGGATGTGGATGTGGGTGTGGGGCTAGGGTTAGCAGAGACTATGGCCAGGAGGATTACAGGATCAAATGATGTGTTGGAAGGAAAATTCTTATCCATGTAAGTCACAGAACCTGGTATTGAGGGGAAGGATATAGGTACCATAGATTGTGACACAGAATTGAAATTGAGCATGTTGTGCTCAGCAGCATGTTCTGCCATTGGTTTTTCAACTACGTTCCTGGCCTTTCACTCAGGCCATTCACTCAGGTGGACAAATGGTTGGTGCTCATACCTGCCTAAAATGCTGACCAGGAATTACAGTGCAGTTGGTGTACAACATGACTACTTAAATCACTTTCTAAGCATTGCTGGTGAATTAAATAAAAAGTTAGTTTCTACAGGGAATCATATAACTCACTTGGAAAATGTGTTTCTGAGATTGATGTCTCAAATACTGCTCTGTGATACTGATAAGAGGGAGACTGAGTCAATAATTGAATCACTGAAGACTGAGGACTCTCAGGGATGGAGTGTCTAGCAGAATATTATAGTACTGTGCAGCACATGTTAGCCCTTGTACTTAGCCATATTTGTAATTTTTCCTTTAAGAATGGTCAGTTTTCTGAACGATTAAATTAGTCAGAAGCAAAGCTGCTTTATGAAAAGGGGCAAAGGGATAATGCAGGCAATTTAGATATATTTCTATGCCATCAGTGTTTGCTAAAGTTCTTGAAAAGGCTGTGTATTTAAGGGTAATTGATCATTTTATTTCACTAATTTGCTGTCAAATGTACAGTTCGGTTTCAGAAATGAAAATGTTATATTTTCTTTTCTCTGCGAGGTACTGGATGGATTAAACAAAAGGTTTCGAATGCTAGGAATATTTTTTTTATTTAACTAAGGCATTTGATTGTGTTGATCACAAAATATTGCTCCAGAAGTTTGACCATTATGGAATACGCGTAGTACCTCACAATTGGTTCGCCTCTTACTTTAACAACAGACAGCAAAAGGTCATCATTCACAGTGTTGAGAATGGCTATGATGTGGGGTCTGCATGGGGCACGGTCAAAGGGGGGTGTCCTAGGGATCAATGCTGGGGCCACTCCTGTTCCTTATTTATATAAATGATATGTCCTCTAGTATTACAGGTGATTCTAAAATATTTCTGTTTGCTAATGACACTAGCTTGATAGTAAAGGATGTTGAGTGCAACACTGGCACTGTTACAAATGATGCAGTTCATGACATAAGTTCATGGCTTGTAGAAAATAAAGTACTTCCCATTCTCAAAGGATATTTTTGGCTCAGAAATGGACAGTTCAGGTAATAAGTGGTGCAAGTTTGCAAACCTCTTGTTGACGTCTGTTCATTAGTCTGGGTGTTCTGACATTGGCCTCTAAATATACATATATTCTTTACTGTCATTTCTTGTTAACAATATCAGATTATTCACAAGAATTAGCAGCTTTCACTCAGTTAATACTAGGCAGAAATCCAATCTGCATTTGGATCACATTCCCTTGACTCTTGTGCACAACAACACGCAGCAACAGGACGCAGCATGTTATTCTCAATGGAGAGAAGTCTTCCGAAGTAAGAGTAATTTCAGGTGTGCCGCAGGGGAGTGTCATAGGACCGTTGCTATTCACTATATACATAAATGACCTGGTGGATGACATCGGAAGTTCACTGAGGCTTTTTGCAGATGATGCTGTGGTGTATCGAGAGGTTGTAACAATGGAAAATTGTACTGAAATGCAGGAGGATCTGCAGCGAATTGACGCATGGTGCAGGGAATGGCAACTGAATCTCAATGTAGACAAGTGTAATGTGCTGCGAATACACAGAAAGATAGATCCTTTATCATTTAGCTACAAAATAGCAGGTCAGCAACTGGAAGCAGTTAATACCATAAATTATCTGGGAGTACACATTAGGAGTGATTTATAATGGAATGATCATATAATGTTGATTGTCGGTAAAGCAGATGCCAGACTGAGATTCATTGGAAGAATCCTAAGGAAATGCAATCCGAAAACAAAGGAAGTAGGTTACAGTACTCTTGTTCGCCCACTGCTTGAATACTGCTCAGCAGTGTGGGATCCGTACAAGAGAGGGTTGATACAAGACATAGAGAAGATCCAACGGAGAGCAGCGCGCTTCGTTACAGGATCATTTAGTAATCGCGAAAGCGTTACGGAGATGATAGATAAACTCCAGTGGAAGACTCTGCAGGAGAGACGCTCAGTAGCTCGGTACGGGCTTTTGTCAAAGTTTCGAGAACATACCTTCACCGAAGAGTCAAGCAGTATATTGCTCCTTCCTACGTATATCTCGCGAAGAGACCATGAGGATAAAATCAGAGAGGTTAGAGCCCACACAGAGGCATACTGACAATCCTTCTTTCCACGAACAATACGAGACTGGAATAGAAGGGAGAACCGATAGAGGTACTGAAGGTACCCTCCACCACACACCGTCAGGTGGCTTGCGGAGTATGGATGTAGATGTAGATGTAAACGAGTGCACTATACTGCTGGATCCATTTTCAATAAACTAGCACCACAATTCAAAGATCTTAGCAGTAATCCACATGCTTTCAAATCAAAACTGAAGAGTTTGCTCATGGATCACTCTTCCCTGTTCTGTCGAGGAGTTTCTTGAAAAATTAAGCTGCTTCCTGTGTTATAGTGTTGATTGCATTTACATAAACTTATGGCTTGTCTTTTTTTGGGATCATAAACATTTTATTTTATTTGTTATTACTTTTACATTGTAATTTCATGCGCTGACACATTCCATGACCTTGGAGATTCGCTCCTCAATTTGGTCCCATGGAACTACATATGTAAAATAAAGTACAATAAATATTTCCAGCTGGACACAGGTGCGAGTGTCTCTCTGATTAATGTGAACACATACCAGTGCATCAGCTCCTCACAGCTGTGGCTCCCTCAGCCTCTGAATGGTAACATACTACAAGATCAGATCACTGTCCAAACTAGCAAGGAAATGGTCCATTCTTACATGCCAAAATCTGCACCCAAACTTTTTTATACAGGAAGAATACATCAGAAGAAACACAACATCAAACTTTTACCTACTAAGTCACACTGCAAGTAATTTTAAAAGATTATTGAAAGTTGCCAAATTCCTAGCTCATAAGGTGGCTAGATAAATGTACACCCATACTCTAGCTGTAGCAGACAGCATGTGTGTAACATGGCACGCACATATGCTTTGTTAACAGCATATCAGTAAACAGATGACACAGCACACTGTGATCATAATTTGTAAAGCAAATTTCAGTTTCCATTGATAGTTTGTTTTCTGTTGATAGTTTATCTGACACACTTGTTCACATTTACTATTAGCTCAAATTTGCAACTCATTTAATATCCATAATAATTAGCTGTTGCCTTTGTGGTATCACTAAGTGTTAACAATGTAGATAAAGCTGATTTTTCCCCCCATATATGCTTGCTAATACCATCTGTCTTTGTGCAGGTTGCTGAGTTTCACAGTAATGTGGAATCCAACTTTGCAAAGATGATGTATGAAGAACATAGTATGCAATCTCAGCTCAAAAATAATAAACTTTCTTAAGGTGAAGAAGTTTATGTCCATGAATCAGCATGGTTTTAGAAAGCATCACTCATGCAAAACTCAGCTTGCCTTTTCTCACATGATATTCTCAGAACTATGGATGAAATGCAACAGGCAGATTCCATACGTCTAGATTTTTGGAAAGCATTTGACATGGTGCCTCATTGCAGACTGTTAATGAAGGTATGAGCATATAGAATAAGTTCACAGATATGTGAGTGGCTTGAGGACTTCTTAAATAATAGAAACCAGTACGTTGTCCTCGATGGCAAGTATTGATTAGAGACAAGGCTATCATGAGGAGTGACCAGGGAAGTGTGACAGGACCACTATCGTTCCCTACATAAATAAATGATTTGGCGGGCAGGGTGGATAGCAATCTACAGGGGTTTGCTGATAATGCCATGGTGCAGGGTAAGATGTCAAAGTGGAGTGACTGTAGGAAGATACAAGATGACTTAGACGAAATTTCCAGTTGACGTGACGAATGGCAGCTAGCCCTAAATGTGGAAAAATGCAACTTAATGCAGATGAATATGAAGAAAAAACCTGTAATGCTTGGATACTGTATTACTAGTGTCCAGCTGGACACAGTCACAAGTCATTTAAATATCTGGGCATAATGTTAAAAAGCCATATGAGGTGCAACAAGCATGTAAAAACTGTGGTACGGAAGGTAAATGGTTGACTTCAGTTTATTTGGAAAATTTTAGGAAAGAGTGGTTTTCCTGTAAAGGAGATGACATATAGGATGTGGATGCAACCTGTTCTTGAGTACTGCTTGAGTGTTTGGGATCCGTATAAGGTTGTATTGAAGGAATACATTGAAGCAATTCACAAGAGAGCTGCTAGATTTGTTACGGTAGGTTTGAACAAAACTTAAGTGTTATGGAGCTGCTTCAGGAACCCAAATGGGAATCCCTGGAGGGAAAGTGGCATTCTTTTCAGGAAACACTACTGGGGAAATTTAGGGAATCGACATTTGAAGATGACTGTCGAATGATAAGATACGAGAAATTAGGGCTCATACGGAGGCGTACAGACAATTGTTTTTCCCTCACTCTATTTGCGAGGGGAACTGGATGGGAGATGACAAGTAGTGGTACAGGGTACCCTCTGCCACACACCTTACAGTGGCTTGTGGAGTATCTACATAGATGTATGTGTAGAATAAAAAAAAATCACCTAACACAGTGCAGTTCCTTCCTAGCTCAAAGAGAATATCTACAGTAATAGCTTTCAGTGCCAAAAAAAGGTTGTAGATTATTTGATTAAATGAATGAGGGAGAGAATGAATGGTTAAAGTGAAGCAATGTGCAAAGCCAGTTTTATTTCATAAAATCTGTACATGTGTTGTATAAATGGAAGAAAGATTTACAACAAGTAGAATATATGCACAAAAATTAAACTCAAAAAAATGTGAGAGAAACACTATTCAAAAGATTTTGAACTGCTTGTGAGAGTGAATGCATCATTACCAAGGCAGCTTGATGAGACTGGGCCATCTGAATTGCAAGTGAGATGGACATTACTGCTTTTCAAGCTTCTTAAGCCTGGTTAAACAGTCAGGAAACTATATGAAAAAGGAAGTTGCAAAATTATGAAGATTACTATATGTAAATGTGTAGAGATGTCATTAATAGGTATTGCTATGAAGTCATAGCTGACGTGACAACAAAGAGTCTTGTTATCTCCTAAAATGCTTTGTATAAAGCTAATCATGCAAGAACTGCATACAAACCGCACATTATCATTTTCAGTGAAAACAGAATCACTTTGCAGTCAATGAATGCTATGACACATTCTATAACTATCTTTAATTTTTCCAGATTTTTTAAATGTCAATTAAGAATTTTTGACACGAGACAATAGTTTTTTTTTTTTTAATTTTTGGTCCTAATTTGCATTGAGGTTCCTGAAGAGATATATAAAGCTGCAAAAACAGTAATCCACTCATACTTATCATTGCCACTGGTTGTTTAGTGGCAAAAATCTTGCAAACAGCTCAGTGAAATCTCGAAAAATGGGAGAGAATAATTTTCACTATTACATTAAAACGTTTTCTTACTAGCTGTAAAAAATGATTCATTGCTTTTGTTGTACTCTTGGCCCCGGCCAAGACTGCAAAGTGAACCTGTTTTCACTTGAAATGATAATGTGCAGTTTGTATGCAGTTCTTGCATGAAATCTGGCTGATTAGCTTTATACACAGCATTTTAGGGGATAACGAGAATCTTCATCTTCACTTCAGCTATGAATTTCTCTATAGTTATACCTATTCTGTCTTTAGGATGATGATGAAAATACTGTTCATAAAATTCCAATTCCACCCAGACCAAATAGTGTGATTCAGCCTCTTAATAAAGAAATTTTTTGAAAGTGTAAACCATTTTTTAATAAACTGTTAGATGATAAAATGTCAAGTAGCTCTGTCATTTCAGGTTTATCTGTCAAACAGTATTGTTTAACTTTAGTCATTTGTGCATTGTCAGTTTGCATCACCACATTTTACAAATTTGGTCAAGTATGTCTGTTATGCAGCACAATATACAGAATAGTCCCAATATCCTTCTTTTACTAAATCCCAATTACGTCTAAATAAAACTAGTAATTGCTGTGAAGTGCCTGCATACATTAATTTTTCTTTTATCAGGTGTGCCTGGTGTAACAAAGATAATGGTTTTCACCATCCAGTGGACACTTCCCATTTCTGTGACAACTACAGGAAATAAACAATTGACTGTTTCATTCTTATTAAAATACACATTATTCAAAAATTATCATAAGACATTTTTGTTGTGGTTTAAGTACTTAAAATTTGTGTGTGCACTTTCAACTTCACACTGTGTGGTTCTACATTCTCTTGTCATGTCTGTGTTTGCTTGCTTGTTGATTTGCAGCTAGGCAGGAAGGGTTGTACAAAGCACTTCTATAAGTGGTCCTTTGTGTGGCAAAAATAAGGTCCTGATGTTCAGGAAGCTGGGGAAAGACCACAGCCTCCCACAAAATTACCGACCCATCAGCCTTCTGAGCTCGCTCAGTAAGATTGTTGAGAAGGCGATTCTCAAACGCATCACTAGGCACTGCATAGCAAATGACATCCTGAGACCGGTGCAATTCAGCTTCAGGAATCACCACTCCACAACACAACAACTCTTACAGGTCATTGAACATATAACATGTGGCTTCAACATAAACAAAGCTACAGGGGCGGTGCTCCTGGACATCGAAAAGGCTTTCAACCGTCTATGGCACAACGGCCTCATTCGCAAACTCAGCGACGTGGGATTCGCCGACGGGCTGGTGCATCTAATACACTCATACCTCACAGACAGGAGTTTCAACACTGACGTGCAGAGAAAACAATCAACACAACACGGTATACATGCGGGAGTACCCCAGGGAAGCATCGTAGTGCCCCTACTGTTTAACCTCTACATAAACGATCTCCCAACCACGCACAACACAACGATGGCAATCTACGCAGATGACACAGCCATCCTCGCCCAAGATTGGAAACCATCAAACATTACGTCACGCTTACAGACTGCACTCAGAGTGGCTGAGCCTTGGTTGGAGAAATGGCATGTTAGAGTAAACGTCGACAAGTGCGAAGCCGTTCTGTTCACTAGAAGACCGAAGCAACTGCGCAAACACCGATACTGCAGACCAGTAACTCTACATGCACACCCAATACGTTTGCGTGAGGAAGTCAAATACCTCGGTGTCTGGCTGGACCGGAAATTACTTTGGGGGGACCACATACAACACATAACCAACCGAGCAAGCGCGAGGCTCAAACAGCTCTACCCTATGCTCAACAGGCATAGCACACTGAACAGAAGGGTGCTGAGGTCCATGTACACGACACTTATTCGACCCCTGATGACGTACGCAGCTCCTGTCTGGGGATACGCTGTGCCTACACGCCTGCGCTGTCTGCAGCTCATACAAAACAAAGTACTCAAAATCATAAGCAATGCTCCATGATACACACGCATAGCGGACCTTCACTGGGAATACCGACTTGAGACTTTCAAGGAGGTAATCCACAAACTCACCGCAAGACTGTACAGAAACTCCAGACATTCGCAGAACCCGTTTATTCTGAATCTGGGGAACTACGACCACAACCATAGATGGAAAAAATTAAAGACCAAAAGACATACTTGTAAGCACCTAACACCTACGGCCTAGCACACGCAAACAGAACAGTACGGGTGAGCCCCTGTTAATCAGATGCCATTACTGGATATCCAGCTGGAATACACTGCCAAAAAAACTGGCACCACACAGGGAAGCCATACCATACGCTGCATGCATACAAGCTCCACACATCTCCCACACAGTGAGATGATCTATTGCCGATCTCTCACTACTGTATAATGATCTTGATTGTTCCAGGAATGTAGTGGCTGCAGCAACTGGGATACATCGCCATCGCTTGCCACGGTAATGATGCACAATACCCATACTAACAAATCCAACCTTGCATGAACTATCGCAGCTAGTAAGCCACTGCTGCTCTTACTACCCATCCCACTGTCGCAGAGGTTTTTTTCCCACAGCACGAGCCTTGGTACTTTTTTCCCCTCTGCTCTTCAAATTGCTACCCTCACTCGCATTTCGTCCACTATCTATCACCTGATGGACCGTGTTAATGCGTAGTCTTACTCAGATGCACAGATAACATCACAGCCCAGCATCCTGTGATCCATTTACTAGATAACTGACATGTTGTGGAGGTGACAGTAGAACTTTTGGTTTGGTCACCACATTGGTGCGGGAGTGGAAGGGCCCCATCTCTATTTTTACTTCAACATTAAAAAAAAATACTTGCAGTGCACATTAGCAGCTAAACTTTTTTTTTACAGTGCATTTGCTTCAATCTATTCTTCCTATGTGAAAAATTTCAAGGTAGGTTTCTGCAAGTTGGATTGGACCATACACTATGTAAGGATAAAAATGTAGCACGGCAATTAATCTTTCTAGTAGTGAACTCTTGAATGACAAAAATTTTTAGCTCAGAAGCTTTGCACTTTTTTGTTTCCAAGTCCAAGAACACATGAATCTCATTTCAACTACGATACCATTCACAGAAATTGATACATTTTATGTCCAAAATAAGCAAAGGTTTGAACCTACATTAGGTTGTGCAATTGTTTTAACCTACATTAGGTTGTGTAATGGTTTTCCAAGCCCATATATCCTTAAAGCAATCAGTGGTGCCTAAGTTTTTAGAGCACATCCAGTGCCTTCTGTAATGGGTATCGAGTTGAAGCTGATCTAGACAAATTGCAAAGTATGGGAGTAATATCTCCAGTATCACTGATGCAGTGGGCAGAGCCCATGAATCACTCATAATTTTTGGTGATTTTAAGTTGGCCATTAATGCTCAAGAAAATGTCCATCTGTATCCAATTCCTTGGCCAGAGGAAATATTGGCAAAATTGTCCGAGGCTCACTACTTTTCAAAGATAGATCTCGCTAACGCTTATTTCCAACTGCCAGTAGATAATCAGATGAAACAGCTTTTAGTGATTAATCAATCATTCAGCATGTATCATTATAACAGTTGCCATCTGAGATCACCAGCACAATATTGCAAAGACACCTTGAGCATCTCATCCAAGGTATCCAGAACTGTATTAATTATTTTGATTACTTGCTAATTACTGAGGCCACATGGTAGCAGCACCTGTACAACCTACAAATGATATTTGAGCAGCTTGCAGCCCATGGTCAGTGTAGTTGCCTTGGCAAATTTAGTCAAGTGTAAACTACCTAGCACATGCCTGAAGAAAAGTAAGGCTCACACCCACACAGTATCATGTGAATACAATCACTTACAAGCTCCCAAAAACTTCAAACAACTTGAGTCTTGTTGGGCAAAATAAATTATTATGTGAAATTTACTACCAAAGTGGCCCAGATTTCCCAACTGCTTAATCAATTGTGTAAAAAAGGTGCTAAATCTGTGTGGTCACAGCCATGCCAGAAAGTTTTCTTTCAACTTAAAAAGTGCCTTAGGTTGGCCCCTTGTGTAGCTACATTCCATTTGGGCAAAGGATTAACACTTACCAATTGGTGCACAAAATCATGGGACTGGTGCAGTGTGGAATTGGAAATATGCTGATTGCACAGAACAGCTCATTGTATTTGCATCTAAAACCTTAAATGTGGCACAGAGAAATTACTTGCAAATACAGAAAGAGGTGCTGTCTATTTCATATGGTACCAAGTTAGTAATTTCAGGAGTTCTGTGCTTCTGAAAGACCACAGAAAAAGCCTCTTGTGCACTGATTAGTAATACACTGAAATTTAATAGGGATGCAAATAGACCCTCTGAACATGGTTTACTGTCTCTCTGATTACTCTACAAGACTTCTACAAGCCAGAAATGATGGCATAGAGGAGAAATGGTAAAGGAGAAGCTGTGTATTTATTTATTTTTGTGTGTGTGTGTGTGTGTGTGTGTGTGTGTGTGTGTCTGTGTGTGTGTGAGAGAGAGAGAGAGAAATATTAAGTCACTGACTACCTGGTACTCCTTTTTCTATTGGGAAAAATTGAAGACAGTAAGGTAGCTGGGAACAATAATTCTTTCAAAACTTGCTGGTAACATACTGGGTAATGGATGAATAATATCTGATATAAAGTGATAAATAAGCTTTTGAATAACTGTCTTGTAACATCCAGTATTTTAGTTGCATACTTCTTCCAGCAGTTGTAATTTTTTATTTAGTAACAGAGGCACAACTGACCAGTTATAGTTTCCCAAAGGTGATTATTACCATTGAATGTAATATGAACTGTCTACTCGTCAACACATCATTATAATTTTATTTTATTTTAAGTATGACATTCACATAAGACTTACATATCACATCACTTAACTAATTTTGTAAAAATGATGCACATAAAATTAGCAATCTCATGAAGAAATTACCTGAAAAGAATGAAATTCATGCCATATAAGACTGTTCTAAGTTTTGGAATTTTAAAGGTTGTTTCACAATGCCTATTACAGGCTTCTATGGTTGTAAAGGTGTCATACTAGCTACATTCTTAGTAAGGAGTCAATGTACAGAAAGGTACCACTTGGATGTAAAACAAGTTTATGGTGAGATCACTTTCAAACCTCCCACTTCACGATCCTGTTACAGTAGTGAAAATGAGCTCTGACCTGTGTACTCTACAGGAGCCCATGGCATGGGCAATGTTTCAATGTACTCGTAGTTGGGTTTTCTTCTACGTGCTGAAGGATATACTTTTCAATGTTGAGTGTGTGGTATGTCAATGAAGCACCACAGTCAGTCCTCCTAGTTGCAAATGCACCAGTTTCTCACAGCCATTGTTTTAGTCAAACAAAAATAACATGTGATATCTTAATCACAACTAACAATACGGACTGATAACAGCACCCTCTTCTCAGATCATGTGCATATAGTGAAGTGGAAGATTTGAAAGTGATGCAATCTTCATACTAATTTTATATCTGAATGATACATTTCTGGACATGGTATGTTGCAGGTGGTACTATCATGAGTAAGAGGGGCCATGCATATGTTCCAATGCACGTACTGCTGTTTTGATCAAAACTCATAGTTTGTTGTTACTTACTACTGAGGAAAGATTGTGCAGGGCTGAGAGGCTGCATATCTGAATTGTTCAGTGAATATTCATGTGAAGATCTAGCCTATACATGATACTAAACTTATGAAAATCTCCACAAGCTTTTAATCAGATTATACACACATCATCACAGATTAATTTACACAAGCAACAAGAAACAATGCACAATGGTTCATCAATAGAAGTGGATGCTGACACTTTTGCTGAATAGGTCCATTAGTTTCAGACAAGATTAATGCCTTGTATACCAAACAATTATGAAGAGATAGACATTCTTAAGCCAAAATGCTGTTTATATATCCTTGTCAACATGAGTCAATGAAATTTTAGGCCACTATTGTCTAACCATAACTTTGACATTATTAAAAGAAAAGAAAATTTACAACCATGAAACACAGTAGAGTCCTTGAATTCTTGCTCATACCCATATTTGACGTCAGCAGTAGTTACGTGATACGCAGTTTCAATATCTTGTACTATATCTGCTTGCAAATATTCGAATGACAGCAAAAAACATGATGAATAGAATGACAAGGCATCCTAAGAGTCACTTTTGACCTTCACATGCCGAAGTGATGGCATTACAGTGAGCAATAGCAGGCGCTAGCATGCATTAACGAATCAGAGACCACTGTTTACAATATATAGTGTTGTGCATATGTGGCCAAATGACAGATATTGATGCCTGCTGATTGCTTATGACATGCAGTGCTTGGAATGTCAGTATCAAAGGATGCCTTGTCATTTTATTCATCATTTAACAGCTTCTGTCCTACTACTTACAAACAGATGACATTGGAACCATTTATCATGTAATTGCCACTGATGTCAAATATGAGCAAGTATACAAAGGTCCTACTGTGTTTCATGGTCATAAACCAACTTTTTCTTTTAGTAATGTCAAAATTGTGAGTGGCCAAAACTGGCTTAAAGTTGCTTTAGGCCAAGATGTCATTTGGCATGGACAACAGTCACCATTTATGATTTGGAATATAAACCTCCTACCACCTCATGATGTTTTGGCCACAATATCATCAATGATAAGCAATGACACCCCCTCTCCCCTGTGTGACATAGGCAGCAGAGTAGGAGCACCAGGGTGGTGGTGGTGGTACTGTTTTATCACTGCCAGCAGCCTGGACACATGCCAAGAGCATTTAAGGAATTACTGTGTAGCAGATGTCATCAGTTAGGTATCAAGAACAAGAAAGCAGACATTGATGGGTATCTCCATGAGGCACAGTGAAAAGAAATGGGTTTTGTGGAAATACCAGAATGTTAAATGGAAGCAGGACTGCTGCATCCATTAGGCATTACTCCTTGTAAGTGCTCCACACAAACAAGGCACAAGGACAATGGTGGATTTCCGTTTAGCCAGCACAGTCGGCTGGCAAAAAAAGATGGTACTTTTGGCACTCAGTATGCAAGTTAAACGGAAAGCAGGCATTGGTGTAAGCTTGTGGGGGTCAGCCCAGATGGGCTTGTTGATAGGAGTTCATACCTTATGGACACGGCTGGAGGTACTAGCCTGTGTGGATATTGGGTAAAATGGCATCTTGGGATTACATTTTCTGACTTCACATCACAGCCAAGTTGAGCATGAATAATGTATTGTGGGGCTACAGGGAAAGGTATTCCACATATCTGCTACAACCAGAATCCTGCACTGCACAACACTATCTGCATCCATGGAACCCACCTACACCATGAAAAAGGCACTTGGGGTTAATCTGCTGTGATAAGGTCCAGAAAGGGACAAGAAAACTGCTCTGAGGAGGCACTGGGACTGCACTGTCTACAAATATGTTGTTCCTCATATAATTCTTTGGGGAAAACTGTATGCTAGTTGAGCCACAACATTCTATATGAGAGGACACTTCTTAAATATAAGAAGTAGACAGGGAACAAATGATAGTAATCAGAGTTGACAATTTTGGAGAAACCAAGGCTTGCTGCCAAGGCATTTTGGGGTAATGACACCAACAAGTATTAGAGGAGGAAGAAGTGGAATGGGAAATAAATTTATGGAGCCTTCCACTGGGCAAAGCTACTCACGTGCTGCAAGAAAAAGTGTTCCACCTAGCTACTGGGGAGAGAGAAGACATGGTCAAATTACTAGAGGGGCACAAGGAGCTATTTAATCCTCAGGGACTATTACTTGCCACACCTCAAAATACTGAATTTCCACAAGGAATGTTCCACTGATCTGCTGGAGGCTGTATCACATTCTGCACCTCCTATAGCTAGCAGTGGAGGAATACACCAAACAGCACCTATGCACTGGTATCACAGAAGAAAGCAGCAGCACTTTAGCCTGTTCCAGTATAATAATTTCCCAGAAAAACACAAACTGAAGCAAAGTATACCAGTTCTAATGCAATTACCAATAAGTGAACCAACATATGTGGCAGATGTTCTCATGAATATCACATAGATCTGGACAATCTGGAGTCTTGCCATTATTTCATGACTATCTATGTGAAGATGGCTAACAAGAACTGGAGGTAGCAACAAAGGATTCTCAGTACTGTCAGTTGCTCTTTGGGTTAACATAACATGCTATCAACATTTTTGTGCCCACTGGACAGGTACTGTGAGACCTAAAATCAAGTCATACCCACTATCTCTGACACAGTATTAGCCAGAATGGGATATTACTAGACCCTCAGCTCATGCAAATCATGAAGGAGTTCCTTATACTTACGACATGGAAGGGATGATGATGATTTCTAGGCATGCAGTTTGAGGAAGCCCTTGTTCAACTAAAGGGCCTATTCACTCCCAGTCCTCTCCTTACAAATCTGAATTATGAAGAGTCATTTATCCTGTCATGCAATGATAGCAGTTTAGCTATTGGGTGCACTCTATTCCAAGAAACTGATGGAGAGTGACATCCAGTAGCTTATGCCTTCAAACACAGATGAATAAAGTGAAGAAAAAATACACCACCTTGAAAAGTAGTTACTAACTGGATTCTGAGTATCCAGTTTCCACAATTACCTGTATGGCAGGCATTTCAAGGCAGTGATTCACCATACCGCATTCTGATGACTCCTCAGTTTGAAATACCCTGACAGTCAACCTACAAGATAGGCATTATGACTCAGTTAATTTAGTTAACAAATGTTTTAGTACACACGAAAGAAGCACTGTTATGGTGGTTGAGGTCAGCTGAATAGGTCAGCTGATGAATGGTGCATGTCATAGAACAATATCCCAGGCTGTTTGTAGTTTGAATCACACTCACAGTTCTGTACTGATAATGTGATTCTCTACTGGTAGACATGGTGTGGGAGACATATTATAATACTTGCGACCTAGTGCAAGGAAGTGTTGAGACACGTGAAGGACACCATATTGTTTGGCTGGATAGGAGAAAGTAGGGTGGGGAGGGGGCATTAGTGCACCATCAATTGCAGAACTGTAGAGAATTACTAGTGGAGGACTCAGAAAGTGATTAGTAACAGTGTATGAGTAACTGTGCATTTTGCACCCGGCAAATGGAACTTGGGCATCAGGAAGCACTGTTATAAAGGCTGTCAAAAGCCAGAAGATTGGACTAGATATTTAAGGACCACAACTCAGAGTTCCATCAAACCAAGTACATCCTCACTAATAGTGACCACTTGCCTAGGTACATACAAATGGTGCAAATCCCAGGCAAGCAAACACAAATAACCTATTGGCTACTGAAGTTTGGGAATTCTAATGTCATAGTTAAAAGGTAAGGTATGAACATACTGTAAAAGTTGCTGACACAATTTTATAGGCTCCTAAGGATTCATAAATTTTGAACCATTGCATCTGTAGCTTACACCAGTTCTAAAATTCATGAGAAGAAGGGCAGTTTCCACATGAATATATTGACAGAAAAAAATTCCTCCCTTGGTAATTGTGAAGCCTTCAGAGTTAGGGATTCTTTAGTTAACACCTGTGCTAGATGGCAAAGCCATCGGGAAGGAAGAGCAAAGAGCTAATACAGAAGTGATTAAATAGTAAAATGGAGCAGTGATAAGCAAAGTGGTGATGTTGAAATTCCTCATGGGGCAGTACATGCTTCTGAGTAACCCATATGGCCCTACAGGGAAGACCACCATATTTCTCATAAGTATAGCAGTCTGAATCAGGTAGTTGAAATGACTTCCCCAAAGAACCCCAATGAGTAGCCAACTAGCTGCAGATTCCTACCTATACCAGTACATGCAACATGAATGGAGGAGGGAGCACCTTATTGTTATATCTGTTTGGCATATAACAGAAATGCTTTGTAATTATCTTTTGTTTTCTTTGTTTTGTAACTATTGTTTCTTAGAGAAACACATGTTGGCAAAGGACAGTGAGGTTATTAGCAACCTTGCTAAAATGGTAAGTAAACACCACTCACAGATTAGGCCTTAGACCTCTTCCTCCTGGTCAACTGCTACCTACAAGAAAGTAAGAGGAGTGATGTGTAATTGTGGAACATGTGATCAGCATGTCAACAATCCCTCCAGCCATTATTGCCAGTAGGTGAATCCTGATGATGCCGCTGCTTGTTTATTCAAGCAGCTCCTCATTTTGCCTCACAAGGGCTGAGTGGATTCAGGACCAGAACTAATTACAAAAAATGATGCAATGGGAACTGGCCCTGGGTCCTTCCAAATCGAAGACAATGATGCTACCCATTCGGCTGTAGAGGAGGTCTGAGATGGATGTAGTTAAAAGAGTTAAAACTAAAAGTGCCAAAAGTATAATTTCTCTTAAGGTTACACACTCCCACATTCAGTCACATTCACCCAACCCATCATACCCAGCCACGAGGAATGTAAGGTTTGCTACTTTTTCATTGTTATAATGTGTTTTTTAAATCCATAACTGATTTACAGTTTTCTTCCTAAGAGGGGAAGAGGTGCAGTGGCCATATTTCCCATGCTGTCTGTATGGATGAATGGCATGCTTCATGTCATGTTTGATGTCAAAACCTAGTTGATCACTTCACAGCTAATGACACATGATGTCAACACTGGTACACCTGGGAATGCCAGAATTTAGGCAGAGCTCAGCCAGCAATGATGTGAATGTAGCCCAGTCCTCCTCTGCATACAAGATATATTCAACAAGTCACTACATCAATCCCTGTGCTGCGCCACACCCTGCTGCCTACAGTGTTGGGGGTTGTCTCTTACAAAACAACCTCTACACGAGTCATAGTGAGCCATACCAATGAAAGGCCGAAAATAATGTACAGTATGCATCACACTGTCTTTCTCCATTGGCATCATCTGAAGCAATCCTCCTGCCCACCAGCCTCACCTATGTGTACTATTCGTGGCTGCTGAATCAGTCAGTCCTCAAGGCAAGTCCCCAAGTGCCTTCCTGACACACATGTCCAAATCTCCAGGACTGCCTCAATGACCAACTCCAGGAACCAATACATCCTGTACTTTTCAATGCATTCTGCAGTACAGATATCAGAGAATTATAGGTATTGCCGAAAATTAAATTCTTGAAGACAAGTATCCCCACAGCAGCTTTAGCTGAATAATGCAGGAATACAAAACAACAGTATTCCAACAATGTACCAAACTTCAGAAGGAATCTGCTTGGACAAGCACTGCCATGCAGATTAGCTATCTACCATAATTTCAAGATTTATTGTTGTATATGACCCAGCTTGTTCTCTGCAGTTCACTGCCTTTACATGCCAATCATAGTTGTATCAATGTACCCCTTATAGACAGCAATTTAATAGTTAACATCTGACAGCTCTTTTTTATCACTCAGCTTTTCTCATACTCACTAATCTGTTTATATGGCTCCCTCAGCTATAAACAGTGATCTGTCCCCTATCAAGAGGTTTATAATTGACAGATGAAAGGAATTCTCATTACCCTATCGTTCTTGTAACTTTCATTCTGTTCCGACACTTTCTTCATGACAATGCAGATTAAGAAACACTAATGTCCAATGATGGCTAAACACACAAACTGCAAGAAAAAGCAAGTAATTTGAAAGAAGGAAAAACCAGGGTGTTTTCAGAAAAGAAACATTTTCAGATAGAAAAAGAATATTTAAAACACTGGTACTGCAATGCATACTGTATGTCACAGTGTTTTCAAGTTAGTGCAATTGGTTCCTTGCCAGTGAAGTAGCAGGAGTAAAACTATCAACATACTGTAGGCTACATAGTTTCACAAATGTTGAGTATATTGAAAGATTTATTCCACTGAGCCAAGTAGCTAAGATGTGTACAATATTTGCAACCAACAGAAAATTATCTGCTTAAAATATATGAGAAATATTACTTCAGTAATTATCAGTTAATGTGTAGATGTTTACTATGCTGCAAATATTTATAAACAAACCAATTTTTCTATATTATGTCAAATATTATATTAATTTATCCTTGGTGTGTTTCAAAAATTATACGAATTTTCCAAGTAGATAAATAAGGGTTGTACATGAATTAAAACATCAATTCTTATCCAATTTATTTTATTTAATATGCATTGAAAAATAGCTGATGAAAGAAATATAAGATAATCCAACCAGAACACCAAAAATTCTTCCTTCTTAATGGCCTCACCTTTCATGAAAAAACTAATATGAAAAGTGAGTGACAATATTTCATCTGCAATTGATTTGTATCTTTATTTTTAGCAAATAATACAGTCCGCTGTAATGTCAAACTGTGAAATTGTCTACTTGTAAGACACAAGATGAACCCATGGTCTAATGATTAGCACTGGGGGCTACCAATACCTAGAGATCATCTACAATTTTGTTGTTGTGGAAAAGACTGGAGCAAGACCCACTCTGCCTCATGAGACTAACTGAGAAGATGCTTGTTAACTCAAGAAGCAAAACTGACCCTACAAGCTGCTGAAGCAGCCTCAAATCTAAAGACTTGCACCAGACTGGGAGAACCACAACACCATCATCAAGACACATGTATTACACAAAATATATAGTTTCTATGAATAATTACAGCCTTGTATGTATATCATGTCAGTGTTCCAGATCATCTACTTCACATCATAAAGTATAGAAGACATCAAAAACACAATGTCTATAAACAAGTTGGCAATGGACCTTAAAGTACCAATTTAACTACATTCCACAATAATGTCATGTCAAATATAAGAAACACATTTCTAGCATTTAAACCATCACAACAGTTGTACAATGTTTAATTATAATTACTGGTTTCAACTAATGAGTAGTCATCAACTTTTCATGAAATTTTACAACTTATCTGAATGCCTGGAGAGTTAGTATCCACAAAAAAATTCTTTCTGAAGCATAAACCAACTGACAAAGCCACTACTAAAAGGCTGTGCTCCACAAGTGTCAGGGTATGGCAACTGCTTGGCCCCTCATCCCATCCTTCCCCTCAGAAAACAAAAATTAACAACTTTGCAAACTGAATTCACATCCTGCTCTGCTTACAGACAGACATTTCAGGTCAGTATGAATGTGGGGGAAAAAAAGCCATCAAGAGTGACTAGTAGCAAATGTGCCGAGCACTGCATGTCACATATTCTCAAAACTGTTTCACTGTTCACTGCTGTTTTCCTTGCAATCGAAAATGTTAGCTGACTCTTTTTTTAAGATCTTCTAATATCATTTTACCTTAAACTGGCAATGTTTTTGCTCATGTTACAAGCCAATGTCAAAAACTACTAAAATGTGAGTAAATAAATATTCACACAGATCTGAACACTATACACCTGGTAGCAAAATAATATGTACAGCCACGTGGAGTACCCATGCAATCTGAGGCGTCTTGTCACGGTTCATGCAGCTCCCCCCGTTGGAGGTTCGAGTCCTCTCTCAGGCGTGTGTGTGTGTGTGTGTGTGTGTGTGTGTGTGTGTGTGTGTGTGTGTGTGTGTGTTTTGTTCTTAGCATAAGTTAGTTTAAGTTAGATTAAGTAGTGCGTAAGCCTAGGGAATGATGACCTCAGAAGTTCGATCCCGTAGTCCTTATCACAAATTTCCAAAATATGTACAAATCTTGTACTAACTTTCTATGTTTCTCTCTCTCTCTCTCTCTCTCTCTCTCTCTCTCTCTTTCTCAGTACGTTTGGTGATTAATAAATACAATGTTTCCAATAGCTTTGAATTTTATTTAGTAGGAAATTGTCCTTTGTTTCTTTCCCTCCATCCCCCTTCCATGAAATTAAAATTTATGTTTTCCCTCTTCCCTCAAAATCGCTCAAATCCTAGGAATGCTCTTGTGCTAACAGGTGACAATGTTTGCACCAAACCTTACACGAGTTCACAGAGCAGGTAAGCAACAATACAGACAAACTTTTACTACCCCGCAGTGATTCTGTAAATGATTAACAACAAGTATAACAAATAGTCATATTTTTTATGTCTTTTAATTTGTTTTATGTGCCACAAAGATTAACATGCAAGTTAATTTTATCCATATGAAATAATAATGCTGCCTTTTCCTGTTAAGATAAAAGTAAAAATAAAGTGAAACCTGCACGTGAAGTCCTAAAGAAGATCAGTGATTCCTTTAAAAGCAACTGCTCCTTCACCTATCTGAACTAGAAGACCATTTAATGTGGCCACATTCATCCCTTGTCGTTTCTTTAGCCTAATCAGTCTCACATATTCACTGATGCCAGTTACAGCACATTAACACAAAAATATATGAGTCCATGATAACCACCTTCCTGAAAGAGTGTAAGTACTACCACTGCCATCATCACCCTTATTATTATTATTCATGTCACATTTAATTCTCTTCAAACAGATCAAAAATATATCTTAGGACACTCCTATGTCACCTTATGTAAATCTGTATCACTTCTACACATATTTTGTGGACTCTTTTTGTTCTCGGTTCATAAGTACACTACCAGACAAAATGTTTTTATTACTTATCACAACTACAAATTTGTGGTTAAAACAGGTATTTCATTTCGAATATTCTATAATATCCCCATTCTGATAATAAAACAGGAATAAACATGCAAAGACAAAGAGACTCTGTTGTGTATTTGACTGGTTGTTCACACAGAGGGGTGCTTATGAGTACCTGTGACCACACTAATGTGCCTTTACCTACAAAGGTTTCCATTCAAACAGGCCTCAGAGCATCATCTCATGTGTATCAAACAGCTCACATTAGTTTACAGTAAACTGTATGGATCCAGCAGCTTGTTTGTATGCCTAATCAGCTCCATACCATATTACCTCCTAATGCAACAGAAGAAGGAGGCTGGAATTGAAAAATGTGCTACAATTGTAGCTCTGCATCAGAAAGACTAGTCTAGTATGATAATAACAACAAAAGTTGACACAGCCCAATCTACAGTGGTGTATACATTGCAACGATTCAAGCCAACTGGTGCCAATGTAGTTGTTTCCTGATCTGGAAGACCCAAGTAACATCATCCAGGGAGATCAGTTAATGTGTGTTCAGAGTAAACATCAGAGGACTCATATAACACCTGAAATTCACAAGGAAGTAAATAATGTGCAAGGAGGGCCAATATCTGTCTCAACAGTGCAATGCCATCTTTGTGAACAAGGCTTGGAAATGGTGCATAAGGCCCAAATAACCTTTATTATGCAAACAAAATCAGGTGAAAAGATTGCAATGGGCAGAGTAACATAAAAACCAGAGTGCATAGCAATGGTCCAAGGTGTTATTCAAGGACAAGTCTAAGTTTGAAGTATTTGGAAGCCTTCATCAAATGTTTGTCAGTCAAGTTCATGGGGATTGTGTGAAGAGTCAATGTGTGGTGCCAGCAGTGAAGAATGGTGGAGGATCAGTCATTGTGTGGGGATGTTTTGTACGTGATAATGTTGGTGATCAAGTGAGAATCAATGGAACATTAAAGAAGGAAGGATATCAAAGGATACTGATGAACTATGTAGTTCCATCTAGAAACAGACTTACTGGTCATGGGTTTGTTCTACAGGAGGCTCTAGGCACTATGGGGCTTAACATCTGAGGTCATCAGTCCCCTAGACTTAGAACTACTTAAACCTAACTAACCTAAGGATATCACACACATCCATGCCCTAGGCAGGATTCGAACCTGCGACCGTAGCAGCAGCGCGGTTCCAGACTAAAGTGCCTAGAACCGCTCGGCCACAGCGGCTGGCTCTACAGGAGGACAATGATCTCAAACATGCTTCTAAATTATGCAGAGGGTATGTCAATACACAAGATAAATGTGAAAACTGAAGAATATAATTTGGCCAAGTTAGTCACCTGACTAAAAACCTGTTGAACTCTTATGGGATGAATGTGACAGGGAAAGGTTACAAGACTAATGTCATCTAATGTTGAAGATCTATGGAATAATTTACAGACATGTCAGATTGAAACACCTGCAAAAACACTATAAAATCATATCTACGGAATGTCAAGAGTTTGTGCAGCTCTTCTGAAGGCATAGGGTGGATACTTTGAGTCTATTTCATTTGTATGTAGTGCTTTTACATTGAAATAAAGTATATAGTTTTTATCACAGGTCATGGAAAACTTCTGACCAAATGTGTAACTGCATTAAGGACACTATTTATCACTTACATTTGCTACACACACAAAACCTGTTGTGACAGTTCATTTAGTGGAACCTTAATCAGATGGTAAGTTTCACCTCAGTACATACCATTGTTTGATTAAAGGCTATTGGAAAATCTACAATTGACTCTCCTCGGTTGTGGGGAGAATACTATCTCCAAGGCTCAAGATTCCTGTGAAAAGGAGTGATCCCAGTATTTTGCCATGCCGTAAACACATTGAAGTCCAAATCTGAAAGCAATGTCATCAGTGAAATACAATATGTAGCACTGAAATCAAGTTTATCATCAACACCAACATATGGTCAGAACTGAATTGAACTCCTGGATGGAGAGTGCTGCTTTTTATACAAATATTAAATATTCCAGAATATACAAGCATTAGAAACTTAACACATTTTAAGAATATTCCAGAAATGATGAATACTAAATAACCAATAATTGCTGGCCAGGTTTTAAACTGGCAACCCACAGCACACCAACCAACAATGCTAAGCACTATGCCATACTCAATGTGCCACAGCTTGTGACAATATTGTTCAATGACTTGGTGAAACCAGGAGATAGATTTACCTATGCGATCACGTACAAGAGCCAAGGAATGCCAGACACAGAAAAGTTAACCTGTCCACAGTACTATTTGCTGTGATTTGTGGCATCGAAGAGTAGCTATGTGTCTCCTGAAATACCAAGACTATTAGTAATTACCAAAAGGATATGCATCATTAGGTGCAAACTGGTGTTATTACTTTGGAAAGGAATACTGGTGGTTTCCAGACAATGGTTATACTGGGAAATTCACCTCATAGGACCCATCACGACAGAGGGATAGGAGGGAGCCAATTGATGAATGGGAGCTTATTTTATGAATGTTTAAAATACAACCAATCTAAAGAGTAAGTAACAGGTCACAAAATGTGCTGAGGTATGGCAGTATGTTGGTGTTTAGATGGTTTGAGTGTAGATGGTGAGTGTGACAGCAGATGGTATAGGCAGTGCATAAGCAGCAAACAGCAAAAAGGAACATGTTGGCAGCTCTACCTGAAGAACCAGAAAAACTCATACATGCAATCTTTGCACTTTAAGCTAAGCACTGGGGGTACATACTGAGTTAAATTATGAGATTGACAAGGGAATTTTGTTCAGTAGAAGACTGAAGGATATGTAGTTTTCTATTACTGTGACGAGTTTTGGTCTGTGCTGCCAAGCCAGACAACTCAAACACTAAACACGACCCATAGCTATTTACACAATGACAGAGTGTTTCATGAGGACACATGCATTTCCGGTATTGCACAGAAACCATCAACCACATAAGCAGTCTGCAATGACCACATAACACTCTAGCCCACTGTTCAAATAGTGTGGCAAGTTGCATATCAGTTTTAACCAAAAACGTAAACTAGATCAGTTAAAGACAGGCTTGGAATGAAGTCCTACAAAATTGTTGCACCATTTAGCACTTCAGACTTGAGTGTCCTTAACATCTGCTCACAGAGCTGTGTACAAATACAAACAGAAACCGAATCAAGTAATCTACTAACCAATTAAAATACTGCTGAGTACTGCAACTGGATGTTGCAGTTTGTGCACAATGGAAAGGTTGACCTTGAAATGCTCTTTTTTTCTGATTAAAAATGGCTGCTTGTATTGGGGTATGCAAACTCTCAGAACAATTGACATTTTAGCTCTGAAAGTCCTTATTAGTTATACTGAGAGCCTCTCCATAGTGTGAAATCAGGAGTGTCGTGTTCAGTTGGTGGAACAAAAATTACTGGATCAATCATTTTCTGTCTACCCATAACTTTTGACACATATGTGAGCAATACCTGCAAACTTTTTTCAGTTAACTAACAAAAATATCTACAGTTATTTCATGCAGGATGATGCAAGAGTCCATAGCTAATGCATGTATGACAGTATTATGAGCTAATTTTGATGATAGTAACTATCTTATCTTTCCAAGTTATTTCTGTCCACGCAATTTTCAACACAGACCACTTCCTTCTGGCTTCTTGCTCCTTACTTTTCTTTCTCCCCACTGCTCCCATTCCAGTAGTTCACTAGTCTCAGCTGACAGAACACTACTTCCATATATCAGGTTTTCACCAATATTGGAGTATCTGAATGGCAAAATAATCCAAATCCAGTCCAATTTTCAGTTCTATACAGTGCTTTGTTGCCAATGTGCCATGACTTGAGTGGTGATGTGGTGTTGTTCATTATAATTTTTGCCCCATATTCAACCACTCATTTAGTCATTAACATATATATTTGCTTTGTTTGGGGTACTTTCACCACATTTAATGTAATTTGTGATTACACAGAATGAGGTAGTGCAGTTATCATACCACTGTAATATGCACACAGAAATGACAATTCTAATCATCAGAATATTTGCCTCCAGTGGACAATCAACAAAGGATCTTGAATTTTTGATGTTCTGGTAACCAAGAACACAAGCAAACACAATAACGAGACAAAGTAATTATGGACCTACCTGGTCTGTGCTGGGAGATCGACATCTTTCATCTGCTTCACGAGAATTGCTTTCACCAGGGTTTCGTTTTGGTGATCTGGGCACTCTCTGGTAAGGATCTGCTGAGCCATATAGATCTGGTGAAGCCATATTTAGAAGGCATGTTTTCTGAACAATGTCAATGATAACAATCCCTGTTTCAGTCCCATAAGCCATCCTGAGAAAGAGTTAACAGTCAAGACAACCTTTTCTAGTATATTCTAATGTGCTTATTAAAAGTGGTAAAAAGCACTGCAGGGATAGAATATGGTATTTACAATGGAAAATTGTAACATACATCACATACAGAATGCACTACACATAATTCTGTTTTAGCACACTAGTATGAGAGAAGTCTGCTATTATCCACAGTACTTTGTTATTATTATGCTCGTAGCATGTTATAACACAAAAATGTTGCTTCAGATAATTGAACTGAACTTCTACTTTTTACTGATATGGAAAAATGCAGTTGAGAGGATTTATGACTAAAAGGAAAATTTAGCTCCTTGGGCACAACTGATGAGGTATCTTCTTGATGTGTCATCTTCAAGGGCAAGACACTATGAGAAAGTAGTAGTAACTGAAGTAACTACAGAAAATGACAATTTCAGTGAACCTGAAAATCTGCCTTATGGGGTAAGTGAACAAATTATTTGCAACTGCAATCATATCTGATTAATATGCTGACGGATCATATTAGTGGGCAATTTAGGCATAATTTTCTATAGACTATCCCATGAAAAAATTTCATGCATACTATAATGTGGTACCAGTAATGAATGTGTATCCAAACATAGTGACAAATGCTTCCATGAAGGAGCTGAAATCAAATAATGATTAATGCTCCCTTGTGCGAAAGCAGTGAGAAATAGGTTTACATATGTTAACATCCACTGGCCATCAAATTTCCCTTTCATACTCCGAAGGCAGTTACGATATTGTTTCCTAAGATAATAGAGCAGTTACTTTATCAGTAATAGGTAGAATCCTAAAATTAAAAAAGAAATGGAGTTGCAACTGTTATGTATATTACTGTTATCCACAAATTGAAACTTTGGTATATTTTCAAATTCACTGTAACCACTTATCCTTCTCAGTACTTACAGACCATAAGATGAATTGATGCTAAGTGAGGTAATTTGGCCTGGTTGTTCACCATTGACACAGGGGGTAAGGCACACTAGGTGTGCTTGGAAGCCAGGTGGTTTCTTCTGTGGGCCTTGGCGCACTTTCAAAGGTGTAGCAAATTCAGTAGATGAGCCCGAAGAACCCTGAAAGAAGTAGTAACATTTTTAATCTCATTAATATCTCCATATTTGACATTTTTTATATAGAGCCATTATATAGCACACTGGTTAATTGATAGATGAACACTTTATTTCGTGAGATGCATATTTTGCTTCCTGAGCAGTTCTTTCATTAAATTTTATGTTATATAATTTTGTATGCCAAATAACTGCATAATAAGCCAAAGATGAGTGTCAGCTCTGTCAAAATATATTAATTTTCTTTCATTTGCAAGTGTGATCCTGTTTAGTGCCCCACCATATAGAAATTCACCACTATCTTCTTTTAAACATGAAGAGTGAAAGGTAAGTCCTGAAAATAATCAACATACATTTAGCTTGGTTAGAGAAAGAACTGTACCAATGTACCTCACATACAGCAGCCAATGGAGAGCAATGAACATAGATTGGAAGCCAACTGGAGAGTAACAGCCTGAACAGAAAACTACCAAAATTATAACAAGTTCGTCATGTGCCGTGCACAAAATCCAGGCTGCACTATATGTAAGGAAAAACAGAAAATTGATTCCACAAAAGGAGAAAATAGATGTAAGAAGTAATTGTGTGAAACTTATAGAAAAGTTAACTAACTGGTTAGAACTGACTTGTGAAGAAAACTGTCAGATTGCCTGCTGCTGATACTGAGGTTCAAAGAATCTGACTGATGAAATTTCTCATACTCATAAAACTATAGCATAGCTTGTTGTATTAAGAATAATGCAATTAGAAGACTTCTGGAATGTATGTACCACACTACATTCATTCACTTAATGTATTCATTTTTAATGCTGATCATAACACATCGTTGTTTTAGAACTGTCAGCACCAGTTCAACCTTGCTTTTCTGCTTCATTTTTGATAAGATTCCAATTCCACATTCATAAAGGCTGACTTACTCTCCTCTAAAATTTATATAATACACACATCATATCTTTTCATTTATTAGTGATCTTTATATTTACTGTCTCTTCAGTAACTGTATTTTATAAACCAGCTATGAAACACTATATTTATTCTGTATTAGGCATATTTGCTAATCTATCTGCTTTTGCATTTCTTGCAAACAATCTATACTTTAATATTACATACAACAGTCTGAACCTATTTTTGCTAACCTCCTTGACCAAGTGCAGTCAAATTTGTGTGTATATTTCTGTCACTGAAAGGCAGGAGGGTCGACCAAGAACTTTGATTATGAAGGGATGAGGAGGGAAAGTGGGCACAACCTTTTATCAAGAATTATCCCAGCCTTTGCCTAGAAACTTAAATTACAATGTTTGGATGGAGATCTGAAATACCCACCTCATCAGAAAATGCTCTGAAAGCAATTTTCAGATCTCATTGTTTTGCTCTTTTAATTATTGACAGAAATTGGCACATTCAGCATTTGTAAAGTGAAGGCAAGAACTTGCAGGTTTGCCCTCACCATTTAAATTCTAAGAAGCACATGAAACTCAATAGTGTACAGACAATTTGAGAAAGACAGCAGCCATCTTTTTAGTATTTCAATATCTTTGTGAATAATATCCCCTTGCTGCAGAATTTTACAGCATATTTTGAGTTTGAATATAACAAATTTCCTAGAGACCAAAATGCTCAAGTCCACAAATCAGCATGACTTTTGAAAGCATTGGTCATGCAAAACCCAGCTTGTTCTTTTCTCACATGATATACTGCAAACTATGGATGAAGGGCAACAGACAATTTACATATTTCTAGATTTCTGAAAAGCATTCGACATGGTATCCTCTCACTGCAGACTGTTATTGAAGGTATGTGTATATGCAATAGTCTCCCAGATTTGTGACTGGCTCAAAGACTTCTTAACAGAATCTATAGTATGTTGTACTCGATGGCGAGTGTTCATCAGAGACAGTGTAAAATCAAGAATGCCCAGCGAAGTGTGATAGGACCACTGATGTTTGCTGTAAACATAAATTATCTGGCACACAGGTGGGCAGCAGTCTGTGGTTGTTTGCTGATGACACTGTGATGTACAGGAAGGTGTTTATGATAAGTGACTGTACGTTAATACAAGATGACTTAGACAACCTTTATAGTTGGTGTATTGAATGGTAGCTGGCTCTTAATGTAGAAGAATGTAAGTTAATGTAGATGAGTAGGAAAAACAAACCCATAATGTCCTGTTAAAGCATTAGTAGTGTCCTGCTTGATACAGTCCCACCATTTAAATATATGGGCATAACATTGCAAAGCAATATGAAATGGAACAAGCATGTGAGGATTGTGGTAGGGAAGGCAACCTGTCAACTTTAGTTTATTGGGAGAATTTTAGGAAAGTGTAGCTCATCTGTAAAGGAGACTGTATATAGGATGCCAATGTGATCTATTCTTGAGTACTGCATGAGTGTTTGGGATTCGCACCAGGTTGGACTGAAAGAAGACATCAAAGCAATTCAGAGGCAAGCTGCTAAATTTGTTACCAGTATGTCAGATCAGCATGCAAGTGTTACAGATATGCTTTGGGAGCTCAAGTGGGAACTCGTGCAGGGGAGAAGACATTCATTTCAAAGAGCACTTCTGAGAAAATTTAGAGAACTGTCATTAGAATCTAACAGCAAAATGACCCTATTGCCACCAACATACATTTCACATACAGACCAGAGACACAACATATGAACAATTAGGGCTCATATGGAGACATACAGACAATTATTTTTCCCTCACTATCTGTGAGTGGAACAGGAAAGGAAAGGAAAGGAAAGGAAACAACTAGTTGTGGCACAGGGTACCCTCCACCACACAGTGTGTGATGGCTTGCAGAGAGAGTATGTAGATGTAGATGTAAAATTGATGACACTATTTTATTAATGAACAAGTTGGCTGAAGAGTACACACACACACACACACACACACACACACACACACACACACACACACAGAGACAGAGGAAGGTTTAATTTTTAACTTTTACATGATTTTAGAGCTAGTGGCTCCTTCTTCTGGCAGAAGAGTTGAAGGGGAAGTCCTTTTCCTTCACCTCAACTCTTCTGCCAGAAGGAGCCACTGGCTCTAATAGCTTGCAAAAGGTAAACTCTTTTGTGTGTGTGTGTATCCCCCTGCCGCCACTTGGTGGGTAGATTTTATCTTAATTGATTACTTTCATTGTTATGTTAATAAATGTGGTTATTTCAAAGTCAGTTACATTTAACATTTGTATTTCATCAGTTAACTTGGTGCATCACTTTTGTTTTCATAGCTATAGTAGTATTAAACACATTTTTGTCTGCTGCTTAAAGTTGGTGGAAATTAGGGAACAATCAATAGTAGTCAATGTCATTAATGACACTTGTTTCAGCTCTGCCACTCACATCACCCTTATTACCAAGAGTGTTTTTAGAGTACAAATACAATAACTACCTTGTATGTAGGCGGCTAAAGGCTATGACATAGAAAAAGAGGGAGAGAGAGAGAAAGAGAGAGAGAGAGAGAGAGAGAGAGAGAGAGAGAGAGAGAGAGAGAGAGAGAGAGAGGCGGGGGGGGGGGGGGGGAAGGGGGGGGGGGAGAGAGAGAGAGAGAGAGAGAGAGAGAGAATAGAGAAAAATATAAAAAAATAGAAAGAGGGAGACTTTGGCTTTGATACAGGGAGTAAGGACCTGAACAGAAGAACAATAAAACAAAGACTATGTTACAAAATGCTGAAATGACAGGAGGCGAAGACTAGACACACAAAGAGAAGATAGTAAAAATTACTTTAAGACAAACTGCAGATGTAATAAGTGTAGCAGTCTGTCATGGGTTTTACTTGCTTTAGAATATGCTGCAACAAATGTAAGTTTCACTGTGAGTTTCTGTCTTAAAGATAAACAAATAAAAAATAAACACACGAAGAAGAGTATGTAGGAATTTGATAGTGGTCAGAGAAATAACATTACAAACTTTACATTAAATATGTAGTAAATCTAAAACACCACCAGCTTTATAGACGTTTCTTTCTCACTTTGACTCAAATGCGAACTCTCTATTGCTGCAGGCTTGCATGTGATATAATACAAATCTACCTACATGAGCTATAATCCTTGTGAGGATATTCATTGATGGAGTAGAAGGAGTTGGCCAACAGGAAGTTCTGTAATTCACTCTGAAATCAATCTTTATCACTTACAAGACCTTCGATATGCTCTGGTAAGTTATTGAATATATGAGTACCTATGTATTTTACTCCTTTTTCTACTAATGTTATGCTTTAATAGTCCTTATACAGATTACATTTATTAACTGATACAGATTGTTCAAAATACACATCCAAACATGTACTTGGAGTGATTTTTACTCTTTAGAAATGTTTCAGAATTGTTTTTCATTGCAGGTACATAACAGATTGCAAGACGAAGCAAGGACTGGAGTGAAATTCAGGAAGACCTGCGGGGGACTTGCACTTGGTGCAAGGAGTAGCAATTTACCCTAAACATAAGCAAATTTAATGTATTGTGTATATGTAGATAGAAAGACATATTAGTCCATGACTATAGGATAGCAAAATGCTTGCTGGTAGCAGTTACTTCAATAAAATATGTAGGAGTATATGTATGGAGTGATTTCAAGTAGATTGTTCACATAAAATTAATCATAGTTGTGCCAGATGCCATACTAGGATTCAATTGATGAATCCTTACGAAATGTACACCTACACCTAAATACACACTCTCCAAACCACTCTGTGATGCATGATGGAAGGTACCTTGTGCCACTACTAGTCATTTCCTTTCCTGTTCTACTTGCAAATGGAGTGAGAGAAAAACAGTCACCTATATGCTTCAGTATGAGCCCTAACTTCTCTAGTCTTCATAATCCTTATCCAAAATGTACATTGGTGGCAGATGAATGTGTCCACAGTCAGCTTCAGTTGCTTGTTCTCTAAATTTTATCAATAGTGTCCCTTCAAAAGACCTTCCCTTCAGGGATTCCCATTTGAGTTCCTGAAGCATCTCCTTAATACTTGCACGTTGATCAAATCTACTGGTAACAAATCTAGCAGCACGGCTCCAAACTGCTTCGATATCTTCCTTTAATCCAACATTGTGCAGATCCCAAACATCCAAACAGTACTCAACAGTGGGTCATGCAAGTGTCCTATACAAGGCCTGTCTAAAAGGTCTCCGCCCTTTGGTCAGAAAAAATATTTCGAATACCTGACAGGGCTGGAACCCTAATCATCTTCAAAGTAGGCCCCTTGTGCTTGCACACACTTAGCCCACCAATCCTTCCACTGCTGGAAACACCTCTGGAAGTCTTCTTTTCGAATAGCATTCAGCTCCATCATTGTGTTCCGCATTATCTCTTCTCTACTCTCAAAATGGAATCCTTTCAGTGGAGTCTTCAATTTTGGAAACAACCAGAAGTCGCAAGGAACCATGTCTGGAGAGTACGGAGGCTAGCAAATGGCTGTAATTCCATGTTTGGCCAAGAAATTTTGGATGAAGTGGGATGTAATGTGAAGGGGCGTCGTGATGCAGTTGCCAGTTTTTCGCGGTCCACATGTCTGGTCTTTCGCACTGAACTGTGTCACAGAGTCGCCGGAGAACATCTTGATAGTACTCCTTTGTCACTGTTTCTCCAGTGCACGTGCATGATGCACAATTCCATGGACATCAAATAAGACAGTCAGCATCACTTTGATTTTGCTTCGCACCTGCTGTACTATCTTCGGCCTTGGAGACTTGGGATGCTTCCATTGCAACGACTGTCTTTATGTTTCTAGGTCATAGCCATGCAATCGTGACTCATTTCCAGTTATCACAGTGTTCATCAACCCAGGATCAGTGTTGGTGGTGTCCAGAAGGTCCTGTGCAACGTCAAAATTGAGATCTTTTCGTTCCGGTGACAACAACTTGGGCATGAATTTTGCAGCCATTCGGTGTATGTTCAAATCATCATGCAAAATTGCACATGCAGAATCTTTACTCACTCCAACATCTTGGGCAGTCTCCTGCACAGTCAGACGACGATCTGCATCACCACATTTTGCACCCTCTCTACAACAGCTGCACTCCGAGCAGTTTGGGGCCTGCCAGACTGCTGGCAGCTCTCCGCTGATGTGCGGCCATTTTTGAACCACTCCTTAATTTGTGTTACACCCATTGCATCTTCTCCAAACACCTGCTGAATCTTACAAATTGTTTCACTTTGAGAATCACCAATCTTTTGACTAAATTTGATGCAGTATCTTTGCTCAACATGTTCAGTCATCTTGAGGGAATCAGTAATCCAACAAACACGTTGTGTAGCACCTCACTCAGTGACCAACCGGCAATGGTGGAAGGCTGGGACAAAATTCACGCATGCGCATGAAGGTCTCTTCCTTTACTGTGTACAGTGGTGTCGCACTATCGTCTCTATTTTGTGTGGGAAAATCAAAGGTTGGATACTTTTTAGATAGACCTCATGTGTGTGGTCTTCTTTACAGATGACCCACACTTTTCTAAAATTCTCCCAATGAACTGAACTCAACTATTTGCCTTCCCTACTATGATCCTTCATGCTCACCACCTTTCATATTGCTTTGCGACATTATGCCTAGATATTTAGCTGACTTAACTGTGTCAGTGAGCACATTACTAATTCTGTACTTGAACATTATGTATTTTTATTTTTTTCCTATTTTTCATTGAGTGAGGTGGCACAGCAGTTAGCACACTGGACTTTCATTCGGGAGGACGATGGTTCAAACCCACATCCAGCCATCCTGATTTAGGTTTTCCATGATTTTGCTAATCGCTTCAGGCAAATGCTGGGATGGTTCCTTTGAAAGGGCATGGCTGATTACCTTCCCAATCTGTTCCTAATCCAATGAGACTGATGACCTAACTGTTTGGTCTCCTCTCCCAAATCAACCAACCTTCCTATTCATCTGCATTTACTTACATTTTTATACATTTAGAGCAAGTTTCCAGTGATCACATCAACTATAAATTTTGTCTAAGTCACATTGTATCCTCCTACAGTCACTCAATGATGACACCTTTCACTACACCACAGTACCATCAGCAAACAGCTGCAGACAGCTGCTTACCCCATCCAACAGATCATTTATGTACCATATTTTGCAGACTACGAGATGCACTTTTTTTTTTTTTTTTTTTTTTTTTTTTTTTTAAGAAAAATTGCCACCAAAATTCAGGTGCATTTTATACTCGACATTAATATAAAATATCCAGTGTTTTATTTAAAATTCCTGCCAGTTTTAAAAATGGCCATGTATTCGATACCTCAGGAAACCTATCTCTATCGGGCAACATTGGATTCAACTGGTAGCAGCAGTGCACCGATGTGACTGAAATGATTTGCAGGAATTAACAAGCTTGAAAACACTGTCCCCCTCCCACCCTGCCATCACAAACCCACAACACTGTCCAGCCTATTAAGCATCATTGCAGTCTACAGTGCCAGTGAACTGGAATTGAAAGTGATTTGGGTTACCAGTAACAGTACAATATTTTTGTTAGTAGCTAGTTTCCTAAATAAAATAAAGGGTATTCACGTGATGTGGGCTATAAATTGAATATAATAGCATATGCAGAAGAACATGGAAACAGGGCAACTGACTAGCACTGATGAATGTGCAGTTGAGTGCCCCACAAACCAATAATAATAATAATAATAATAATAATAAGAGCAACTGAGCAGTATTTCAGCCTTCCACCAACAGAAACAACCATACACGATTGGCAAGCTAGTAAAGAAGAACTGAAAAAAATGAGGAAGACTAAATGTGTGAACAGCAAACTGGCCAAAACTAGAAGATGACGTACTGAAATGGATTGAAGGACATCGTCAAAATGGCATTGGAATTAATACAAAAATGATTCAAATACATGGTCGTAAGCTAGCACTACAATGGAACTTAGCAGAGAATGTCGTAAGAGTATGAAGACAAAATATTCTCTTTCCATCGCTTTATTGTTCAACGTGGAAAGAAAACCAGTGTGGAACTAAGCCAAATAGCAAATATGGATGAAACTCCTCTGACATTTGATGTGCTGAGTAACAGAACAGTTGCGATGGAAGGTGCTAAAACTGGAACTATAAAAACAAGTGGACATGCAAAAATGCATTACACTGCTGTCCTTACATATTGCGCTGACAGTATTAAACTTAATCCAATGAGCATTTTCAAGTCCAAAACAATGTCAAAACCTTCTGAAATACCAGCAGGTGGTGGTGTTCATGTACAAGGATTGAATGGATGGGGCTGGTATGAAATTATGGATTAACAGAGAGTGGGAGAGCTGGAAATGTACTTTATTAAAGAAGAGTTCTCTTCTTGTGCTAGATCAGTTTAGTAGTCATTCAAAAAATTCTGTGAAAGAGAAACTGAGACAGGGAAATACAGAGCTTGTTATTCTGGGATGACTTACTCCACAACTGCAGCCTCTTGATGTCTTGGTAAATAAACCATTCAAAGTGTATGTGAGAGAGTAATTGAAGAAACAGATGATACTTGAAACCCAACATGAATTCATGTGGAAGGGAGCTTTAAAATGACCTACAGTCAAAAAAGTGTGCCAGTGGAGAAAACAGTCATGATCTAGAGTGAGAGAAGACATTACTGTTAAATATTTCAAGAAGTGTGGCATAAGTAATGCTCCTTATGGCAATGAAGACCATCTTATATATGAAGGGGACAATGATGATGACAAAGAGGAGGAGGAGGAGGAGGAGGAGTAGAAGCAGAAGAAGAGGAAAGTTCAGATGACAATTTTCAGAGATTCTGAAGGTCAGTTCAGTTTTATAAACTAAGAATCTTTTCAGCCTAGATGTGCAATATAATAATAAAAATGGTAAAAATGTTATTTTCTTAAAAACTGCTTAAAAATTAAGGCACGTCTTGTAATCAATAGCATCTCATAGTCCTTAAAATATGGTATATAGTAAGTAAAAGCAGCCCTATCACACTTACCTGGGGCACTCCTGTTGATACTCTTGTCTCTATTGAACACTCACTGTTGTAGACAACATACTGAGTTATATTACTTAAGGCATCTTTGGGGCACTCATTATCTGGGAACCTATTCTGTATGCTTATACCTTCAAAACAGTCTGCAGTGTGAAACGCTTCTTGGAAATCTAGGAATATAGAATCTGCCTGTTGCCCTTCATCCAATGCTCACAGGACGTCATTTGAGGAAACAGCACGCTTAGTTTCATATGAGTGATGCTCTCTTAAAACTGTGGTGATTTTTGGACAGAATATTTTCTGTCTCAAGGAAATTTATTATATCTGAACTGAAAATACGTTCAATAAATTTGCAGCAAACAGATGTTAAGGATATTGTTCTCTTAAGTTTGTAGGTCAACAATGGGGTAGCTTACAAAACATTCATTTGATCAATACTTGAATATTACTCGTCAATCTGAGGTTTATAAAGGAAATAGGGAAGATCTAAAGAACAGTGGTACATTTCACTAAATGTAAGTAAGCGTAAAGTGTCAGTCAGATGCTCAGTCACCTCCAGTGGCAGGCAACACAAGAGAGGTGGTCTGCATCATGGTGTAGCTTATTGTTAAATTTACAAGAGAGTAGGTTCCTAGAAGAGTCAACCAATATATTGCTTCCTTCTATGTACCTCTCACAGAAAGACTATGAAGATAAAATCAGAGAGATTCATGCCCACATGGTGGCTTACCAGCAATCTTCCTTCCCAAGAACCATTCACAACTGGAACAGTAAAAGGAGGGAGGAACACAGAGTACCCTCTGCCATACACTATGAGGTGGCTTGCGGAGTGTATATGTAGATGCAGATGTGTATCTGTTTAAGACTTTCCATCCAAGACAACATGTTACATCCTCCCTACCATGAAATCCTCAATGCAGTCACAAGTCTCATTTGATACCCCATGCAGTCACACTTTTGATAATAAGCATAGGTGTAGTATCAAGTCAAATGTTTTTCAGAAATCAACAAATACTGCATACACTTGACAGCCTCGATCCACAGCTTTCAGGATGTCATGTGAGGAAATTGGAAGCTGGATTAACATAATCCGTGTTCTCATGGATAAAGGCATTCTGTTCAAGAAACATCATTACATTTGAGCTCAGAATATGTTCTAAGATTCTACAAAAAATGGATACCTAGAATATTAGTTTTGTGGATCACTTCTATAACCCTTCTTGCAGATGGGTGTAACCTGTGCTTTTATCAAACTACTGGCCACAGTTTTTTGTTCAAGAGATGTATGGTACATTATGATTTCAAGACAGGCTGGCTTAGCCACAAATTTGGTACAGACTCATAGAAATTCATTTGCTCCTTGAGTTTTGTTCAGTTTTAATAATTTCAGCTGTTTATCAACACCACTAACACTGCCATTTATATCATCCATCTTTTCAGTGGTGCTATGATTAAATTGGAGTGATACACCTATATTTTCATTTGTAAAGGAACATTTAAAAACAGAGTTCAGTGACTCCACTTTGGCTTTGCTACCCTCAATTTCAGTTGCCATCTCATTCATAACAGGCTTGACACAAACTTTGGTGTCACAAACAACCTTTACATATGACCAGAATTTGTTTGAATTTTATGAGAGTTCTTTTGTTAGTATTTTTCTAGTTGAGTATCTCCATATCTCTAGTGTATGGTTTGTTTTATACATATTACACACTAGTCTCAGTTTCTTTAGAAGCTTCTTTCCAGCGACAGTATACCACTGAGGGTCCCTCCGATAATGAAGTGTTCTACTAGATACATATTATCAAGTGCGTGGTCAACTATTCTTCTAAACTTAGCTACAATTCTTCTACGTGCTCATCTCCAGAGCTAAATGTTTAGAATTCCTCACTGAGTTATGACACTACTGCTTCTTTACCTAGTTTTCTGAACATACAAATTCTTCTACTAGTTGTAGTAGCTCTTTGTACTTTGGTAATCATTATTGCTACGACTGCTTCATGGTCGCCGATACCATTTCCAATATGGACATCCCCAAAGAATTCAGATCTACTTGTTGCTATTAGATTCAACATATTTCCATCATAGGTGGACTTCCAAACAAACTGTTCTAGGCAGTTCTTAGGAATGCATTTTATTTAATTGTTTCATAGAGCTTCTAGTTATGTCCATCACTTAAACTGTAATTTTTCCAATTCATTGTTGGATTACTCAAAGAAGGAAGATTCAGGTTTAACATTCCTCAACATCAGGGCCTTTTGAGATGAAGCAGAAGCTCAGCAAGGATGGGGAAGAAAATCAAATATGCCTTTTCAAAGGAACTGCCCTTGCATTTGCCTAGAGCAATTTAGGGAAATAATGGGAAACCTAAATCTGGATAGTTGGATGTGGGTTTGATTGGATGATTAAAACCTTTTCTTTGAGAAGCCTGATGTTAACAGAAAATGAGGCAGCAGTCTTAATAAAAATCACTATAATAAAATAAAAATATACAAAAAAATTTTACTACCTAGATTGCAATTTACATTAGAAAATAGACATTTCTGTTTGTTTACAGATGTCAAGATTTTTGTTATACACAACCAAAACTAGTAATCATGTTTCAATTGTCTAATGTAAATTGCAGTCTAAGCTGTAAAAGCTTTATGTACACTTTCTTTTTATCTGAACAAAGTCTTGTCTGATGACGACAGTATAAATGGGGAACTTACATACAAGTTAACTACGGATATCTCCGAAGTTCTCATTTACATCTGGAGGTGAGTCTGGTGGTTGATAGAGATCAAATTATCAGTTTATGCCTACCCTTGATACGGAGTCTTGCACAGGTCTTGGTCATATGCAGTTTCTATTTATATGATGGTAAATTTGAGTTTCTTGTCTACTGTGACAAATACACCACATCCATTTACCATTAGCCTAGCCTTTTGAAATAAACTTAGATTTTCCTCAAAATTCCCACTGCTATCAGTTTCAGTTTTTAACTAACTTCCTTGCGTTATGCAACTTCCACTCCTTTCTAGAAGAGCTTCAAACTCTGGCACTATGTTGTGAATGTTTCAACAGTTAATCACTAGGATTTTACAGTGACATTCCTGGTACCCCTACAGTTATCAACATCTAGACTGGGTGGAGAGGTACCTAGTCTAAAAGACCTTTGTGTGTACCCTACACATGATCAGCTACCTGGGTATAATCCTCTGATTTGAAGGCACACTTGACACATTTAGTGAAACCTTGCAGTTTTCAGCCATCAAGTACACAACTAGGAAATTGTGCCTAGCCTAGCACAGAATCTAAGCAGGAAAGAGTGTGCCACATTTTTTTCAGAATTGTGTTTGAAAGCTTTTGTTGTTTCCATTTTTATCTGTTTTTGGGCCCTGAATTTTTTGAAGTATTTTTCTTTCTTTCTTTTTGTATTCTCTCCTTTTCTCACACTTTAAGTACAATAATAAGTTCTGCTGCATAAAATGGTTAAGGTCTGTTTATTATATAGATCACTGGAAAATTTGTGTACACATACTGCAAGCAAGCACATGGTGCTTGGCAGAGGGTACTTTGTATTGCTACTAATCAGTCTCTTTCCTGTACCATTCACAAACGGAGTGCCAGAAAAATGACTGACTATATTCTTCTGTATGAGGTCAAATATTTCTCATCTTGTCCTCATGGTCTTTATGCAAAATGTATATTGATAGCAGTAGATTTGTTCAGGAGTCAGCTGCAAATGCTGGTTCTCTAAATATCCTCAACAGTGTTTCACAAAAATAACTTCATCTTCCCTCCAGCGATTCCCATTTGAGTTCACAGAGCATTACTGTGATACTCTCATGCTGGTCAAACTTGCTATAACAAATCTAGAAACATGCTTCTGAATTGCTTCAATGTCTGCTTTTAATTCAACCAGCTGTGGATCCCAAATAATAGAGCAGTACTCAAGAATGGGCCACACCAATTTTCTGTACGTGGTCTCCTTTAAAGATTAGCTACATATTCCTAGAATTCCCCCAATATACTGAAAACAACCATTGGCCTTCACTGCTACCAACCTTATATGCTTACTTTATTTTATATCACTTAGTAGCTTTATGCCCAGATATCTAATCAATGGGACTATGTCAAGCAGCACACCATTAATACTGTATCTGAACATTATAGGTTTGGTTTTTCCTACTCATCTGCATTAACTTACCTTATTTCTACATTTAGAGCGAGCTGTCCTTCATCACACAAAATAAGAATTCTAACAAGGAAACTACAGGTTGGAATATCAACAATATAAGAAAAAAAATTGATTAACACTCACTATAATGATGACACACTAAGTTGCAGACAGGCTTAACGAAAAGACACACACACATTAGCTTTTGACCAACACCTTCTTCAGAAAAAAAATAATATATATATTATTTCACACAAGCAAGCACACCTTACGCACGCATGACTGCCAACTCTGACAGCTCGAACCGGAATTCTGTCTGTCATACTGTATCCTCCTACAGTGACTCACCTACAACACTTAACTAGGCATGTTTATGGATATTGAGAACAGTGGTTGTATCACACTTCAATATGGTACTCCTGCCTATAACCTCATCTCTGATACGCACTCGACACTGAGGACTAAGCACTGGGTTCCATTACTTAAGAATGTCTTCGAACCACTACATATAAGAGAACCTATTCCATATGCTTGGACCTTCATTAACACTGTGCAGTGAGACACTGTGCCAAACAATTTTCAGAAATCTTGGAATATCCCTCGTTGCCCTTCATCCATGGTTCACAGGATACTGGTTGAGAAAAGGATTAGCTGAGTTTCTCATGAGTGATGCTTTCTAAATCCATGCTGATTCATAGACAGAATATTTCCTGTCTCAAGGATATTTATTATACTTGTACACCAAATATGCTCAAGAATTCTGAAGCAAAGTGACATTATGGACATTGGTCTGTAATTTTATGGGTCAATTTTTTTACCCTTGTAATACACAGGAGCCACCTGCACTTTTTTTCCAGTAACTTGAGACTTTACACTAGGAGAGAGATTCACAATAAATTCAAACTAAGTATAGGACCAATGCCTAAGAGTGCTCTCTGTAAAACCAAATTGGAATTCCATCTGGACTTGGCAACTTATTTGTTTTCAAAATTTTCAATTGCTTCTCAGTGCCAGAGATGCATATTTTTATGTCCTACATATTGGAGTGTGTGACATTCAAATGATGGTATGTCTGTATGATCCACCTGGGTGAATACTTTTCTAGAAGCAAAATTTGAAACTTCATCTTTAATTTTGCTGTCTTTTATTTCCAACCAGAATGCTTGATGACTGGCTGAATAGAAGCTTTTGACACAGTCATTTTACACAGAACCAGTTTCACTAACATATGACAGTGGAAGTTGTTTTTTGCAAGCTTTGGCTATCAATCATTTTATAGATGCATGAATTCTAACTAACTTTTGACTATAGACATTTTTGTGTCCTATTTCAAACAGAGTATGCAACAATCACTGTTTCCTCAGCAATTTACAATTTTTGTTATAAAACCATGTGGGTCTTTTCCATCCTTAATTCACTTTCTTCACACACACTTCTCCTGAGTGCAGTTTAGAATTAGTTTATAAACTTTGCCCTTAATTCCTCTATGTCCATCACAGTGGAACTACACTCATGTTCAGAAGAAAACAGAACACCTTGAAAGACTAGAGATAGGAAGTTCATATTCACAGGACATTTACATTAGTATGCTCTGAAGATTAGCATTTCAATCACCTCGGTTCAGCATATGTCCTGTTGCCTAAAAGGCACAGGGTCCAATATGGGCCCTGATAACTTCTTCCATGTGTGATGGCACTAACATGTACATGTACGTATATGGTGCTATGTTATAGCTATCCATGCTGCATTCACCTGGTTCCAAAGTTCATCTGTGGTTGTTGGCATTGGGTCACAGTGCTGCACCTGTCATTTCACTATACACAACACAGTTTCGATGGGCGACAAGTCTGGTGAAGTGGCCAGCCAGGGCAAAAGGCTGACATCCTGTGACACCAAGAAGGCATGTGTTCATGCAGCAACATTTGGCCATGCATTGTCTTGCTGAAAAATAGCACCTGGGGTATTGTGTAGAAAGGGTATGGCTACAAGTTGCAGGATGTCAAACACATAAGACAAATCGGTTGCGGTGCCCTGGACATGCATCAAAAGTGATTTGGGGTTGTACCCCCTTGCACACCACACCGTAAGGCCTCGAGTTGGCTCTGTATGTCTTGTTCGAATGCAGTCACTGTGATGCCACTCCCCTGACTGCGGTGAACCAAAATGCGGCCATCATTTTAAAACAAGCAGAACTTGAATTTGTCTGGAAACTCTATGTGATGCTATGCCTGTCCCCAGTGACATCGTTCCATACACCACTGCCAGGTATAATGTTTCTGCACATTAGTCACAAGTAGGTGGAGAATAGGACAACACACACAACCCATGCCATAATAAACAGTGACAGACTGTCACCCCTGATAGTGTATGATGTGTTTAACTTTTCCATAGTTGCACCAGAGCTGAGGAGGATTCAGATCTGACCTACAATGCCATTCAGATGAGGTGGGCTGGGTGGTGCAACCTGGCCCATTTTGACACGTTCTACAGCCTTCCATAAACAATTTTGCACACGCCCATTGCACTGCTGAAATACTTTGTTCAACATGAGCAGCAATTTCTCAGATGGATGCATCACAATCTCTCACACCAATAATATGCCCTCTTTCAAACTCACCTCATTTGGTGGTATGGTTTGCCCATACGTCTGCAAGGCATCCTGCACAATTGCTCAAATCATACTAATCGATTACCTTTGGTTCATACGGACAACGAGAGCTGCAGGCACATTTTACCAGTATGTACTGTTGCGTTGCGACTTCGATGTTGACCTTGAACATGCCAGATGACATGGTTCAAATACTAATTGTTTCTGCAGAACATACTAATGTACATGTCCAGTGAATACGAACTTCCTGTCTCTAGTCTCTCAAGGTGTTCTGTATTTTCTGGACAGGAGTGCAAATGATGTCCATTTGCTTCTAAGTAGGATGCTAACAACTCCTTAGATGCTCATTCCAGAGTAACAACTGTCCTAGCTTTCTTAATGGATTTATTATATTTACTAACCATCATCACTATGATGACATGAGGATTACTAATCCATGTCTCTATACTTATACTGTCGATAAGGTCTGGCCTGTTTATAGTTATGAGGTGTAAAACATTTGCAGTGTACGTAACTTTTCGAACTAACTGACTAAGACAGTTTTCAGAAAATGTGTTCAAAACTATTTCACAAGACTGGCCGTCCCATCTGCAATCAATTCATAGATATCCTAACCTATACTCAGGAGATTAAAGTCACTGCCAACTAGTACTGTGTGATCGGGGTGCTTCCATATTACTAAGTGTAGACTTTCTTTGAATGATTCTACAAACATAATTTTACAACTGGTTAGTTGGCAAAAATGTCTGATGATTAACTTGAGTTCACTTACGACAGTTAATCATAACAAGATACTTTCAGACTCAGTTTTGATCTTCACAGAGACAATATTTTTGTTGATTGCAATGAACACTTTCCTTCCTATGGTGTCTAACCTGTCTTTTCGATGGATGTTCCATGCATCGTTAAATATTTTGGAGTATACTTCAAGTTTCATCCAGGTTTTGGTTCCAAGTAAAGGGAATTTGTTACAAATGCTTCAGAAATTTACTGTTAAACCTTTGACGTTCCAGGTGTCTTTGTTTTGGTTATGATCAGATTTCACAAAAACCCTACATGCACTTCACAAGTAGTCTGCTACCTGAGTAGCTGCTTCCCCTATGTAGTGCAGCCTTGACCTATCAGGGGAGAGTAATACAATTCTTCACCCCACAGTGCAGGTCCAGAAGTACGCATTCAAAATCAGCACAAATCTGACACAGTCTCCATTTAATACTCTCCACTTCGCTCCAAACCGAAGGACCAAAATCAATTCTGGGAATAGTACCACAAATTTTAAGCTCTGCCTCCACCCCATGACCAAGGTCACCAGTCTTCACCACTTCTGGCAGCCACCTGTACAAAATGAGGATGGCTTCACAACCAAGGCATCAGGTATCAATGGTGCTGACATGAACCACAACTTGAAGATCACTGCGCCCTGCACCCTCAACAACTGCAGGCAGGGTCTCCACCACATCTTGGATGAGGTCCCCACACATTGCACATTTTCTAGTCCCACTATTCACACTATTTTCTCCCCACACCTCTCTGTTTCCTTTGTCTCCTCCTTTACTAATTATATGCATCTCCAGATCATGAATGAATGAGTGAATGAAAGAATGAATGAATCAGTCAATCAATCAATCAATCAATCAATTTTTGGGAAGTTGAAAGAGCCTGAACATTGAGGTAATCAGTCCCTTTTCCCCTTTAATAAAAACGCCTACATGTTTCCAAGAGAAGAAAAGCATGGACTGCCAATGTGATATTTGAGGGAGAGGCAGAGATCCTGGTGAAATCAGATGGAAGGAAGGAGAATCAAAAGGTAAGGAACTGCAATACAGTAGGAGTGATATGCTGATCTGTAGCAGTTGGAGACCCTCCCCTCTGTATCTATTCTGTGGTGGGGGAGATCCACTTCCATATCCGACCAGCAGCCCCACAGTCACTATAAAATATAGGCTTAAAGTAACTGAGGGTAAAATAACAGTGAAAGCAAAAAATGAAGGAAAAAGTGCCAAATGTAGAGCATTCATTGGAGACAAAGGTAACATCAGGAGTGCTCCAAGAAAGTGCCACAGGATTGTTCTTGTTCTCTATTTACACGAATGTTCTGAAAGAGTCAGCAAGAATTTTTTACTGTTGGCTGGTGATGCTACTGTGTGCAAAAAAGTGTCATCCCTGAGTGACTGTAGGAGGATACAGTTTGACTTGGATAGATTTCTACTTCGTATTCAACATCATGTTGCTCTGAAAGTGGTAAAATATAAGTTAATGCAGATGAGTAAGCAAAACAATCCAGTAATGTTGGAATACAATATTAGTGGTGTGCTGATTGACACCATCATGTCAGTTAAATATTTAGATGTAATGTTGCAAAGTGACATGAAATAGAATGTGCATGCAGGGTCAGTTGCAGGGAACGTGAATGGTCAACTCTGATTTATTAGGAGAATTCTAAGAAAGTGTAGCTCATCTACAGTGTGTCTCCCTCCCCCCCCCCCCCCCCCCCCACACACACACAAAAAAACCAACATGCTTTAGGGGCAGGTTCCTTACCCCAAATACAAGAAAAAATGTCTAGTAAGCATGGGCTCTAAAATGCATCCCTTAAAAGCTGTGAGCACATGTTCATCTTTTATACCATGAAACATCTTTTCTGTTTCAAGCTCTTTGCTTTTTATATTTTTGGAGGAGGTAGTCTGGAATAAAACAAGTAACAAGTATCTAGTAAACATGGGCTCTAAAATGCATTCCTTCAGAGCTATGAACATTTGTTCAGTACAAGAAACGTGTTTCAACACTAGCACAGATGAACAAGTGCTCACCCACACACCATACATTGACTCATGGAATATGGATGTAGATGTAGATGATGGGGCAGAATTGCAGTTGGATGTAAGGTAGCAAAGGATTACAACACTGATGGACATGTTTCAATTATAGTTCCCATCTATGTAATTCAGACAAGCTGATGTTGGGGAGAAAGATCCAAATGTCTTGGGTTGTGAGTTGCAATCAAACATATGCTCGGCATCATGGTCTGCCACTGTTTAGTTACACACTGACATGCAAGGAAACTGGTATAGGCATGCATATTCAAATACAGGGATATTTAAAAAGGCAGAATACGGTGCTGTGGTCGGCAAAGACTATACAAGACAGCAAGTGTCTGGTGCAGTTGTTAGATCAGTTACTGCTGTGACAATGATAGGTTATCAAGATTTAAGTGAGTTTGAAAGTGGTGTTACAGTTAGCACACAAGCCATGCGGCACAGCACTTCTAAGATAGCAATGAAGTGGGGATTTTCCCCACACGACCATTCCACAAACACACTCTCAGTATCAGGAATCCAGTAAAACATTAAATCTCTGACATCACTGCAGCCAGAGAAAGATCTTGCAAGAATGGGACCAATGACGACTGCAGAGAATCATTCAATGTGACAGAAGTGCAACCTTTCCTCAAATTGCTGCAGATTTCAATGCTGGGCCATCAACAAGTGTCAGCATGTGAACCATTCAACAAAACATCATTAATATTGGCTTTCTGAAGCATGTGTACTACTCGTGTACCCTTGATGAATGCATGACACAAAGCTTACATGTCACCTGGGCCCATCAACACTGACATTGGACTGTTGATGACTGGAAACATGCTGCCTGGTTGGATGAGTCTCGTTTCAAATTATATTGAGTGGATGGACCCGTACAGAATGGACACAGCCTCATGAATCCATGGATCCTGCGTGTCAGTAGGGGACTGTTCAAGCTGGTGGAGGCTCTGTAATGGTGTGGGGTGAGTGCAGTCTGAGTGATATGGGATCCCTCATACATCTAGATACGGCCCCACCAGGCGACACATACATAAGCATCCTGTCTGATCACCTGCATCCATTCATGTCCATTGTGCACTCCAACAGACTTGGGCAATTTCAGCAGGACAATGTGCCACTCCACATGACCAGAATTGCTACAGAGTGGCTCCAGAAACAGTCTTTTGAGTTTAAATACTTCCGCTGTCCACCAAACTCCCCAGACATGAACATTATTGTGCATATCTGGGATGCCTTGCAACATGCTGTTCAGATGAGATCTCCAACTTCTCATACTCTTACAGATCTATGGACAGCCCTGCAGGATTCATGGAGTCAGTACCCTCCAGCACTACTCCACACATTAGTTGAGTCCATGCCACATCATGTTGTGGCACTTCTGCATGCTTACAGGGGCTGTACATGATATTAGGCAGGTGTACCAGTTTTTCTGGCTCTTCAGTGTAGTTTGGCAGTGGTCATTCATTCAGATGGGCAGCTGGTTTGTGGTCATGCACACACAAAACGCTGAGCAGGAATTACAGTTTGATATATGACATGACTGTTTTTGAAGGTGATCCTTCCTCTGAAAGGAGAGGATAAGCCTGTGTCAACGCTAGAATACAACATGTAGGAAGGGTCTTTCACGGGGATCTCCTACAGGGATATCATGCATCAGGCTTGGAGATGGGAGTAGGAGCAGCATAAGGACGCACTAGGATATTCCTTATATTGGATGGTTGGCCAAATACCAATTTAGGAGAGATACAAAGGACTGTGGTTAGTGTGGTATCATCCAGAGATCAATGTGCTATGCCAAAGGAGGCAACACAAATTGTTATCACAGACATTACTGATGGCTCACTGCAATCCGCAGTGATGTATGGGAGGCATTCCTGAAAACCATTCCTCCCCTCTCAGGACACCATCATCTAGGACTAACGACTAGTATAGTTTCAGATGAACTTTTAGTGTTGTTAACGTTAAACAGTTTGTTATTTAGTACACCAAGTGATGCTTTGCTAGTCCAAGACAATTGTAAAATATCAAGTACTCCTGTGACAAACACTGGGTCAAAGTTAAGTACATATTTTATTCATTTATGTAATGAAGTTAACTAATGTTTCATGTGTTCTAGTATGATGAGCCTTCTCCCAGAGCAACTGAACAACCCACAGCTGTGGCCAGATGAAAGTAGTTTCACCGGGACACAAGTAATCGTGGCGATTGGCATTCGACCGGCTTGTAATTTGTGTCAGTTGCCTGCCTGCATGCAAGTTGCACACATTTTTCTTACTAGAATGAAATTTTCACTCTACAGCGGAGTGGGCACTGATATGAAACTTCCTGGCAGATTAAAACTGTGTGCTGGACTGAGACTCGAACCCGGGACCTTTGCCTATCATGGGCAAGTGCTCTCCCAACTGAGCTACCCAAGCACGACTCACGCCCCATCCCCACAGCTTTAATTCTGCCAGTACCTCATCTCTTACCTTCCAAGCTTCACAGAGGCTCTCCTGCGAACCTTGCAGAACTTGGGAGAGCACTTGCCTGCGAAAGGCAAAGGTCCCGAGTTCGAGTCTCGGTCCAGCACACAGTTTTAATTTTCCAGGAAGTTTCATTTTTCTTACTGTTGCCTGTTTTTTCCTGTTGTTATATTTTGTCTCTGAGAATGCCTGCTGCTCACTATTAGGCAACTGATGTCCTTACTCACCAAACAAGCAACACCGCCGGCTGAAGCAGCTTCAAAATTTCACCCACACCACAACCCAGATCAAGACTGGTCAGACTAACAGGACAGTATTAGAGGCACACTTTGCCACCTACAGAATAACAGGTACAGAGCACAATGCTTACTTCTGTCCACCACTGGTCCTGAAGTTTATCACCTCTGTGTTAAACTCTGAGGAGACGCAGCTGTTCCTGAGAAAGTCACATACAATGATCGTGTTAAATTGTTACATGAATACTTTGACTGTCAAATCCATGCAGCAGCTGCACAGCTTAAATTTTTTTGGCTGAAGTAGTAGCCTGCTCAGTTAGTCAAACAGTGGGTAATAGAACACTGAGGTCTCAAGAGGCACTGAATGTTCGTAAATTTTCATGTGGAATTAACTCATCATCATCATCATCATCATCATCATCATCATCATCATCATCATCATCATTTAAGACTGATTATGCCTTTCAGCGTTCAGTCTGGAGCATAGCCCCCCTTATACAGTTCCTCCATGATCCCCTATTCAGTGCTAACATTGGTGCCTCTTCTGATGTTAAACCTATTACTTCAAAATCGTTTGTAACCGAATCCAGGTACCTTCTCCTTGGTCTGCCCCGACTCCTCCCACCCTCTACTGCTGAATCCATGAGTCTCTTGGGTAACCTTGCTTCTCCCATGCGTGTAACATGACCCCACCATCTAAGCCTGTTCGCCCTGACTGCTACATCTATAGAGTTCATTCCCAGTTTTTCTTTGATTTCCTCATTGTGGACACCCTCCTGCCATTGTTCCCATCTACTAGTACCTGCAATCATCCTAGCTACTTTCATATCCGTAACCTCAACCTTGTTGATAAGGTAACCTGAATCCACCCAGCTTTCGCTCCCATACAACAAAGTTGGTCGAAAGATTGAACGGTGCACAGATAACTTAGTCTTGGTACTGACTTCCTTCTTGCAGAAGAGAGTAGATCGTAGCTGAGCGCTCACTGCATTAGCTTTGCTACACCTCGCTTCCAGTTCTTTCACTATGTTGCCATCCTGTGAGAATATGCATCCTAAGTACTTGAAACCGTCCACCTGTTCTAACTTTGTTCCTCCTATTTGACACTAAATCCGTTTACATTTCTTTCCCACTGACATTACTTTCGTTTTGGAGATGCTAATCTTCATACCATAGTCCTTACATTTCTGATCTAGCTCTGAAATATTACTTTGCAAACTTTCAATCGAATCTGCCATCACAACTAAGTCATCCGCATATGTAAGACTGCTTATTTTGTGTTCACATATTTTAATTTCACCCAGCCAGTCTATTGTTTTCAACATATGATCCATAAATAATATGAACAACAGTGGAGACAGGTTGCAGCCTTGTCTTACCCCTGAAACTACTCTGAACCATGAACTCAATTTACTGTCAACTCTAACTGCTGCCTGACTATCCATGTAAAGACCTTTAATTGCTTGCAAAAGTTTGCCTCCTATTCCATAATCTTGGAGAACAGACAATAACTTCCTCCTAGGAACCCGGTCATATGCCTTTTCTAGATCTATAAAGCATAGATACAATTCCCTGTTCCACTCATAACACTTCTCCATTATTTGCCGTAAGCTAAAGATCTGGTCCTGACAACCTCTAAGAGGCCTAAACCCACACTGATTTTCATCCAATTGGTCCTCAACTAATACTCGCACTATAGTGACATAATGTTACATGATGCTATTACTCAGAATGTATCTGATGCACACATTTTCACTGCAATTCTTGACACTGCCTGACCCTAGTTTAAATATAGTACTGTCTATAGTGGAATCTCAAACAACTGTGGACTCAACAGAGGTTGATTTTGACACCACACTTTTTTTTTTTTTTTTTTTTTGTAATGCACCAGATGGTCTGTTTGATGTACAGCATAGCATCAAGCAGTGCAGAAAAGAGCTCAGGTAATCAGAACAGTAGCAGTAAAAACTTCCTGTCTCATAGCATACAGTGTGTGTTACAGAGCTCTGAGAGAAAATCGTGTCAGTGTTTTTCAAGGCATGATCAGAAAAATTGGCCATGCTGTAAAGCTAGTTGCTTTCAATGTGGACAAGAAGGTCACAGTCAACCTGTATATTTATGTGGCAGGAAAGGTGAAGGCGACAGCCACCATCGTGCTAGTGCATGGTGGCCACAGCAATGTTGTCAACAAGTGTGCACAGTACAGGCCATGGCACTCACCAGGTTAGAACTGAACCAAGTACCTACAAGTTGGCTCTGAGCACTATGGGACTTAACTTCTGAGGTCATCAGTCCCCTAGAACATAGAACTAAGGACATCATACACACCCATGCCCGAGGCAGGATTCGAACCTGCGACCGTAGCGGTCACGCGGTTCCAGACTGTAGCGTCTAGAACCGCTCAGCCACCCCGGCTGGCCAAGTACCTACACATCACGGAACTCTTCTGCTGATATATCCAGGCAGGCAAACAAACTTTTTGTTCATTTAAAGGAGGCACAAAAGACAATTAAGTTTAAATTCGACACTGGTGCTTCTGTTTCCCTAATAAATAATGATACTTATGCCATAATCAGTAGTCTGCCACTACAGTAACCTACTTCTATTTTGTCTGCATGCAATGGGCAAGACATTGCAGTCCTTAGTATGTGTAGTTTGCCAACAACTTGGCAGAGTCTGACAAAGTGTGTGTTGTTTCATTGTTAGGTTGTAGATATTTGATTCACTCTGACCCAGCTTAGTCTGCTGTATTATCTATGGATGCATCTTCTTATAGGATCAGAGCAGTGCTCTACAATAAGATTGGTTCTCCTGACAGACCTATTGTTTTGACTCGAAAATTCTTACAGCACAGTGTAACCATAGTTGGCTTGTAAAAGAGGCACTCACCATTATCTATGGTGTTACAAAATACCACCAGTATTTGTATGGTCAGAAGTTCCATTTGCCGACAGATCTTTGGCCTTTGATGGCATTGTTCAATCCTGCCAAGCCTGTCCCATCTCAAACAGGACAAAAATTATGATGTTGGGCTCTGATATTACCTAATTATTAGTATGATTTAGTGAACAAGCCCACTGTGCAACATTCAAGTGCTGACATGTTGTTTCAGTTACAGTCAGTACCAAAACAGCATTTGAGTAGTCTAATGAAGTATATTTTAAAACTGATTTGGAGGATGTTGAATGTCTTCAAAATTTTCCTTTCGACTTTTGGCATGTTGCTGCAGCAACTGCTTCTGATGCAGCTCACCAGGGTATTTTTCCATGTGTGTGCTGTAGGTGACCATACAGTTTGAAAGAAATTCCCTACCCAGTTGCACGATGCTATTTTTTGCATCATCACACAATTTTCACATGGTCAGATATTATGCAGGTTGTAAGTTATGTGTTCATTGGAGCATAGTTCAGATGGATCAACTCACCCATCATTATTGTATTTGGCTCAGATGGAGCAAATGACAGCTCGCTGCAAAGTCTGTGCAGAAACTCAGTCAGCTCTGCTGCAACACTTTTTTGAGTGGTAACGTCCACATTCATATTGACTTTCTGGATTCATTCTGGAATATGTGATGGTTGTTAGTGGTAGGTGCTTACAGTAATTTTACTTTTGTTGTCCCCATGACATCCACCACTACTGCAAGTGCAGTATCATCTTTGTCTTCTATTTTTTGTCTTGGAGGTCTTCCAGTGGTCATTGTCTCTGACAATGGTCATTCACATCAGCCAATTTCCAACAATTTTGTGCTGCCAATGGCATACAACATGTGACCACTGCACCTCTTCACCCACATTCTGACAGTAAAGTTGAATAGTTTGTTTGAACATTCAAAAGTCACATGGAGAAACTCTGTTCCTCCCAAACACGGGAGCTGGCATTCAAAATTTTTCTGTCCAACTACTGCTTCTTGCCGCATCATGAGCAGTCACTAGCATAATTGTTACATGGTCAAAGGCACTGTACCCTGTTACATTTTCTGTGGCAACCATGAAAACAGTTCATTCCACCATTTTGAACAAAGTTTCAACTGCAAAATGAAGTATTTTACAAAGGTTTATAGTGTTGGGAATGTGGAGTCATTACCAAAGTGATTGGACGCTTATCTTATGTTGTCCACGGTTCTGCTGGGCTCCTGTGGTATGACTAACAGCAGCTGCACTGTGCATACAAGTATGTTAACAATACTGCCACAGAATGTTTGTCCACAGACACAGCACATTGCTGGAGTTCTCATCCACAGACACAGCTGTCTCTCTGCCAGTCACATCTGACACTTTCCTCTGTGGCGCTCACAGAGATTGACACTCTGGCACTACTGATGACACCAGCATTGACTTCTTCCCTGCTACCCAAACCAATGTCCAAAATGTCCCGCCCTCAAAGGGTCGTCACATCACTTCAGAAGATCCCCTCTCAATCCAGTTGACCACAGCATCTGCATCTCTGGATGTGGGAATGCACCCTGCATCTAGTTTTTTGGCTAATGTCCCTGGACACCCATGTGGTGGGATGAGGGTGCAGGTAGGGAGGTGCCATCACTACAGTAACTCTCCCTGCCACCTCCACCTCCTCCTCCTCCTCCTCCTCCTCCTCCTCCTCCTCCGTGTCCAAATTCACCTCACCTCTCCCACTGTCTTCATGTGTGTTTGCCCTGCAAGATGAAGGTGCAGAACTTTTGAGGAGAGGAATGTGGTATTTTCCAGAGATCACGGAGCCATGCCAAAGTTGGCAACACAAATCGATACCACAGACATTAGCGAGGGCTAATTGCAATCTGCAACGACATATGAGAGGCGCTCCTGAAGACCATGCCTCCCTCTCGGCACAGAAACGCCCTCACAATGATGTCAATGTACTGCCGAGCTAGTAAGAGCTCTGCCCTAGTTTGAGCCTCAGAGACAACAGTCAACACCATTGTCTAGAATCAATGAGTAGTTAAGTTTCAAATGAACTTGTAGCGCTGTTAATGTTGAATGCCGTAACTGAAGAGAACAGCTTGTAACTTTGTGTATCAACTAATGTTTTGATGGTCCATGACAGTCGTAAAACATCCAGTACTCTTGTGGCAAAGTTAAGTACATCTTTTATTCATTCATGTAATAATGTGACCTAATATTTCATGTATTCTAGTACGATGAGCCTTCTTCCACAGCAGTCAAAGAAGCCACAGTTGGGGCCAGATGCAAATAGTTTTGCCAGGTCACAGACGTTAGGATGTTTCTAAATTCCACGCACAGTAATAAATATCTGAAGCTATGAGGAAGGATACGATTCAGATGTTCTGGTCCAGGATGTAGGAGATGAGGTGGTTTTTCCTTTGCAGCTATTCCCTGGACATGACCAGATTATCATGTGTATGTAGAGATATGGCACAAGAAATTCATAGGTTTGGTGGATAATGCCTGTCTGTACAAATAACTAAGAGCTTCAGTGTACTGGGCACTGGATTGTTCGTCACTGCAGATACGATTTTCACGGTTGGCCTGACTATATGTGAGTGACATTTTTGTACGGAAGGGATGACAGCTGTCAAAATGCAGGTTGGTTAGGGGGCTTCATAAAGACAGAGGATTTGATAGAGCCATCAGAGAGACGAACGTCAACATCCAGGAAAGTGGGGAATTGGGCTGAGAAAGACCAGGTGCGGCGATTGGGAGTGAATGTGTTTAGGCAGCAGAGGAGCGATATGTTCTCTTTGTCTTTGGTAAAGATCATGAAAACAGTTAACGCAGAACAGGGAATCAGCGATCAGCGATCATAAAGCGGTTACGGCATCGATAATTTCAGCCGTAAATAGAAATATTAAAAAAGTTAGGGTGATTTTTCTGTTTAGCAAAAGCAACAAAAAGCAGATTACAGAGTACCTGACAGCTCAACACAAAAGTTTTGTCTCAAGTACAGATAGTGTTGAGGATCAGTGGACAAAGTTCAATACCATCGTACAATATGCGTTAGATGAGTATGTGCCAAGCAAGATCGTAAGAGATGGAAAAGAGCCACCGTGGTACAACAACAGAGTTAGAAAACTGCTGCGGAAGCAAAGGGAACTTCACAGCAAACATAAACATAAACATAGCCAAAGCCTTGCAGACAAACAAAAATTACGCGAAGCGAAATGTAGTGCAAGGAGGGCTATGCAAGAGGCGTTCAATGAATTCGAAAGTAAAGTTCTAAGTACTGACTTGGCAGAAAATCCTAAAAAATTTTGGTCTTATGTCAAAGTGGTAGGTGGATCAAAACAAAATGTCCAGACACTCTGTGACCAAAATGGTACTGAAACAGAGGATGACAGACAAAAGGCCAAAATACTAAATGTCTTTTTCCAAAGCTGTTTCACAGAGGAAGACTGCACTGTAGTTCCTACTCTAGATTGTCGCACAGATGACAAAATGGTAGATATCAAAATAGATGACAGAGGGATAGAGAAACAATTGAAATCGCTCAAAAGAGGAAAGGCCGCTGGACCTGATGGGATACCAGTTCGATTTTACACAGAGTACACGAAGGAACTTGCCCCCCTTCTTGCAGCCATGTACCATAGGTCTCTAGAAGAGTGTAGCGTTCCAAAGGATTGGAAAAGGGCACAGGTCATCCCCGTTTTCAAGAAGGGACGTCGAACAGATGTGCAGAACTATAGACCTATATCTCTAACGTCGATCAGTTGTAGAATTTTGGAACACATATTATGTTTGAGTATAATGACTTTTCTGGAGACTAGAAATCTACTCTGTAGGAATCAGCATGGGTTTCGAAAAAGATGGTCGTGTGAAACCCAGGTCGCGCTATTCGTCCACGAGACTCAGAGGGCCATAGAGACGGGTTCACAGGTAGATGCCGTGTTTCCTGACTTCCGCAAGGCGTTTGATACAGTTCCCCACAGTCATTTAAAGAACAAAGTAAGAGCACATGGACTATAAGACCAATTGTGTCATTGGATTGAAGAGTTCCTAGATAACAGAACGCAACATGTCATTCTCAATGGAGAGAAGTCTTCCAAAGTAAAAGATGATTTCAGGTGTGCCGCAGGGGAGTGCCGTAGGACCGTTGCTATTCACAATATACATAAATGACCTTGTGGATAACATCGGAAGTTCACTGAGGCTTTTTGCAGATGACGCTGTGGTGTATCGAGACGTTGTAACAATGGAAAATTGTACTGAAATGCAGGAGGATCTGCAGCGAATTGACGCATGGTGCAGGGAATGGCAATTGAATCTCAATGTAGACAAGTGTAATGTGCTGTGAATACATAGAAAGATAGATCCTTTATCATTTAGCTACAAAATAGCAGGTCAGCAACTGGAAGCAGTTAATTCCATAAATTATCTGGGAGTACGCATTAGGAGTGATTTAAAATGGAATGATAATATAAAGTTGATCGTCGGTAAAGCAGATGCCAGACTGAGATTCATTGGAAGAATCCTAAGGAAATGCAATCTGAAAACAAAGGAAGTTGGTTACAGTACACTTGTTCACCCACTGCTTGAATACTGCTCATCAGTGTGCGATCCGTACCAGATCAAGTTGACGGAGGAGATAGAAAAGATCCAAAGAATAGCAGCGTGTTTCGTCACAGGGTTATTTGGTAAGTGTGATAGTGTTACGGACATGTTTAGCAAACTCAAGTGGCAGACTCTGCAAGAGAGGCACTCTGCATTGCGGCGTAGCTTGCTGTCCAGGTTTCGAGAGGGTGCGTTTCTGGATGAGGTATCGAATATATTGCTTCCTCCTACTTATACCTCCCGAGGTGATCACGAATGTAAAATTAGAGAGATTCGAGCATGCACGGAGGCTTTCCAGCAGTCATTCTTCCCGCAAACCATACACGACTGGAACAGAAAAGGGAGGTAATGACAGTGGCAGGTAAAGTGCCCTCTGCCACACATCGTTGGGTGGCTTGCGGAGTATAGATGTAGATGTAGATGAAGTTCATTGCTCAGTATACTGAAGGTCTCACTAATTCCTTCACAGACATGCATTATCTCTCATGCATATTCTGCAGACAGGTTTTCTGTGTCGTATCCACACAGATCACTAACCTTCTGACCACACCCAGAAATCTGTTGCAAAGGAGCACTCACCTCATCATCTAATATTATCCTGGACTAGAGTAACTAAACAACATCCTTTGCCATGGGTTGAACTATTTATCATTGTCATCAGAATCGAGAAACATCCTTTCCACAATCCTTTCCACCCAGTCCAATCAATATCCCAGCCCATACTTACACCACACTTACTCCCAAACCCTTGCAACATGGGTCACACTCTGGTGCATGACCTGTCCAATACATCCTACTCCAGTCCCATCACACGCCTATCCTATAATATCGCAGGCAATGCTGCATGTCAAAGCAGTTGTGTCACATACTAGTTTCATTGTAATTTTTGCACAGCTTATGTGGACATGACCATCTAGCAGCTGTCCACTTGGGTGAATGAGCACTGATAAACTGTGGTCACACACACACACACACACACACACACACACACAGAACATGTGAGCTTGCTCTGGTCTGGCTGCAGTGGGGGGAGGGGGGGGGGGGTTGTGCACTGAGTACAATTACCTGATGATCAGGCTGGGAGGGGGAGATAGCACAGAAGAAAAAGGAGACTATGGAGAAGAGGGTGTGGGTGCAATGTGAGTGAAGTTTGGGTGATGGGGCAGAAGTGCAGGTAGATGTGAGTTAGAGGATAATGGAAGATTACAAGATCAAAGGAATTTCACTCATGCTATAACACAGCCATGTGAGCTTAAACTACTTGTTCTTATGCCACTGCCAATGCTGATTTTTTTTTTACCATTTCTGATCTATTTTCATTATTCATATATATTTGATAGCTAATTTTTTTGTTTAATTTCACATTCAAGCATCATTTCATTAAACTTCATTATTCACTGTATAATTTACTGACCACTGACAATAGTATATTTAGTTCTTATGGAAATATTTTATTTAAAACAATATTCATTATTCACTATACTTGCAAACCATACGGTTGTCAAAATTCAATGGTGTTAAAGGTATTTGTTTCTAGATTGAAATAGTTTATGCCAAAGCCCTCATTCTCCACTTTCCAACAAATTTTTGACTTTACAAAAAACTGAATGTTCATAAGTTATTCATATTTAATATGTTCATCTTCCATAAAGATCCGATTTTAAAAAGAATTTCTTACTAAAATCCACTGCCATAGTTTTGTAGTGTCAACTTTTTTATTTCCAACATATATACTCTTAGTGTAATTACCTTTCAGCTTTTTAATTATTCAGATTAGAAAATTTCACTGTATCAAAACTTCTTAGCAAACTCTGGGGATGCCTGTGAACATTAACTCTTCATTCTCATTAAGCAGTAACTATTATTTAGTCATATTCTAATTATACAATGTTTAGTTAATCTTACTTCACTGCCTATCATATCCTTTTACTTTCCAACTTTCCTGTCTCTGATGTTAGTATCTAAAAGGGAATAGTTTAGTATTTTACTAATTTGTAATTTCTGTAATAAACGTGTCCACAAAAAAGCATTGCAGATAAAACCTTAGTCAGTTTGCAGTTGGTATTCAAACAATACAGTTACTAAATTATTAGTCTGTGGTGGGCAACAATTCAGTTGGTTCAACATTCCATGGGTGTACTGCCTGTCCACAGCATCCAATGGGCACAATATTTTAGTGATCAGACATTATACCATCATCATGTGCATTGACTAACTGAGCTCCTAAGGGCACGCAGCTGACTTACATCCCCAACCACTGCAAGCTGTTCCCTCTGTGATCTGCACCTGTGGGTGAGCGTCGGCAGCTGTGGAGACACTTGTGTCTGTGGCAGTATTGAGGTAGTTGCTCCGTCCACCCAGGGTGCCAGATCATTGTGTTTGCTGGCTTTCCTAATTAAACCCAGTGCTGGTTCCCACACCTTGCCAAGAACCAGTACTGGATCTAACTAGATGTCTCCATGACTACTGACTGACACACACACACACACACACACACACACACACACACACACACAAGCTCGCGCGCGCGCGCTAGGGTACAGTTTGCAGTGGAAGAGAATATATATGTCTGTCGCGCACATTCGGGAGCTCAGTTCGTCAATGCACCTGATGATGGTGACATATCTGATGAGTGAAATATTGTGCCTGTTGGACATTGTGGATAGACAGTAAACATGTGGACTGTTTGATCAACAAATATGCAAGGGGAAACTGAAGGATCACAAGCATTTCATTAATTCAAACATCATGTTATTTGTTTTATTGTCAGCCCATGCCCAGTAACTGAAATGCTGTGTGTCAGACTGGTAAAGTTTATACCGAGTTCCAACATCTATAGGCCTAGTTACTTTGTAGATAATTGTCACTTGTGAATTTTTTAAAAACTCTTCAAGTTTGTGTCGCTCACTGACGTGCTAATATACAAATGCTCCATTAGTTTAAAATGCTTATCATCTGCATCTATCAGTTCCGGGGACAGTGTTGCAGATTTTGAGGTTCATTGAAATTCCATGAATAACATAGCTGGTATTCTCTGCCTTCCTTAGCAGTTGCTGAAATGATTCAAGTATGACCTTGGAGTTGAGATGATAGGCATTGTTTGTTTAAATTGTTGAATGAGGACTCCAGACACATACACATAGTGCAGAAGGTGATCTTTCCCATTCCTTGCTCCCATTTCCATAAGTGGTACCACTGTTTGCAGTTTGTTCAAAAAGCTTATGATTAACTACTATTCTACACTTGTTTCCACTTTATATGGGACACTGCAGTTATTCCAACAGGTGAAGTGTGTCACACTGGCTCAATGTCAGTTTCAGTGGGAGACAGCACCTCATACCTATTGGTCAGGAGAATGAATAAAGTACCTTTAGTTCTCCTTGGTCCCTGCCTCCCCTGTACAGAGCCTGTAGGTCACTGACATGCCACTCACAGTCAGGTCAAAAAGTGGTGACAGGTCCTGTATTTCCTGGAGAGGAGAAATTGTCCATGGGAGAGGATAGTACTTAAATTATCTTTGGTATTTCTGGTATGCATCTCTTGGTAGCCTGCACAGACCCATTTGCAGCAGTATCCCATCACTTCACAGCAGCTGGGGTGATTTTCAGCTGCTTACTAACAGTAACTAACTAACTCATGTCCAAGAACAGCATTCACAGTGAAGATGCAGTGTGGCTGGTGCCATGTTTTACTAGATAATAAACAAGCAATTGTAAATTAAGCTAGCCAATTCCATTTCTTAATTCTCAATCTCTTATACTGCAAGGATTATAAGTTCCCTGTAAAAACTCAAGGAAGTAACACCCAAGAAAATGACTGTTTTATAATAAGAGAATAGCCTAGGGTAAAATTTATTGATCCTGTTAAGATACTTTCAGGCATTGTGTGTGCAGCTGCTCACTCTTCTGCATAGACACAACTAGGAGATAACACATGGCCAGACACCATATTTTAGTGACACAGGACACAGAATAATTGACACGCTCAACCCCACCATGCACCAGAAATCATCAACTGAGTGTTTACTACTTTTACATCCTTTTTAAAGCCTGTTTAACAATCAATAGACAGTATTATTTCTATGTATACAAATGTTGAATACTGCTTTTACAGTAAAGGACAATAAGACTTATTCACAGGGTAGGTCACAGAGAATCATGTTGTCCAGCGATTGTTCAGCACTAATACTTAACAACTCTACACACATTTAAATTAATTACAATTTTATGGTTCAACAAAATAAAGTTATCCAGAGCACTGATGCACACAATCACAACACCAGGACAAAATGTAACTAGGAATGTTACAAATAGAGCTATGAGTTGCAATTCCATAAGTTTTTTTTATGCTTGCATATCCATATTTCAGCTATAAATAGCCATGTTCAGTGCATCTAAGTGAGTCGTGATCAAACAAATTCCCAGCAGTGGGGAGTTTGTTGCATTATAGCTTACCCAAATGTACTGAATATGGCTATTTATAGCTGAACTCTGTATATGCAAGTGTAATAAAAAACTAATGGGATTACAACTGACAGCTGTATTCCTATCCTTCCTTATAACAACATACAGTCACTGTGCACAATGGTTCCATATGGAGTCAAAGTTGGTAAAATGTAATTACTTCTGGCAAAGAATAAAACTAAAAAGTGACTAAGCAAATGGCATACATCAATGGTTTGATTTGGTTTAAAAAGCTATCAGACTCTATAAGAGCATGTAAGCAGAATGACTTGAATACAGATTTGCTGATAACTATGGCATTGAGTGCCTGTAAGCTCCTTTCTTCTTGAATACAAATTTAAAATCTGTTTCAACAGAAAAATGTTTGTATTAATTCAATGAGCTTTAAGACACTGCTTGTGATATTAACCAAGTTTAAATTTATAAATGTATAAAACAGAAATAGGATACAAAAACTGTTTTATGTAATGTATATGGTAAGTTAATTATTGTAGAACCATTCTTTTCAACATTTGTGAAATTAATCATTTTGATGGCTCTGTGCAAAAAATTATCAACAAATAAATAAATAAGAAATGTAAGTAAATAAACGACCAAAGGAATAAATATTAATACACTAGCCATTCCTTACACTGGCCACAAAAAATGATGTTAGACATTATTCCACTGTTAATGTCATACTAGCTGTAACTATTCAGTATTCAAAATTGCATCCCTCACATGACTTCCATCCCATTTTACGTTATAGTGACAAGGAAACCAAGCTGTAAATGCAAAAAAATCTGGACAACAAAGGCAGCATGTGAAAGCTCTAACATACAGCATTCCTACTCTTTTCGAGTACAAGGGCCACAACCACAAATGACAAAACTGAGCAGAGTTGTTACATGACAGGCAGTTAAAGACTCTGCTCTCTTCCATCTATTTACATCACACAGGCATCCAAAGAATGTTTCTCTCTTCTGCACAGAGGTCTTAGGTTGGAAGTAGTCTTCTTGCAGGTCTCTGAGATGGAAACCTATCATGGTGGAAATGGAATACCCTGAAAAATGTATGTGCCCCATTTGCACGACTATTACAGTCTCACAGTGGGGTAGGTGTGTGTGTGTGTGTGTGTGTGTGTGTGGGGGGGGGGGGGGGGGGGGCTTATCATGCTATAAAAGAAAACTCACTCTGAACATCATATAGCCAGAACATACTCTCCCTTATGGGAGACTGAAAAAATATACCATATAACAGGTGTCTCCTCAACTACACCTTTGTTATTAGGGAGAGGTGGTGGCTTGCAAAATCCAAAGTTTTCAATATTAAGAATCTTAGCTCTGATTGTAGATCACCACTGAAATTTTAAAATCTAAAAATAGTTCTTATAATAGCTCCCTCACATGACATACTACGCACATTAAGGCAGTTCTGGAGATCAGAAGATTAAGAAGTATGACACCAGGAAATTCTGCCAGTAGCACTGATGAAGTCAGTGTAAAGAGTTTTTCTTTACTGAGTCGATACACACTGCAAAGCTTTTGTGCACCAACATAATTTTAAATAGCTCTGTCATTAAATCTGGACCTGCCTGTGTAGAAAAGATTGTGAGCTGCACATCAAATACACATATCAAAAAAAGGTTCCCAGAACTCGTGAAGATAGACGTTGACTATGGATACTGTATCACTGACACAGTCCCTTTGACTGCTCAGATATGTCACTAAACCTGCCCAAAGATGTAAACAACCATGCATGAGCAGTGCCTATTAGATGGAGGGGGTCCGACAGCCAATCAGTTCCAGTCATTCCACCAGGAAGGAGGTACTTCTGTACTTCGACCATGCCTAGATGGTCTATACTGCGGTTTGATCGCATCTGATCGTTACTTTGTGCCAAGAAGGGCTCTCAACAAGGGAAGTGTCCAGGTATCTCAGAGTGAACCAAAGTGACGTTCTTCAGACATGGAAGAGATACAGAGAGACAGTAGCTGTCAAAGACATGCCTCGCTCAGGCCCCCCAAGGGCTACTACTGCAGCGGATGACTACTACCTACAGATTATGGCTCAGAGGAACCCTGACAGCAATGTCACCATGTTGACTAATGCTTTTTGTGCAGCCACAGGACGTCATGTTATGACTCAAACTCTGTGCAATAGGCTGTATGATGCGCAACTTCACTTCCGACGTCCATGGCGAGGTCCATCTTTGCAACCACGACAGCATGCAGTGTGGTACAGATGGGCCAAACAACATGCCAAATGGACCGCTCAGGACTGGCATCATGTTCTCTTCACCAATGAGTATTGCATATGCCTTCAACCAGACAATCGTCCGAGACATGTTTGGAGGGGACCCGGTCAGGCTGAATGCCTTAGACACAGTGTCCAGCAAGGCAGTGGTTCCCTGCTATTTTGGGGTGGCATTATGTTGGGCTGACATACACCGCTGGTGGTCATGGAAGGCACTGTAACGGCTGTACGATACATGAATGCCATCCTCCAACTGATAGTGCAACCATATTGGTGAGGCATTCGTCTACAGGGACAACAATTCGCCTCCCCATCACGCACATCTTGTGAATGAATTCCTTCAGGATAACAACATCACTTGACTAAAATGGCCAGCACATTTTCCAGACATGAAACCTATTGAACATGCATGGGATAGATTGAAAAGGGCTGTTTATGGACGATGTGACCCACCAACCACTCTTAGGGATCTACACCAAACCACTATTGAGGGGTGGGACAATCTGGACCAACAGTGCCTTCATGAACTTGTGGATAGTATGCCATGATGAATACAGGCATGCAACAATGCAAGAGGACATGTTACTTGGTATTAGAGGTATCAGTGTGTACAGCAATCTGGACCAACATCTCTGAAGGCCTTGCTGTATGGTGGTACAACATGAAATGCGTCGTTTTCATTACCTATAAAAAGGTTGGAAATGATGTTTATGTTGATCTCTATTCCAATTTTCTGTGCAGCTTCCAGAACTCTAAGAACCGAGGTGATGCAAAACTTTTTTTGATGTGTGTAAGTATTTGAGAATGTCAGGTTATCTTCCATTGAGAATGTGAGTACACTCAATGACCATTTTATGACTTTCGAATCATAGAGCACATCAATCAGTCTTCCTTTTCTTGCATGTTTTATTTGGCAAATCTAGATTTCAGCTAGTGCCTAGCCATTATCAGTGCACTAATTCATAGCATCAATGCATGTCCTAGTACGTCAGTCCCCTGCTGTCTGCTTCTGTCACAGTTCTTTCACGCCTACTGAGCAGTCTTGAAAAAACTGTGACAGAAGCCCGAACAACAGGGGACTGACATTCTAGAACATGCACTGAAGCTATGAAATAGTGCACTGATAAAGACTAGGCACTAGCCCAAATCTAGATTTGCCAAATAAAACCTGCAAGAAAAGGATGACTGACTGCAGTGCTCTGTCATTTGAAAGTACTTGAGAATGGTGTGACTGTCAAGAAGCATCAAGCCATTCTGCACCCAACATTTCTCATTTTTAAGAAGCAAATCCTATTAATCATTGATTAAAGTCATGTTTAGTCAGATAAACTTATTTCTTTATTTGAGTTACGAGTTTAACAACAGTGACTGTAAAGGTCAAGCCATCTTTTAATCTTATTCTCAATACTGTAATTGAGTTTGTGTGCATGTAAAAACTGTGATCCCTGGAGAGTCACCCCAGGAAATAAATGGGTGGGTCGCCTGTCAAAGTGCTTCCTACAGAGAACAATGTACCTCATCCAGCGAGTTCTCAAAATGCAGGTAGAACAGGGATCCATTTGAACAGATCACTATTTGCTACCTCTTCTAAAAGCAGCCAAACAATTCTGACTTTTTCCCCCACCACTTAGTGAAAACCCATCATGACAAACAGATTCTCAGACCTGGTGTTACGGAAGGTTTTTTTTTTTTTTTTTTTTTTTTCTACCCACTGGCAAGGAAAAAGCATGTTCAGTGTTCTTAAAAACACCTACAGTGGGAGGCCAAGAGCCATTTTCTGAATTATTGTATACGAAAAGACCATAGATTGGTGGAATAAAGAAATGAGATGATGACATAGGCTCACGAGTCTGAAATTCTTGGAGCAGTGCAAAAAACCAGCCAATTGGAGAATGATTTTTTACAAAGTTTTGTAGGGGGAAGAACAGAATCATAATGATTACTCTATTGGCTAGAGCCGTACTCCACTGACTAGAGCTGGATGACCTTTTTCTCACTGGTGGGTGGTTTTTAGACATGGACTCAGTGCAGAACAGACTGAGAGACTTCTCTTTTTTGTGGTGGATAACACTTTTTGATTTGACTTCATGTTGGAGATTTAACATTGACACTTCTTGACAGATAGATGATGATGATGATGATGATAATGATGATAATGATGATACTTGCACTTAGACTTCTTGCTGCTTGTGAGACAGTCTGAATTGGGGGACAAGTTACAGTAGCTTCCATCTGTCCCATCTGCAGTCTACTCGTCAACACACAACATTTATGGTGAGTTTATTTAGCAGCATTAGTTGATTAGGATGGACTGGAGTTAGGGGTTTTCCAGTATTTCAGTAAATTTATGTAAGCTCATCCATAACCAGATGGATGGGAGTAGTTGTATGTTTAATTTCACTTCTCTTTCTGGTATGATGACACAATCACTAATGTTCACCCATGGCTAAACTGCGCTGAATTAATGTGTTCAGAAGTTGATTGAGGGAGGATGACTAGAAGGTGAGACAGGAGGGATGGGGTAGAGGAGGAGAGAGGACAGAAGCTAGTAACATAGAATTTTTATTAACACTCGGGACACTGGGGGACAAGAACATAAAAATGTACAATTGATCTACCATTACCTTCTTATTGTCACTGTCTGTGGATTCATGTTTTGAAGTCAGGCTTGGTCTCGGAGGGTATTCATACTCTGGAGAGCAATCTTCTTCTTCTGCAGCATCATACACAATTGGTATTTCAAGTGCCTGCATAGAAAAGACAAAACCAGTAAGACAGAATTAACAATGTGTCATCTAAAGCAAGCACCAATAGGTCTCAATGCATTCATTTAATTGCATATGTACACATCACTCTTGCTAAATTTTATCTTGAATATGTTTGATAAATATTATCTTGAATATGTGTGATTTTAGTTACCCTCTTATATACTGGTAAATTGTTTCAGGCTTAAAATGTTGCAATACAAGCATGACATGACAATTTCTATCTAACTGCATGTTCAAAATTTAACTAAGCATGCTATTAGCTTTTTCACATTCATAGCATGTACTGTATGTATGCCAACTGAAGACCAGACAGAAAAATTTCACCATGAAACAAAATTTGTTTATTTAAAATTAACAAATAAATTCTTCCAGTTCTGTGGTTACACTACTGGGAAATACAGATTATCAGGAATATGAGAAGAATTTATTTAAACTTATTTTGCAAATATGCCAAAAATGTTTAGAGAAATTGTAATTCAATCTTTAATTATAAATAGACAGTTTTATATTGACAGTACTTTGGAGTTTTACTATTTGTATTATTTATGACATTTTACACTATAACCAACATAATCATCTTTAGATTCAGGAACTGTACTGATACATAAGATAATTCTCATTTATAGTTCCATCTCAGTTGCACATTTTTAATTATATTCCATGTTTCAATCCCTCTGGATTCTCTACATACCTAAAAGAAAGTAAAACTAAAAATGTAACATCTAATATTTAACAATAAGTAAAAAAGAAAAGAATTGTATATAAATGTAGAATTTGCATAAGTAGTTGTGTCAGCAACCTGTCTTGCTGAGAAACACATATCAGAGTACTGTGTTTCAGAACTGCAGTTAATGTTTTAAATAGGTATATGTTGGAGATATGGAGAGGGAGAAGGGAAGGTAAAATGGAGCGAGGCTGATTGAGAGATGGGAAAGGAAGCAGGAAGTGGGTGGTGGGTATGTCATGAGCTTTACAATAGGGGTCACGCTAAAATTATAGAATGTATACTTATGTAAAAATTAACTCCCTCCTTCTCCCCGACCTCCAACATACACCTACTTAAAACACTGACCGCAGTTCCAAAACACTGCACTCTGATATGTGCTTGTGAGTAGAGAAGATGGGTTACCAATGCAAAAACCTAGATAAAGTCTACATTTATGTATGATTCGTTTCTTTTCCACTTATTGTATAATATTAGATGGTACATATTTAGTTTTACTTTGTTTTAGATCTGAAGATGATCCAGTGGGACTGAAACATGTAATCTAATTAAAAATATGCAACTGAGACTGAACAATAAATTAAAATTATTTTATATATAAAAATTTAATTCCATTTTTTAAAACTCTGAATCCATTTCCTCAATATTCCACTTTTAACAAGTACATAAATTATGATAAATTATTTATTAATGAAAACTTGAACAGTGAAGAACCTACAGTGTCAGACTTGTCTAGTTTACCACTTTTAGGCTTACAAAGTCATCAGCTGCATGTTCCTATCATCATCTTGTGTGTTCATCACTACTGGTGAGTGTACTAGCCTTTAGCACTTATTTTTAAATCTTTCAGCTTTGGATGTATGCCTTTCTTTCCTTGTAATGGAATATGAGTGGTGTAGAAAGTGGGCAAAGGGCAGCACACAGTTTGATATTACAAGATGCTGAAATGACCAGCAGATATTACAATTTTAATGAGAAATTTGTGGGTCTTAAGGATCTTAACAATGATGGAGGATAGGAGGAGGAGGAGGAGGAAACACTCACAAGTGATGTATTATTGCTTTCACAAGCTGAAGGATAATTAGATTTCAAATGCTCAATCAGATTTAAATGATCCATTATTGAACTGTCGATCTTATGCCACAATTTCCAGAGTTTGTCCAGGCTATGAAAACGGCAAGTTGAATCACCCACTAATATCTGCACCATCATAAAAAAGCTATGACTAAGTGGTGCAGTTCCCAGAATGAGATTTTCACTCTGCAGCGGAGTGTGCGCTGATATGAAACTTCCTGGCAGATTAAAACTGTGTGCCCGACCGAGACTCGAACTCGGGACCTTTGCCTTTCGCGGGCAATTGCTCTACCATTCTGGAAACATCCCCCAGGCTGTGGCTAAGCCATGTCTCCGCAATATCCTTTCTTTCAGGAGTGCTAGTTCTGCAAGGTTCGCAGGAGAGCTTCTGTAAAGTTTGGAAGGTAGGAGACGAGGTACTGGCAGAAGTAAAGCTGTGAGTACCGGGCGTGAGTCGTGCTTCGGTCGCTCAGTTGGTAGAGCACTTGCCCGCGAAAGGCAAAGGTCCCAAGTTCGAGTCTCGGTCGGGCACACAGTTTTAATCTGCCAGGAAGTTTCAAGTGGTGCAGTTGTTCAGACTAAGATCCATAGCCACTCAAAAATAGCTGAATGTCCATGAGTTACTCTGACCTGACCTTCTTGGAAAGGTTCTGTTGCCCCTACACACACAGCCTTATAAATGAGTTGCTGCTGTTTAACGAAGTTGGGTACCTAAGGCAACCTTTATCCATAAGTGATGTTTATATTCATCACTGTCAAATAGCTTTCTCTTGCAATTTTAAGTACCTTTTTGCTATTGACTAGAGTTTCACAGTTTGACTGAGCAACCACTCTGTTGGCTAGAACATGCCTTAATAATGCTGAGTTAAATGTGTGTACAGTGTTGACAATCACCGAGAGGAATAATTGTTGTACGAACTTGTTGAAGTAACTTCATCAGGCTGAAGCTGCAATCTGACATAGCCTACAACTTATGAAGTCTGGAAGAAGTCCCAGCAAAGGATAAAATTATGGCTGCAATTTGGTAAAATCAAAAATTTGAGGGGCTGTGTTCCATTACTAATACTTACTCTCACAGCACATTCCTTTCCATTTTCAACCTTCAGCACAATGGACACTGAATCCTTTAACATAATCTTCTTAAGCTCGTGATGATAAGCATTTGATATCGGTGAAAATGGTAACTGAGAATTGACTAGAATCTACAGAAGTCGTTTGCCAATAACAACAACACGGTGATTTGTCACATCTTGGCAACTGCCATTCGTGGAGTATTTTCATCTATGACAGCCTCACCCACATATATGGTCCCCTCTTTTAGTTTTCCCGAGTTTGGATGGTGCTTGAGCAAGTGGAACCTTTGTGTGGAAAGAGAGACAGATTATGGCATGTCGGTGAACAACTTTGACCAGGGTAAAGCAACGGCTTCTGTCCTGGAGGTTGGCTGTCATTATTTGCAATTGTCCAGTGAGCATGAAACTGCCCTGTTGTTTGACAACTTGCAAAATATTAGTTATTGAACACCCTCCTTTCTTTATAGTAACATATGAAATGTCAAAAGGGACCACATTGGATACATATCGGTATGTTAGCATCTATTTTCCAGAGGCTCATTTTTCTTCATGCCAGTCAAATTAGAAAGGGAAGAAGGTGGAAGAAGGTGTATATGTGTCATTCAGAACCTTGGATCTCATCTGATGGTTGTTGCGTAAGTCCAGGATTTCTTTTTCTTACTCCAGCCCTCCAAGTTGGTCAGCCGTGTAGAGATGACTTTTGATGTATTATTTTTTTGGTGCATTGTCACATTGAGCTCAGGCTCGTTGATGAAGTCATGTGTTATTGTAAAATCCATCAAAAGATCACTGACAGATGTTATCTGCCACACTCTTCAGTAGGTGTGAAACTGTAAGCTTTGGTCATACTTGGATCCATACTCTAAAGGAGTGCCAAAACACTTTGTATGTAATAATGTATTGTTTTTGATAATGATATGGTGGTGTGGGCCAATGATAGCAATATCTTTAGCATCCACACAAAAATGTGGAGATGAGTGGTGATAAAATAGAATTCACAGAATTACAAAACTTTAAATACTATTAAAAGTAATAAAAAATAAGAAAAAATTTTTGCGCTCACACATGTGCACGTGCATGTACACGCACACATGCAGGTGTGTGTGAATGCACATACACGCATGCATGTACGCACACACAAATTCTGTAATGTTTCAGCTCTAAAACAGACTAAGAAAGGAAAAAGTGGTGAAAGAATTTAAATAATACAGCAGATGGCTGACCACTGGAATAAATGGGATGAGCCATTCACTCTGCAAAACAGTAAAATCTCCAGCTCAGAAGCTTAAGTTGGAGTCCAGAGGCTTCACAAAACTTTAAAACCTTTACCACACTCGTCTCGTCCTCAGCTAAAATAGAGGGCAAATCCTCATTGAAATTTGCTTAAATCCTCTTAAGTACAATATAAAAGGCACTCAGTTAAAATGTGGTGCATAGTAATTTGCATCTCACAGGCATCAGAGACTGGGAGGATCCTCCAAACTGAGTAAAAAGTTAATTGCTTTAGCCGACAGTGCCCAATTCAGAGGTGGGTCAGGGCTGTTTCATCCTGTCAGTGTGATCAGCATGAGGAGCAACCTGACCAGATAGCTGGCTTCCTCAACTGTAGCTTGTTGTCATCACTGTCAGCTACTACTCCTCTCACAATTCCAAGGATCCTTGACCCTCCAGTAAAATGACAGCATGCAGAGGAATGTAAGGAATTGGAGCAGATGAAGAACTGTTTCCCCTGAAGATGTCTCATCCGTTCCAGTGCCTTCAGGATGGCATGGAACTCTGTGAAAAATAGAGCAAATTCTCAAGGAAAGCAAAACCTGAGAACATGGTAGGGAAAAACTACTGAACAGTGAAGGGACTCCCCTTGCTTGGAGCCATCAGAGTACACAACTGTAAAATTGTGTTACCTATCCGAAACATTGAAAAACGGAGACTGCAATATAAAATATGGAGTGAAATATTTCTTTAAATTAGGAAATTCTAAGATAATTCTCAGTTTCTGTAGGATCCACAGTTGATATCTGCTCCAATCTTGGTGTAAAACGTTAAAACCAGCTGAACTCATCTGCAAATGGCAATCCTTTGCACAAATCTCATACAAGGTGCATTCAAGTTCTAAGGCCTCAGATTTTTTTTTCTCCGGACTGGAAAGAGAGAGAAACATGCGCATTGTTTTAAAATGAGTCCGCATTCATTGTCAATATGTCCCAGAGATGGCAGCACCATACGGCAGATGGAATTTTACCACCAGCAGCGAGAATGAGAACCGTTTTAAATACTTAAAATAGTGACGTTTTCCTTACTTGAACAGCGTGCAATCATTCGTTTTCTGAATTTGTGTGGTGTGAAACCAATTGAAATTCATCAACAGTTGAAGGAGACATGTGGTGATGGAGTTATGGATGTGTCTAAAGTGCGTTCGTGGGTGCGACAGTTTAATGAAGGCAGAACATCGTGTGACAACATACCGAAACAACCTCGGGCTCGCACAAGCCGGTCTGACGACATGATCGAGAAAGTGGAGAGAATTGTTTTGGGGGATCGCCGAATGACTGTTGAACAGATCGCCTCCAGAGTTGGCATTTCTGTGAGTTCTGTGCACACAATCCTGCATGACGACCTGAAAATGCGAAAAGTGTCATCCAGGTGGGTGCCACGAATGCTGACGGACGACCACACGGCTGCCCGTGTGGCATGTTGCCGAGCAATGTTGACACGCGACGACAGCATGAATGGGACTTTCTTTTTGTCGGTTGTGATAATGGATGAGATGTGGATGCCATTTTTCAATCCAGAAACAAAGCGCCAGTCAGCTCAATGGAAGCACACAGATTCACCGCCACCAAAAAAATTTCGGGTAACCGCCAGTGGTGAAAAAATGATGGTGTCAATTTTCTGGGACAGCGAGGGCGTAATCCTTACCCATTGCGTTCCAAAGGGCACTACAGTAACAGGTGCATCCTACGAAAATGTTTTGAAGAACAAATTCCTTCCTGCACTGCAACAAAAACGTCCGGGAAGGGCTGCGCGTGTGCTGTTTCACCAAGACAACGCACCCGCACATCGAGCTAATGTTACGCAACAGTTTCTTCGTGATAACAACTTTGAAGTGATTCCTCATGCTCCCTACTCACCTGACCTGGCTCCTAGTGACTTTTGGCTTTTTCCAACAATGAAAGACACTCTCTGTGGCCGCACATTCACCAGCCGTGCTGCTATTGCCTCAGCGATTTTCCAGTGGTCAAAATAGACTCCTAAAGAAGCCTTCGCTGCTGCTATGGAATCATGGCGTCAGCATTGTGAAAAATGTGTACGTCTGCAGGGCGATTACGTCGAGAAGTAACGCCAGTTTCATTGATTTCAGGTGAGTAGTTAATTAGAAAAAAAATCGGAGGCCTTAGAACTTGAATGCACCTCGTATAACACCATCACTCAGTGCCATGAAGGAAAGAGCCCTTCCATTGGTGGCCAAATAACAGTATGGTATACAGGTGTGTACAGTAGGGACAGTGTTTCATAGGCCACTTGCACTATAAGGAGTAGTCGCCTGATGTGAAGCAGCAGTTTACTAGCCTCAAGTGCAAACGCTAAGTATGGGGATGATTATCAAGGACCCAGTTGCCACCTAAATCCCTTCATGGTGCACAGGGTCCAACATTCTTAAATAAGACAGTAATGCCCACACATACACCATGCACCCCTAATCAAACGAGGATCATACAAAGATGCTGTAAAACTGCTCCTCATGAATTATGAGTAAGACATTTTAAAAAATTGAGTGTTTGGCATTACCGTCTTTTCATATCCCTAAGGTGTGGCAACCATGTAAATTAATATTCAAATATGAGGCCCAGATATCTCACTGGGTATCTAAAATTAAGAACAGTGTCCTTCATCCTCAACTCAAGAAAGTTTAAAACAGGATATGAACAGTTAAAAAGAAGGCACATAGAATTCTCCATTGAGAATTTAAAACCACCTTCTCCAATCACTCATCTAACCGTTGAAGACTTAGTTGCAACTGACTAGTAGTTCTTGCAAGGCTCGAGGAGTAATCAAAGAGAGGAAAGTCATCAACTAACAAAGAACACTGGCCAGGCCACTGTTAACAGTTATGGTAAAGATAGTCTTACTTGAAATGCAACCTTAAGGGACACCATTCTCCTGATCAAAGTGATAAGGGAGTGCACCACCAAATCAATGTCTAAAATAGTGTGGTGAAGGAAGGGCCACATAAAGATGGGAAGATGTCCTTGAAACCTCAATTCGTACAGATAACTGCGGATAATATGCCTCCATGTAGTAAAGCAATTCACCTTGATGTCAGAAAATATACCATGAAGTGACACCAGTGAAGGCAAGCCTGTTGTATACTTAAGTAACTCTTTGTTTATGAATAAAGAACCTAGTCATTAACTGCATGCAGTTTGTGTTACAGATCGAGGATACCAGCCACCAACCAACATCCTCTTCTTGCTTCCCAAGGTACAGCTCTACAGAGACAACGAGATGACATAAAAGTGGCAAACGAGAATACAACAGTGGTGATGAGAACATTTCAGTAATGAAGAATTTGCTTGCTTCTCTTGTGTTTAAGACTGCAGGGATTTCTAATTGCAAATTTGTTGTTGTGTTCTTGCATGTATTCCAGGAACTAATCAAACTTCCCTTTTCAGAGGCTTTGCTTGCTTGTTTCGTGCCTCAGTCACAGACAGTCAACATAATGGATGTAACACAAGCTTTCCATTTTCAGAACCAACTAATTTCTGCCTTGCTGATGATGGTACAACAACTTTTGGCTGCACAGGAAATGGTGGCCATGCAACAGTCTGACCGACACATCCAGCAAAGTGCCACAGCCGGACATCCCTGTGCTCCAGCAATTTAACGACATGGAAGAGGAATGGAACAAATACCTGACACAGTTCCTAGCTCATTGTGCAGTTCATAACATTCAAGGTACTGTGAAGCTATAATACTTTCTTTTGATTGTGGGATCCCCAGTGTTCAGGTTAAAACAAAAGCTATTCCCAACTGTGTCTACCAATAAACTCAGTTAGACAAAGCAATTACTGCATTAACCAAGTACTATGACCAGCAAGTTCAAATAGCTGCAGCCAGATATCTACTCTTTCATTTGCAGAAAAAGCCAGAGCAGACATACTGTCAGTGGTCTACAAAATTAACAGGCATGACTAGGAAGTGTAAACTTAACTGTAGTTGTGGCAACTTTTACAGTGACCTCATGAATCGAGATGCTACACAGTCAATGTCCCCAACATTAGAATACAGAAACAGATCCTAAAGTATTCTGATCCTTCACTCCCTCAAGTGTTGAAAATCTTAGAGAATATGATGCGGGTGACATAGCAGCTGATAAGTTTGATCAGGCCTCGATTTGTTGGGTCGGGTTGCCCCTGCTTGCGACTGCCCCAATCAGCCACAACAGTGAGTGCATACACAGCCACATAAACATGTAAACAAGCCAGTAAACTCAGTGAAGTCTTGCCCTAGATGTTTTGCTTGCCATAAAAGACAAGACTGCCAGTCATGTACTGCAAAGTGTTACATGTGTGGAAAAAAAGGCCACGTCCAAGTAGTTTGTTTGTAATGGCACAAAAATGACAATTTTGCCTGCTCCCAGAAAAAAAGAGGCTCGTCCACATGCAGTGAACATTGCATTTTCCAAACCTACAACAGGTTACAACAAACGTAAGATTACAGTTGTGCCTCCTTCTCACTCTACTCCTGTGCAACAATGGTCTAATAAACTTTTTGTCTCATTACGAATTGCTGGCCATTATGTGAACTTTCAGTTAGACACAAGTGCATCAGTCACTTTGCTTAATCACGCCACGTATGAACAGTTAAGCTCCCCACACCTTTCTAAATCTAGCAAACACCTCACTGCTTACAATGGACAGGAAAATCCTGTACTCTGACAGTGTAGTTTGCCTGCCCCATGAAAATTTCACACCAGGACAGTGAATTTTGCTGTATTGAAGTCAAGAAACAGTGAGAACATTTTTGGTTTAGATCCCTTTGATTTGTCAGGCCTTGCTATTCACGACAATGTACTGTCAGTCTCTACACTTCCACCAAAAGACAGTGTCGCTAGCTTGCTTAAAGAATATCTTGAACTATTTTCCAAAGCAATGGGAGAAGCTAATAATTTTGCAGTACATGTTGCATTGAAAGACAATGCACAGCCTAAGCTGTTTTCAGGCCTGCCCCATTCCAATTGCTTTAAGAGATGTAGTAGCCTATGAATTGAAAGGATTGCAAGATAATGCTGTAATTGCTCCCATTCAAGCTAGTCAATGCACAAGTCCACTAGTATTGTTGCCTAAGCCTTCTGGTCGCATTTGGATGTGTGTTGCCTTCAATTCTAGTCAACCCACAGACAGCAGTTGACACTTATCCATTACCTCACTCTGAAGATATCATGGACAGCCTTGGTGTGGGATGTTACTTCCCTAACATAGATTTGCGTGCTGCCTATTTGCAAATTCCATTGGATGAAGAATTACAGAAAGTGTTTGTTGTCAATACATACTTAGGACAGTTCAAATACTTGTGATTGCCCTTTGGAAGTGCTTCCACACCCACCATTTTTCAACATTACTTGGAACAGCTGACTGCAAAAGTGCCTTGCTCAAACTACCTTGACAAATTGTCATCTCAGGTTGTACACCAGAGGAACACATTGCCAATTTGCATGCTTTTTTTCGACTTGTCAGAAGCAGGGCTCAAGTGCTGTCTCGAAAAATGTGGCTTTTTTCAAACTGAACTACAGTACATAGGTCATGTGGTAAACGGTCAAAGTGTGCACACCCTCCAATCTCACTTGTTTGCAATGCGTGACCTGCCTGTTCCTCGCAATGTGTCTGAACTGCAGTCAGTATTAGGCTAGATGCCATACTGCATTTGGTTCATACCGAATGCCACTCTGATCGCAGCTCTATTGCATCACTTGTGTCACAAAAATGTGCCTTTTGTGTGGCCTAAAGATTGTCAAGACATGTTTCAGAAACTCAAAAAGCTTTGCTTAGTGACAGATGTTTAGTGCATTTTGACCCTGCCAAGCCAACAGTTTTGCAAGTGATGCTTCTTCCTATGGAATCGGCGCTGTGCTTTCATGCAGAATTGATGCACAAGGCACACCTATTGCTTTTGCCTCAAAGTTGCTTACTCAAACACAGCGCAATTACTCTCAAACAGAAAAAGAAGCTCTTGCTATTGTGTATGGTGTGACTAAATTCCATCACTATTTGCATTGTCACAAGTTCTATTTAGTGTTAGATCACAAACCTTTCCAGACCTTGTTTCACCCATCAAAGCCGGTTCCTACATGCACTGCTCTAAAACTACAGTGGTGGTCCTTGTTGCTTTCACAGTATCAGTATGAAATTGTGTACAGTCCTACGGCAAAGCATGGCAATGCAGACGAGACACCCTATCTCACCTTCTGATTGACCCAGACTCTGATTTTGAAGCATCTGTTCCATCTTGTTGCCAAATTGATGCACAGGACTCTGAATTGCTGGAATCTTTTTCCCTTGCACTACAGAAAAATAGCACAGGCCACAGAAGCAGACCCAGACCTCAAGATTTTGTTGCATTACATTTGCACATCTTGGCCTTGTTCATTGAACAGTATCCAGAACTCAGCTGTGTACCAATATTTTGCACATACTAGGCAGGGCATGGACACCCACGTTGAACAGATGACCTCTCAGTGTCGCATGTGTGCAGAAAACCAATCCACTCTGCCACAAACATTTGCAACTTGGCCTAAGACTCAATTGTCATGGCAAAGAGTGCACATAGACCTTGCAGGACAATTTTGGAACATTCATTGGCTCATAGTGGTAGACTCTTTTAGCAAGTTTCCATTTGCGGTGCCTACAACTTGTACCACATCATGTAGCACCATTCAAGTATTGTCCTCAATATTTTGCATAGAGAGTTTGCCAGAAGAACTTGTGTCGGACAATGGACCACAATTCACTTCCCATGACTTTGAACAGTTTTGTGAACGTAACACCATTCATCATCCAACAAGTCCTCCATTTCATCCGCAGCCCAATGGAGAAGCTGAATGCTTTGTACATACTTTCAAGCAACAGATAGCCAAGCTTCACACCACCCACACATGGAAACAGGCACTGAAACTCTTTCTCACCTGTTATTGCTCCCACCCGTGAGGCGCACCATCACCGGCGGAACTTCTGCATAGCCACTGCCATCGGATGCTGCTACACTTGCTACACCCACCGCAGTATCCAGCACCACCAACAGGCTGCAAGTATCGCTTTGCATCACACTATCTTGTTCTTTGCAGCGTTTATGACAACCATGGACGCTGCGAAAGAGGTGTGATCCAGGAACGCATTGGCTCATATACATACTTAATTCCTGGTCCCGATGGTTTGCAGCACCGCCACAAGAACCAAATTCGCGCATGTCATTTGCCCAATGATTCTGCTGCTTTTCTTCCCCCAGATTCACAGCTCCAAGAGACCATATGGCCTTTACAGTCACCCACTTGTGCCCCCAGGCACCCCAGGAGGAGCGAATGGATGATGCACCCTTCCCCATGCTGTCCCCGCTTACCAACCCCATGGAACTGGACCCACCACTGCCGTTGCCATTGCCATTGCCGTCACCATCGCCATCATTGCCCCAGTACATGCCCTCAGGTGTGGATGTGTACCTGGCAGCAGTATCCAGAGGATGTCTCTGTTGCCTCACAAGGCAGATGGTGGGGTACAGTCGGGAGTATGCCGTTCTCCACAGTAACGGCTCCCGGCCCATCGCCATGTCCAGCATCCTGCTTCCCTCCCCATTGTCATTCACAGCCTCACTACATGGCAATAGTGTGGCATTTCAGGGGGGAGGAATGTGCTGGCACACATTTGTGCCAGGACAACATGTGGCATAGAGGTTACAAGACACCGATTGACAGAGGCCGAAAACAGACTCTCTCTTGGCCACCAGTATTTAGGATAGCCGCCATGTTGGAGAATTTTTATTTTTTAGTGTGCGCTTCCCACAGTTGAGACAAGTTATCACCCCTAATGAAAGACAAAACAAACATTTCTACTGAGAATAAAGAGTTACATTCCAAACTTTGAGTGAATTTGAAGAAATTGGAAGCTGCCCAATCTGAATTATGGAGATTACAAGACCATTTTCCCAACTTACATCTGCATCCTACTCACAAGCTAGTATGAGGGTTGGAACCTAAATAGTGGTAACTATTTATTCACAACTGATACAAAAGAGCTACATGTTTGTACCTGTTACTGTCCTTCAAAGTAATCACCATCGTTGTGTAGAATCCGTTGCCAGCAATGTGGAAGGCATAGTATACCATTAGCAGAGCCTATTCTGTTGATGGTGCAAATGGAGCCATCTACTGCCTGCCGAATCTCTGGAACAGTTCTGAAGTGAATGCCACAAAGTGGTTCCTTCACGTTTGGAATCAAATCCAAGTCACAAAGACTTATGTCCGGGGAGTATGGTGGATGGTACCATACTTCCCAGTCCCATTGACCAAACAGAGCAGCCACAGCTTGCGCTGTATGTGCCCGTGCATTGTCGTGCAAAATGATATGGGTGAGGGGGGGGGGGGGGGGGGGGGGGGGGGTTGCGCAGAAAGTGTCGCCGCTTCTTTTGCTGCGAAAGTCGAAACTGCATCAGAGCCCCAGTAGGGTGAAAGAAGATTCAACAGGCAGTAGACAGTTCCATTTGCACCATCAACAGAGCAGGCTCTGCTAACAGTATACTATGCCTTCCACATCACTGACAATGGGTTCTACACAATGCTGATGACTACTTTGAAGGACAGTAACAGGTGCAAACATGTAACTCTTTTGTATCGGTTGTGAAAAAATAGTTTTCACTATTTAACTTCCAACCCTCATACGATTACAACCTTCAACCACAGATCGTACTATAGTGTTGAACATTACTGCAACTCAGCATCATGACTGCTGCTCACGGCTTTATAACAAACAATGCCTGGGGCATGGAGCCTATGCCTCCAACAACACAGCCTTTGCCACCACTGGAAGCTATTCAAATGCTACAGAGATCTGCTTTAATGTTGGGCCAATGGGGCAGGGGGCCTTTGTGGCAATACAATTCATCAAACATGAAATAAAATTGCTGAAAGGATATAGTGTCTAATATCTTTTGTACTGTTGTGTTTTTCTTTCAACTTTTTGTCTTACTTTCTTGCAATTGATGTTTTAGTGAGCAACAATAAATTGCAACATTTCAACTGTAGCAGTTGTATATTGTAGTTATTGTGGATAGTGTTCCCACCTACTCTTAGGGTTGTAACATGTCTTGTGGTGGCATACCTTTCCTACATACACTCTATTTTTAACTATGGCATTCTTTTCTGGGGATCAAAGACACAAAACACGGACACAATTTTCAAAATTCAGAAAATAACCATAAGAATGCAACTGGAAGTAGTAACCAGGCTCATTGTAAAGGACAATTTAAATACTCAGTATGCTCATTGCATCATATGAGTCCATCTACCAATTTGTTGTACATATCAGGAAAAATATTAGTAAGTATATCTCTAATAGCTCCATAAATAATCATGGAAGAAGAACCAATTTTTACTTGCATCAACCAAAAGAAATCAAACAAAAAACTCACAATAGCATTTTCTACCAGAGAATAAAATTGTATGACAGATTGCTCAATTAGATGAAAAATATTACAAAAATATGTGTGCAGTAGCCACCAGAGAGATCGCGCGAAGCGCACATTGGCACAGCGCATCATGGACAGTAGTTGCCGCAAGTAGAGTCCCGTCCACCAGAGGGCACACGAGAATTCGGCCGCAATCTCTGCCGGCGGAACATCAACAACAACAACAACAACAACAACTCGAGCAGCACGGGCCGTGCCCAGTGAGTTCACATCGGGCATGCCTAGCAGAGAGTTTCCGGTCTACACTATATGGAGTACGACGGAAAACGTGAACCGTGTTACTACACAATTGGTGATGAGTAGGGTCGTTCTTTCGCATGTTGCGTCGTCGTTCCGGTTTCTCAGCTTATCCACAGCATGGAGGATTTAGTGTGGGTTTTGGTTGAGCAGCAGACGGAGCTCATGGCAACCATGAAACAAGTGCTTCTGGCGTTGCTCTCCACACAGTCTGCTCCAGCGTGGTTCCCTCCTCCCTTTCCCCATATGATGAGACGGCGGAGGATTGGGACGCATATGAACATCGCCTTTGGCAGCATTTCCAGGCGTTTCATGTTGCCGATGCAGAGGTATGTCGTGCTCTTTTCTTGTCTTGGATCTCTCCCTCGCTGTACCCAGTTTTGCAGCAGCTAGCGCCATTGCAGGAACCCTCGTCCTTGACTTTTGACGCATTGTGTTCATTGCTGTCTTCATATTATCACCGCTGCACGCATGTTATGGCGGCTAGGGTCGAGTTCTATCAATGCAAGAAACAGCCCCATCAGTCTTACTGGGCATGGGCCGCTACCCTGCACGGTCTTAGTCGCAAGTGTCATTTTGTCACGGAGCAGTCACGAGAGTCTTCTGCCCACATTATGGTGGCTGATGTCATTGTTCGTTCGGCCCCTGATAGGGAGGTCCGGCAAAGGGCCCTGCAATTAGAAGACCCTTCCCTTGAGGAAGTCCTGTCCATTGCTCAATCGTATGAAGTCTCTCACGCCGCAGGTCAACAGTTGGAAGCGTGGTGCACCATTGTGGCGGTTCAGGCTGGAGCGGCCGCATCCACTGCGTCAGGGGTGGACGACGTGCAAGCTGTACAATCCGGCCATTAAGGCCGCCCCTGCACGGCGCGTAAACAGAGTTCCGGCCGCCGGCCCCTGTTACCATCCTGTGCATCAAGCTATATACACCATGATCGGTCAGAGTGCCCCCAGCGTTGAGCCATTTGTCGCAGATGTAATAAAAAAGGACAAATTGCTAAAGTTTGGCGCTCAGCCTCAAAAGAATCGAAGGAAGCAGGTACAGAGGACATGGACGTTGACATTCAGGAAGTTTCATCGGGCCAGGCTCCCGATGCATCGGCACACAAACTCTTTATCAAGGTGTAAGTTCGGTCGCGCCGATTACAACTGCAAGTAGATACGGGCGCGGCAGTTTCCTTGTTGAATGCACAAACTTACTCTGACCTTGGGTCGCCCCCGTTGGCGCCAGTTTACCGGCGTCTATGCGGTTATGGTAAACAGTTCATTCCCCTACTGGGTCAATTCACTATTGACGTTACTTACAAATCAGTCACTCGGCCCATTACTTTTATTGTTGTCAGTGATGCGAGCTCCGCTAACCTTTTTGGCTTGGATGCCTTTCAAGCTTTCAGTTTTTCTATCGCAGGCACCATACAGTTGGTCTCCGAAGACGTTCCCTATCAATCATTGGAATCTTTGATCTCTGACTTTACGGATATCTTTTAGGAGGGCCTGGGGCGTGTTTCAGACTTTGAAGCTCACTTAATGTTGAAGGCATCATCTCGCCCGCGTTTTCTACATGCGGGGCAGATCCCCTTGGCTCTCCGCCCTCAGGTAAAAGAAGGGCTAGACCGGCTGACAGCCCTCGGGGTCATTCTTCCCATTTCTTCTAGTGAGTGGGCTTCGTACCTAGTTATTGTCAGGAAACCCTCAGGAAAATTACATTTTTGTGGCGATTTCAAGGCCACCATTAATTCCCAATTGGTGGTGGACACCTATCCTTTGTCTCGTTCTGATGAATTGTTCTCCGCCGTGGCGGGAGACCAATATTTTTTGAAAATCTATCTTTCAGAGGGTTATCATCAGATACCACTTGATGAGAACTCCAAACGGCTGGCGGTCGTCAACACCCCGTTTGGCCTTTACCAATACCAGCGGTTGGCCTTTGGAATATCCAGTGCCCCGGCGATATTCCAGCGTTATCTTGAGCACGTCACGTTCGACAATCCCTCATTGTATTAATTACCTGGATGACATAATTGTCACTGGCCACAGCATGAAGGAACACTTGCACAACCTTCGCACCCTCTTTCTCAAATTCAGGTCCGTGGGCTTGCAGTGCAACCTACGTAAGTCGAACTTCTTCCAACTGTCCATTGAGTATGTGGGCTACACCATCTCTCCGCACAGCGTCCAGCCACTAGGAAGTTTGGTCCAAGGTATCGTTGACCTTCCACGGCCCGCTTCGCTGAAGGAGTTACAAGCTTTTTTAGGCAAGATTGCCTATTACCACTGGTTCATTCCTAGGGATTCCACCATAGCCCGCCCCCTGTACTGCCTTCTGCGCAAGGGTGTTCCTTTTGATTGGTCACCTGCATGCGAGTGAGTGTTCACCTCATTGAAGGGCCTCGTCACGTCAGCACCTTGTTTGGCTACTTTTGACCCCAATAAGCCGTTGGTCCTGGCTACGGATGCTTCGCAGCATGGGGTGGTGTCGGTCCTGGCCCATCGCAACACGGATGGCTCCGAGCAGCCACCGGCTTTTGCATCTGAAACTCTTAGTCCTGCGCAGGCCCATTACTCCCAGGTGGAAAAAGAGGCTTTGGCCATTGTCTACACTGTTACCAAGTTTCACCCTTTCTTGTATGGCACGAAGTTTCAGTTAATCACTGACCATAAGCCGTTAATATCATTATTTGGCCCCACCTCTCAGATTCCGGATAGGGCGGCCCACAGCCTACAGCACTGGGCCTTGTTCCTCTCTAAGTACCATTATGACATTCATTTTCACCCTACCAGACAGCATGCCAATGCCGACGCTCTTTCCCGTCTTCCGGTGGCCCCAGATCCTAAGTTCGATCGGGAGGAGATTATGTATTTTCATTTGGATGTGGCGTCGTGCCAAGCGGTTGATGGCTTCCCGATCACTAGTTCTAGAGTCACCAGGGAAATGGCAGCTGACCTGGTTGTCTGGCAAGTAGTTCACCTCGTTCAGCAGGGGTGGTCATCCCAACCTCCATGCCGGGCCTGGGACTCTCTTCATAATTATTTTGTTCTACAAGACCACCTCTCCGTCTTGGAACGAGTTCTCCTTATGGCTATCGATGATACAGCTCCTCGCATGGTTGTTCCTGCAAGTTTAGGAAGGGAAGTCCTCACGTTATTACATGAGGGGCACTGGGGTGTTTCCCGTACTAAAACCTTGGCTCGCAGACATGTGTACTGGCCCGGTATTGACACAGAAATTGAGGACTTGGTGGCCCCCTGTTCCCAGTGTGCGAGCCAACAGGCGTCTCCCAGGTCAGCGTTCTCTTCATGGCCGCCTGCAACCCAGGCATGGGAACGTGTTCATATCAATTTTGCAGGCCCGTTTCTCAATGGCTTTTGGCTCATTGTCATTGATGCTTATTCCCGATTCCCATATGTGGTTCGCTGCTCCTCAACCACTTCAGAAGTTGCAATCCAGGCGCTAGCAAAAATCTTTTCTATGTAAGGTCTGCCAGTCAACCTGGTCTCGGACAATGGACCTCATTTTATTTCGCAGACCTTCCAGGATTTTTGTAGGTGCTTCGGTATTCGACACGTTTGCTCTCCCCCCTTTCATCCACAATCGAATGGGGGAGCCGAGCGCATGGTGTGCACATTTAAGATGCAGATGAAAAAGTATGTGCACGAATTTCCTGCGAAGGAGGCACTGCCGTTTTTCCTGACTGCATACTGGACCACACCGATGGGACAACGCAGCCCCACAGAGCTCCTCCACGGGCGCCAACCTAGGACTCTGCTGCACCTCCTCTGGCCTGGTCCTCGCCAGTCTTTGCAAAATGGAGTACCTGGCTTTCCACTGGGTATGTCGGTCTGGGCACATGGGTTTGGTCGCAATCCATGTTGGATGCCGGCGGTGGTCCTGTGCCGCAATGGCCACCGGCTCTATACCTTGCAGGCGGGGGACCAGGAGGTATGTTGTCACCAAAATCAGCTACATCCGCATTTGGGCACCCACCCTCCGACCCCTCTGGCACCAGCTTCCCCATTGCTGGCACCCATGTTGTTTTCCAGCATTGGCATCGCCATTGGTGGAGATGCCCCGGTGAGAGCCGGCCCCCCTCGCAGGCCAGGTTTCGCAGGAGGCTGGTTCACCTGCGGTCATCCCTTCCCCATCGTCCCCACCACTGGGTCTTGCCCCTCCCGAGGTGGACCAGGATCTGGAGTTCGACGGCTTGTCTCCCATTCTGTCCCGGGCTCCAGTGGTGGGACGAGGGGGGCCTCCTCGTGTGGGTCACTTCCAGCCGTATTTGTAGGTTCTGGCTCGAGGGTTGGCAGATCTCCTCGACTCCAGCCTTCCAATGGACGTGGAGGTCATCGCTCCTGCACGATGCTTCACCTTCCGACACAGTGGCTTCACCCCCCAAAGGAGGAGGAGTGCAGTAGCCACCAGAAAGATTGCGGGAAGTGCACATCAGCACGGCGTGTCACGGACAGTAGTTGCCACAAGTAGAGTCCCGTCCACCAGAGGGCACGCGAGAATTCGGCCGTGACCTCTGCCAGCGGAACAACAACAACAACAACAACAACAACTCAGGCAGCATGGGCCATGCCCAGTGAGTTCACATCGGGCATGCCTAGCAGACAGCTCCCGGTCTACGCTATATGAAGTGCGATGGAAAACGTGGTCCGTGTTACTACAATGTGTGTTTAAATAGTCAGCTATAATACAATTCATAAGTAACACATACTACACAATAAAAGATTACTTAGAGGACTTTGAGAAGGGGTTGAAAACATCCAGTCACATTACTATACACAATGTAATGCTTTCATAAGAAAATCATGTGCTAGGATCTACACAGAATGATAGAAATGCCTTAGCATTCTTCTGAGCTCAACATCCCACATCACTGGGAGATGCTGACTCAGTTTTCCAGATGAGCTGAAGGGAGGACACAAAGACATGTGTATGCCTCAGTTGCACATTTACAGGACCAGAGTCAGTTTTCTGAATACAGCGGAGGGAGTGAAAGGGGCATAGCACCATGTTCATTCTCTAGGAGTTCCCAGCAGGTGTCCATAATGTGCAATGACAAACTATGTTTTATATTATAACTTAACTGGTGCAAACTGTGTATGATCAAAAGAATGTTGTAGAACAAGGAAGAATCAGATAAGGCAGCTCAGTTGTTAAGACACTGACCTCATGTTCAAGAAGATGGAATTTGCTCTGTCTGGCTACCCTCATATAGATTTTCTGTGGTTTTCCTACATCATTTCAGGCAAATGCCAGGGTGGTTCCTTCAGCAAGGCCATGACTGACAACATAATTATATACTTTACACTGTAGAGCCAGAACATTATTACCACCTGCACAATAGCCTGTCTGTCCATCTTTGGAATGAAATACATCACTGATTCTGCGTATCGGGGATCTGACATCGTTGGTAGGTTTGTGGATATATTAGACAGACACAGGTCACATAATTCATGTAAATAATGAGCTGCTAATTTGTGTATGCAGTGATGGTGACCAATAGTGATCCAAATGGGTTCCACGGGATTTACATCAAGCGAATCTAGTCACTGATACATCAACATGAGTTCATTATAATGATCCTCAAACCATTGAAGCATGGTTCTGGCTATGAGACATGGACAATTATACTGCTGAAAGAAGACATCGAGCATTAACAGATGCACGTGGTTCACAGCTGTCAGCATGTCTTTCATTACTACAGTAACTCCCATGCAAGTGCAGGATAATGTCGCCCATAGCATAAAACTGCTCCTACCAGCCAATGTACATTACAAGGCGCCATTCACCTCAATGACAACATTTGTGGAGACAACCAGTGACCTAATGTAGCAAAAATGTGATTTGCCCAAACAGCTGACACACTTCCACCAATCAACAGTCAAAACCCAATGGTCCCATGCCCATGACAATTGTAATTGATGATGTTGGGTCAACATGTGAACACGAAGTATTGATCTCATGTGGAGCTCCATGTTCAACAATGTCTGATGATCGGTGTGCTCTGAAATACTTGTGCATGCAACAGCATTGTGCTCTTTTGGCAGAGATGCCACAGATCACCACGTATCCTACTTTACAGATCAGACAAACCTCCGAACCTCATGTTCTGTGAAGAGTCATGGATATCCAACCATTTAGTGCCTGGAGGTAGTTCCACTGTCCTTCTACCTCTTTCAGTAGATGCTCATGACAGTGGCACATGAACATTCAACCAGCTTCACTATTTGAGGCTCTGTGTAATAATAATCAGCCCTTTGCCACAGTTGGTTATCTCAATGGATCTCCCGTATTGTAGCCCATATCTCTGCTAGGGTGCTCCCTGTCCATGTCTGCTCCACTTACAAACTTTTTTACTGTATCATGTGCCCACAGTGCCACCAGGCAGCATCTAATGTCATGGTAGGCAGTGGGCATAATGTATATTTACATATATTCTGAGCTATCTATTTTCAGTGTATTATTATGACAAATTCTACATCATTGTGAGATGAACCCTGTATAGGTAAACAAGTAAATAAGAAGGAGGAATGTCTACTAGCACTTTTTGGAATTCAACTGTAGAAGGCTTATAGCCTATTGATACTGTGGTTTATCATTTCACGATATTGCTGTTTGTACTATTTGGGTCCCACGTCCATAATGCATATATTTAATCAATGTGTTTAGGAGGGCAATACTCAGTGTTGTGCAGGACCTCAATGACCCCATGTGACTTGAGCCTGACAGGACAACATACTGTTTGCTCAGCTGTGTTAGCTCATACAGCCACATTTGGTAGCTTGACACAGAAATGAGCTTGTTTACTGCAAGACAAGTAATCACACAGTCGGTGAGACAGAGTCTCAGCCTGTCAGTTCTGTGAATTACCTCAATGTGGTATCAGAGAGAGTTGAGCTCAAAAGTGGTACACCCAATGACAACACTGGATACACGACTGGCACTATCACATTTTCTAACAAGTCTCGATTAAGTGCACAGCATCACATTGGGTGTATCAATGTGTGGAGGCTCCAAGGAGAACAAACATTGCCAGGCTGCATTCAACCTGCTTGATGGTATGAGAATCCATTGCATACAACATGATCATCTCTGGTTTTCACATTTCTGTTGTGTTAGGGCCAGTGGCCGTGCCTTGTCTTGTCTTTGAGGTCTCTGTGGTGTTATCATCCAAGAACATAATGAAAAACCACATGTTGCCAATTCTATCCTGACTTATATACAAAGGGTGTTTGACTGTTGTCCTGACTAGAATGTTCTCCAGATCTGAAAACATTTCTTTGTATTGTTCAGAGACCGGCACACCACCAATCACTGGCTGCTATGACCTATAGTCTCCGGAATTAAGCACCAGAGAATGGCATAACCATATCTGTTATCCTGGTTCAGTTCAACTTGATGCCCAACTGGGTTAGAGCAGCCAGAAATGGCAGCTCTATGTACTGAATTTCTCACCTTGTATTCCCCAAAAACATCTACAAATTTAATAATGTATTTTTCCTACTAAACTTTATGTGCAATAAGTAAAATTTTGTTATTAGTTATACTTCCTGGTGTTGAAATTTTAATCATCAACATTGTAGCTGGGAAATAAGTAACTATGCTTCTGTGGACTTAGAAGCAGTGATTTTTTTTGCTGTAATATATCAAAAAGCAATTTTTGTTTCTGTGCCAACACAAAAGCAATTAATAACACTTACACAGCCTGAATAGATACAATAATAAGTATGATCATAGGTGATTGTAAGGCAGAGGGATGTTGTACCAAAGTAACATATGAGATATGATAAATTTAGATCAGTTTTACTTTAAGTTATTTCTAGTTTTGTAATACATAACTTTTTTACCATGCATAGCAATTAAAATTTTTACAGATGAAATTATGTGGAGCAGAATATCTCATAATGGTCTGATACTACATACTTTTAAGTAACTGAGCAATTTTGGGCATCACATCTAATCTTAGGTGATCACACATACAGCAAGCAGATTAGCATGCATGCAGAAGAACAAAATGAAGACAGATAGCAGCATATATCTAAATATAGAATAATTTTATATAATCAGAAAAAATGTATAACTGGCTATACTCAAAAAATGAGCATTGAGGTCTATAAACTGAAATAAAAATTACAAACACACATATACATTCACAGATTCTTTTCAGAATTAGTGTTACTCACTGACCCAATGTGCATTTTGTGAACAACAGTGAGTACTACTTTTTGTGTTCCAGGATCACATGTGCAACTTTTTTCCATTTGTCTAAGTGTAACAGTACAAACTGTATTTATGGCAAAGTAATGGCCATGCTGTATTAAGAAGTGTATCTGGAATTTGGTACAGAACATCTAGAGGGTTTCCTTGCGAGACAGATATATAGCACAAACCCTTCAGAGCCAAGCATAACTTATTCTATCAATCATGTTCATTAACAAGAGCATCAGAGAGTATGCTTTCACGTATGTGGCAAACATGTTTTGGAAGTAAGACAGATTTTTGAATAAAACAACATTATTTGGTAATTCTATGAACTCTATTTGATCATTGAGAGAAAAAAATGAAAGTTGTTTTGGAAAAATAAACACTTCAGAATTTGTTTCAGTACATGCCAAAGCAGTCATATGAATTACATCGCAACAAGAAAGAAGTCATGCCCACCAATTTTAAATAGTGAAGACACCAAGAATTTCAAAAGGAAACATGATTAAAACATTATCAAAAAAGAAACTGTATTTATAAGAAGATCTTTATTGCTAATATAGATAGGAAGCAAGTAAATATTTTACACAATAAATTTAGAGGAATATATCACATTTTTGTTAGTCTTTGAGGCCGTACTACAGTAACGACCTCTCAGTTTAATTGTGTAATGTAACATGAATGATCTTTCTATAGGGTAAAGCATAATGACTTTAATAGGTAACATGGACTGAAATTTATTTGTAATTATTGCATGATTTAAGTTACTGTTTGGATTAGAAAAACAAAAAAGCATTATTGAATATTCAAATAAAATAGTTTAACCCAAAGGCATGGCAATGACTTCTTTGTGGCAAATATATAGATTTGATGCAGAATAATACAAATAATAATAATAATAATTAGTAATAATGACATTCATTGTGTTTATCATTGCATTTTATTCTCAGAGTCCCATTTCCTTCAACCCTTTCCTCTCCGGGTTGGGAAAGATAGTTACTTTCACAATGCATTACTGGGCTATGTGTGCATGTTGGCTGTTGCTGCTGCCTGGTTAGTTAATTTATCTTCCTCTTTTCAAACTGTTCTGTGTTAGAGTTTTGGTCTACAGGTACTGACATTCCCACGTGATCCTCATTTCCTTATCTTAACATTCTGCTTGCTACTGTTGACCAGCTCAGTTCTACTGTAAGTTCTCCCCTGTTATGATTACAGCTTTAAATTTAATTTTGTTTCTTATCAATTGTTTGTAAATAACATTATTCCAATTCAATCTGCCTACAGTTCTTTTGTGCATTTATAATTAACTAAGGATTCACTTTAAGGCTCTCAGGTCTGTCATCAGATCATGTTTTGTGTAGCCTACAATATTTCTTTAAGGCAACTGCTCAACATCATCATGTGGTGGCTGTTTGTCACTGCTGTCAAGTAGCAACTGCCAGTGTCTGCTACGTGACGGTCTGCATTGGAGGTGCCATGCAGAAGCCATACATTTGCGATTGTTAGCTTGGAGACAGATGACAGTATCATGTTCAGAGCCCCCTAATTAGAGGCATCCTGTGGCCTTCCATGTATATGCAATATGCAAGGTAATCTGTGATGCTGCTGTTGTTGTTGCTGCTGCTGCTGCTGCTGCTGCTGCTGCTGCGTGTCACAGTGTCTGAGAGCCGAACAAAAAATTGTTAGCTAGATGGGACTTCCACCATTTTGCAGTGTATCTGTCGTCAGAAATTCTTGTTTTTCTCTGTATCTAATGGTGCCAAGTGTAGTGTTCCAGGCTGTACTCAGTTGAAATCACGAGTACCTATTTATAAAGTTTTCCACCATGTGCAAATTCATGACCTCATTTATCAGTCACAGAAATAGGGAAATGGGTATATAATTTCTGTCTTTTCATACATCATGTGGTGTCCTGTACTAAATCAGTGCTCTACTACTGCAGATTTATAAGATTGGCCCAGATGTGTATAGCGTAAGTGTAATCACATCAATCTTGCCTGTATGACCTGTCTATCCAGTGTACATCATCCCAAATTTAATGGTTGTCTGTGGCATCTCTGCTGAAAGATCACAATGCTGTTGCATGCTCAAATGTTTCATCCATCATACACTGTTGAACATGGAGCTCTACAGCAGACCATCATTGTGTGTTCACATGTTGACCCAATGACATTGTCAATAAATGACTGCAGTGGGCACAGGACCATGAAGACTCAACCGTTGATCCATGGAGATGTGTTGATTCTTCAGGTGAAGTACATTTTTGCTACACCAGGTTGATGGTCATCTCCAAACATGCCTTCATCAATTTGAACAGGGCCTTGAAATGTGTAGCACGCTATGCACGCAGGTTAGTCGGAGCAGTCTTATGCTATGGGAGACATTCTCCTGCACTTGCATGGAACCTGTGCTAGCAATCGAAGACATGCTGACAGCTGCAAACCACCCACATCCCTTCATGATTGATTTCTTCCCCAATGGCGACGTCATCTTTCAGCAGTATAATTGTCCCTGTCTTGGAACCAGGAGCCAAAACCGTGCTACAGTGGTTTCCAGAGAATTATAGTGAACTCATATTGATGTCTCTGTGACCAAATTTGCCTGATGTAAATCCTATGGAACCCATCTGGGTCACCACTGAGTGCCATCACCATATACACAAATCAGCGGCCCGTTATATACATGAATCACATGACCTAATGTTGTATACCTCCACAAACCTGTCAGATCCCAGATATGGAGAATCAGTGATGTATTTAATTCAACAAATGGACAAGCAAGCTATCAAGCACATGGTCACAATGTTTTGGCACATCAGTGAATAAAGAAAACAGAACATTTTTGATGACCATTACGCTGGAAAATAGTGGAGGTTCCATGTAGCTAACGATTTTGATTTGGCTCCTGGCCACTGCAATGTTCAGCAGCAGTACCAGTTACCTGATGCATGAATGGAAGGTCAAAGCATGGCTCCCAGTAGGGAGCTCTTAACATGCTACCGCCATCTGTCTAGAGGAAACTCAGTCGCATATGTCACCTCCATACAGACTGTCACAATGCAGACACTGGCAGTTGCTACTTGCCACCGGTAACAAACAGCCACAACCTGATCATGTTGAGCAGTTGCTTCAAGGAAATAGTGTAGGATACACAAAATGTGATCCTACAGCAAACCCTGTTGTCACCCACTGTTATCAAAGTACTCCTTTTACAATATATTTATTGATCAGTGACTTAAAATTCTTTATATTGACAAGTCTTACAGCCCTTATCATGTCTGCCTGTCAGAGCAATGTGCTCAGCTGCTTCTGTCCAATGTATTTTTAAGTAGCTTAATGTCTACATCCACTGCATATGCAGGCACAGAATATGCTATGATCTTCACTATTTTTCCCCTATCATTTAAACAATACCTCAGCTGTCTATCAGCCATTATATTTTGCTTTTACACTTGAGAAAATCTGTATCTATGTTTCATTCTACTAATACTGTATTTTTTCTCCTAGTATTTTCTAATGTTCTGTTTTCTTTATTATTTCATGAAACTGTACATCTCATGCAGTGCATATTTTACCTATTTCAATGAGAGCTCTTCTCATTTGCAGAAGCACTTACTTTGTTCCTTTCTGGTAAGATTGTATGGATTTGACTCACTGCTGTTTTGTTGTTATAATCAGCCATTTCTTTGAATGATCTATTAATTTGTTTGGAGGCACTATTTGTTTTGAGAGATTTTTAACCTTGTGCTCAATTTTGCATTATTTCAGTGTGTTAAGTATCTTCTGGTCTTTACTTTTTTACCTGCCCCATTTTCAACAATGTAATCCAGTATTAGAACAATCACAGATTGTGCATCCTGGAGGTGGAGCTGAGAACATCCATACACCAAATGCTATCTTCCAAGTCATCACCTTTAATAATAAATTATTGACAATGATTACATTTTTGTTGTATCTCTTTTCGACAAATCTGTTATTTATATACAGCTGCTCCTTTTGGACATAGTTAACAAGCAGTGCTCCTCTTTTAATTTAAGTTGTTGTTAATACAAATGGATCAATACCCTTTTTCCCCACTTTTGCAGGTGTCATATACACTGAAAAGCCAAAAAAACTGGTACGCCTGCCTAATATTGTGTAGGGCCACCACGAGCATGCAGAAGTGTCGCAACACGACATGGCATGGACTCTACTAATGTCTGGAGTAGTACTGGAGGGAACTGACACCATGAATCCTGCAGGGCTGTCCATAAATCTGTAAAGTACGAAGGGTGGAGATCTCTTCTGAACAGAGCACACTGCAAGGCATCCCAGATATGCTCAATAATGCTCATGTCTGGGGAGTTTGGTGGCCAGCAGAAGTGTTTAAACTCAGAAGAGTGTTCCTGGAGCCAGTCTGTAGCAATTCTGGTCAAGTAGGGTGTCGCATTGTCCTGCTGAAATTTCCCAAGTCCATCAGAATGTACAATGCACATGAATGGATGAAGGTGATCAGACAGGATGCTTACATATGTTTCACTTGTCAGAGTAGAATCTAGATGTATCAGGAATCACGTATAACTCCAACTGTACACACCCCACACCATTACAGAGCCTCCACCAGCTTCAACAGCCCCTGCTGACATCCAGGGTCCAGGGATTCATGAGGTTGTCTCCATACCCATACACATCCATCTGTTAGATACAATTTTAAATGAGACTCATCTGACCACGCAACATGTTTCCAGTCATCAACAGTCAAATGTTTGTGTTGGTGTTGATGGGCCCTGGCGAGGCGTAAAGCTTAGTGTCATGCAGTCATCAAGGGTACACAAGTGGGCCTTCGCCTCCAAAAGCCCATATTGATGATGTTTCATTGAATGGTTAACATGCTCACACTTGTTGATGCCCAGCATCAAAATCTGCAGGAGGGAAGGTTGCACTTCTGTCACATTGAACAGTTGTCTTTAGTCGTCGCTGGCCCCATTCTTGCAACATCTTTCTCTGGCTGCAGCGATTTCTGAGATTTGATGTTTTACCAGATTCCTTATATTCATGGTAGACTCATGAAATGGTCGAACTTCCCACTTCATCGCTATCTCAGAGATGCTGTGTCTCATCATTTGTGCACTGACTATAACAGCACATTCAAACTCCCTTAAATCTTCATAACCTGCCACTGTAGCAGAAGTAACCAGTTTTATGTTAACCCTGGTATCTTTTCCATATACAAAGCAGAGAGAGAGAGAGAGAGAGAGAGAGAGAGAGAGAGAGAGAGAGTGTGTGTTTCTGTATCCTATTAGCTCTGAAAAAGGATTTGTACAAAAGCTTACAGCATTAGCAGTATAGTGTGCGAGGCCATCAACAACTCAGTGCTCCATGTATATTACTCATACACATCTCTTTGACTGAATTTACTATGATTATATCAGATGTTGAACAAAATTACAGCCACATTAATGATGTTATCTTAATTTCTCATGTTCTCACCTCAGTTTTGTATTATACTTCTTTTGTTCTTATATACACTACCTTTGAATTTTCATATCTTAATCAAATTCAAAATGAAGTTCTCCAAATCATTCTCAGCAACTGATGCCATTGCACCATAATCTGTGACATCAGTTTTAAATATTTATGCTGTCTTTATTTGATTGTAGTTTTAGTTTGAACTAATTATCAAGTGGCAATTTGTGGACTGTCAAACACTGCATTTTTAGTCACATTAATTTTCTGAAGCACCAGGCATGACTACCTACTGAAATAATGCCACATACATAAGCATTTTAGACGAATTATGTCATCTAGCATTACTATATTAGTGAAGATATCTGTAGCCACATGCAAAAGTATCCGATCATCTGTCATATCATTCAAATAATTGCATTCATGATACTGATGTATGCTAGAACATTGAAAAATGACGGATTCTCACAACTTCTTCTCACAGCTTTTATGGTCCTTTAAGTACCTCACAAGTGAAACACAAAAATTTAATACATAAAGGAAGTTAAAGAATAAATCATGAATTGCTCTGAAGGATTTTAGCTATATACTCGCCTGCTAGAAGAAAGCCATTCAGATGTCTCATCATTGGCTGAGATGGCACATATTTAAGCAATCAGGAACGCACTGTGGAAATACAGGTATTGCAAAAGTTCCTTAAATAAAGCTTCACTGTTTCAGACAAAGTCATTTATTAAGCTGATAAAACTTATCCCAATAAATTCGCAACAGTGACAACAACAGGATCAGTGACCACATCTTGAAAAGAATTTTAAACATCATAAAATGTTTGTGAAGGTGATGCAAAAACAGAATGCCTTGTATCTCGCACAATGCAAAATACCTGTAAATGACATTATCACCAAACATTCTCTCAGTAATAAATGACGAGATTATTATTGAAGGTATTTAATTGCAGTTTCCTTGATGATGAAACAAAATTCTGAAACTGTTTAAGCAGAACCTTCAAGGGTGTTCTGTATCTGTTTCTTATGTCCTGTTTATACAGAGCACTAGCCTGTAGGGCAGTGAGGTGAGCCAGGCTTGTATTGAATCCACTCACTAGATTATAATAGATCCAGTACAGACACTGAATGTAGTTTGGTTTTCAAATGGTTTTCTAATGGAAACACATAATTCACATTTAGCTGCCATGAAGGTGTCCTCCCCCTTTCTTTGTGTGGCAAGGCAATGTCCTGCTTTCAAATACAGTTGGTTGTATTTTGAAATGCTGAATTAATTCAGGAACTATGCTTGAAAATTAATACTATCTAACTATATACTTCAATTTTGACTGTAAATTTAGTTTTGATTAACATTATATGGAACAGATGCCAAGGTCTTCAAAAGAGGCTAATGATGGAAGTTTACTGATAAAGATAGTGCATGGTCTGATAGTCTAGCAAGAGGACATGATTGTAAGTTTAACACTCATTAACAATAAATTTCAAATTTATTCAAGTGTGACATATTAACCAATGGAAAGTGGAGGTACTAATGTCACAACTAAATAAAATGTACTATAATAATTTGTGCTTAATCAACTAGTATTTGGCATATGCTGAATTGTGTATAGCATGATGTGAATCAGATAATGGCAGTGATGCATGAATATTAAGAAGTGAAAGTCTATGAAAGACCACAATTACAGATTTGTGGGAAACTACATACACAATCATTTCAAACACGGAGCAGAAAAATTGTGTATCTGTATCAGTGACCTTGACTGTAATTATGGTTATGGTAATACAGTGGGGCAAGCACAACATATACTTAACAAAACTTAATTTAGCTAATGAGTCCTATAAGCACGAAAATTGAAGTTAAATAAATATATCAATGTAATCAGAATATTGACTGACTTTTGTATGAATTTTGTTCCTCAGTCAACCACTAATTCTACTAATATCTGTCTGATTTATACCAGGATCATACTTCATTTACTTCACAACAGATATGTTTACATGATTACCCATGATCCTTCCCACTGCTCCTAAGTAATGGTCCGCAACCCAGGCAACCTACACAACATCTTAGTCCATCCCTATGCCACGCCAACTCACAACCCCTCGCCACTGGAATCATATACCTGTGGAAGACTGAGTTGCAAGACCTGCCTGATCTGCCACCCATAACCTCATAATCTACATTCAAAGGAGAATGTTGGAAATTAAAATTTCATGAAAAGATCTTGCTGTAATGAGAAACACCTTTGTTTTAATTATTGCCATCCCAACTCCTGCATCATATCTATTCTAATTTCCCCCCTATTTCACAATAATACAAAACAAGTTGCCCTTCTTTGAAGTCTCTAAATGACCTCCATCAATACTACCTTGAAAGTACTCTAGCAGAGGACAGGCAAGCATCTCTTTAGTAGTCCTGTTGTATCTTCTAAGTGTTCTGCCAATAAAATACAGTCTTTGATTTTCCTTTCCCACAAGATTATCTTTGTGATCATTCCAGTTTAAGTTTTTTGTAATTGTAATTCCTGCATATATTGTTTGATTGGCAGCCTTTAGATCTGTCTGATTTATCGAGTAAACTAAATTCCTTTCAGTACTCTTATTTAGGATCAACTGTCACTTTTTGCATGATACAGATATCTTATCTAAATCATTTTGCAATTGTTTTTTATCTTCTAATGACTCTTAGATCGGAAATGACAGCATCATCTGCAAATAATTGAGGTTGGCTGTTCAGATTGTCTCCTAAATCGTCAATACATATATAATTCACACATCAAAAAAAGTTTTGCATCACCCCAGTTCCCAGAACTCCTGAAGATTGACTGTGCATATTGTACCATAGGCACAATCCCTTTGACTGTTCAGAGATATCACTAAACCCATCCAAAGATGTAAACAACCATGCATGAGCACCACCTATTAGACGGAGGGGGACTGACAGCCAATCAGTTCCAGTCATTCCACAAGGGGGAGGTACATGGCTCATGTTGTCAGTAGTTCAACCATGCCTAGATGGTCAACACCGAGGTTTGATCATGTCCGCATTGTTCCTTTGTGCCAGAGTGGGCTCTCAACGAGGGAAGTGTCCCAGCATCTCTGAGTAAACCAAAACGATGTTTTTCGGACAGGAACTGTTCATGACATGCCTCTCTCAGGCCACCCAAGGGCTATTACTGCAGTGGATGACCACTACCTATGGATTATGGCTCGAAGGAACCCTGACAGCAACGCCACCATGTTGAATAATGCTGTTTGTGCAGCCACAGGACTTTCTGTTATGACTCAAACTGCACGCAGTAGGCTGCATTATGCGCAACTTCACTCCACGTCCATGACTAGGTCCATCTCTGCAACCATGGCACCATGCAGTGCAGTACAGATGGGCCCAACAACATGCCAAGTGGACTGCTTAGGGTTGGCATCACATTCTCTTCACGGATGAGTGTCGCATATGCCTCCAACCTGGTCAGGCTGAACACTTTAGACACACTGCCCAATGAGTGCAGCAAGGTGGAGGTTCCCTGATGTTTTGGGGTGGCATTATGTGGGGCTGACATTTGCCACTGGTGGTTATGGAAGGCGCTGTTAACAGCTGTATGATATGTGAATTCCATCCTCTGACCAATAGTGCAACTTTATCAGCAGCATATTGGCAATGCATTTGTCTTCATGGCTAACAATTCACGCTTCCATTGTGCACTTCTTGTGAATGACTTCTTTCAGGATAACAACATCCCTCAACCAGAGTGGCCAGCATATTCTCCAGACATGAACCCTTTGAATATGCCTGGGATAGATTGAAAAGGGCTGTTTATGGATTACCTGGTGCACCAACCACTCCAAGAGATCTACGTCGAATCACCATTGAGGAGTGGGACATTCTGGACCAACAGTGCCTTCATGAACTTGTGAATAGTATGCCACGACGTATACAGGCATGCATCAATGCAAGAGGACATGCTACTGGGTATTAGAGGTACCAGTGTGTACAGCAGTCAGGACCACCACCTATGAAGGTCTCGCTGTATGGTGGTACAACATGCAATGGGTGGTTTTCATGAGCAATAAATAGGGTGGAAATCATGTTTATGCTGATGTCTATTACAATTTTCTGTACGGGTTCCAGAACTCTCTGAACAGAGGTGATGCAAAGCTTTTTTTGATGTGTGTATGAACAGATACACTTCCTTGGGGAATGCCAGATATGACTTCCATTTTCATTAATAACTTTCCATCAGTTTCCTTGAACTGTGACCTATCTGGCAGGAAACCATGAATCCATTTGCACAATTGTGACAATACTCCATAGGCACACTATTTCATTAGAAGCATCTTGTGGTGAACAACATCATAGGCCTTTTGGAAATCTAGAAATATGGAACCAATCTGAGATCCACCATCCATAATACTTATCACTTTGTGAGAACAAGAAGCTAATTGTGTTTCATAAGAATGATATTTTCTGGATCCGTACTGACTGTGTTTTAACATATCATTTTCCTCAAGGTACTGTTTGAACAGAGTATGTGTTCCAAAATCCTACTGCAAATCAATGTCAGCAATATGGATCTATAATTCATTGGGTTACTCCTACTGCCTTTCTTAGGTGTTAAGTGTGACTTGTGCAACTTTCTGTCTTTAGGTAAGGACCTTTTGTTGACCGATTGGTTGATATTATTGTTTAGTACAGAGCTATTATATCAGCATACTGTGAAAGGAATTCAACTGATATATCATCTGGACCCATGGACTTGCTTTTATCAAGTGATTTAGGCTGCTTCACTGCTCTACAGGTACCTTCTTCTAAATTACTCCTGTTGACAGCTGTTCTTGATTCAAATTCTGGAATATTTACTATTTTGTCTTTGATGAAAGAATTTTGGATAATTGTGTTTAGTAACTCTGCTTTAGTGGCACTATAGTCTTAAAGATTACCACTGCCATATCACCATGAAGGTATAGCTTGTGGCTTGCCACTGGCGTACTTTACATATGACCATGGTCTGTTAAGACTTTCTGCCAGATTTTGGGACAGAGTTTCATTGTGGAAACTATTAAATGCAAGTCACAAGGAGTCTGCACTAAGTTTTGAGCATCAATAGAACACTGGAAATCTTGCTATTTTCCTTTCTCTTAAAATTGGCATGTATTTTTCCATTGCTTCTGCAACAGTATTCCGACATGTTTTGTGTACCATGGGGACTGAGTTCCATCTATTATTAATTTATTTGATGTAAACCTCTCCATTGCTGTAAATACAATTTCTTTGATTTTTAGCCACATCTGGTCTACACTATCTGCTTTTTTAAATAGATACCTTTTGAGTTTATTTTTGGTAGGTTTGGATGTTATGGTATTCAGTCTCCCTACAATCACCTTGTGGTCACAAATCCCTGTATCCATAATGATGCTCGCTATTTGCTCGGGATCATTTGTTTGTAATATGACAAGTATGTTTATACAACCATTTACACTTCAAGTGGGAAGGGGGGGGGAGAGGGGAGGGGGAGGGGAGATAGGGGTTAGGGGGAGATAGGGGGTAGGGGGGAGAGAGGGGAAGGGTAGGGGAGAGAGAGGTGGGAGGGGAGAGAGAGGGGGAGGTGGAGAGAGAGGGGGAGGTGAAAGAGAGGGGGAGGGGAAAGAGAGGGGGAGGGGAAAGAGAGGGGGAGGGGGGAGAGGGGAGAGAGGGGGAGGGGGGGAGAGAGGGGGAGGGGGGAGAGAGAGAGAGGGAGGGAGGGAGAGAGAGAGAGAGAGAGAGAGAGAGAGAGAGTAAAAAGTGGCGAACAGTAGCTTTATGTTGTTTATGTCAACATTTTCTGAGGACAAATAATGAAATGTATCAGTAACTTTAATGTCATTACAGCTTCATTTCTGATTCAGTTGTTACATATGAGATAAGTGTTGTACATATAAAATGGAAAAAATGAAGCCTACACTATCTCTAATGATTCACGTATTACGAGTTCATTAAATGTGTGAGTGAAAAGTAGCTTAAAAATTTTGATAAAAATCAACACTTAAAAATGAATAATCTGCATCTATAAACAAAACAGATGATCTTGAGTGATAGGTGCAACACAAAAACATTTTATGCAACAGAATTTTAAAGAAATAATTTAATGACACTTAAAATTACTTTTAAAATATATTTGATACTATCATGTATACAAAGAAATTAGCTTTCTGCCTACTGCACTTTCATTTCATATATCTGTTTTCTGCAGGTTTTCATCCTATACTGCTTTGTTAGAATAAATATGATGACTTTTGTGAAACTAACACTTCCAATGACTAATTATGAATTGGATAATCCATGTCATACATTACTTGTGAAATTTTCTGCTTACTAATGTTTTCGTGGCCTTAAAACTTGGGCTTCAGGGAGTAAGAGGGAACCACACCATAATTTATCTAACTGGAAACACAGAAAAGCACCTACAGGAAGTAAGGTATTTTTCCCAGACCTCATTCATTTTTGACATGCTCTTGGTTAACACTGGCTCCCCTCCCCAAACTACAGGTGATGAACTAAAAGTAATCTTACCACCTCAAAGTTTACTTAATGAGACAGTCCGTATCAGGTAACAGCTAAGCTTTGTTACACTACAACATAGTGTCTAATTTACACAGTAACCAGTTATTACTATTTTTGTTAATACTTCATTTATGTATCTATCACTGTTTAATAACATTCTTGACTAATAATCAATGCTTTATGGCTATGAAATGGATGCTATGTTTCCCTTCCACAGCATAGCACAAAAAAAGAACACACAGCACCCTTATATCTGCACACAAAAATGTACTGCATTACCAAATTTACAGAAACACTTCCATGTATTTGCAGATGTAATAATTCCCTAGACTGCAAGGTTGTACTGCTAAGATGTGTCTCTCTCTGCCTTAATTGCCATCAGCTACACAGAATGCTATACCATAGAAAGAAAAGGTGTAGTCTTTGCTCTGTTATCATTTAACTTCTCATTAACAGTAATATCATTCCAAACAAATAACTGACTTTGATATGGAAGAACAGAAAAAGGGAGCTGCCACAGCCCTAATGAATAAGTCATCCCAAAATGTGACTCGGGTGCATTAGGAAAACTAGATAAACCCTGGATTTTTCAGTCCACTTGTGCCAAAATTACTAATCACATTGTCACAACACTAACAGTTCATTAATTACGAGTTATGCCATCACATACAGATATAAGTAATTGGGGGTAGGGGGCAAGAGGAGAGAGACTTGGATTCAACTGAACAGTATAAAAACTGAACTGAGAAACTTATTATACTAACACTGGTTAATTTCTGGACCCTGTTTTCCATAGCATACACGTGTCACTTTGTTAAGTCTTGATATCTAGAGAGATACCTCTGACTTAAAGATTTCTGAAACCTTTTTTACATATCATCATTCAATATCTTTTAATAAAAAGCAATTGGTCTTCCCTGCATTTTAAAACTATTCGACAGCTAAGTTACACTATTTTTTGTTGGTTTCTCATGGGGATCCCCATGATCTGGAGTAGGTTTTGGACAGGGTTATGAAGTTGTTCACATTTGGGTCCACCAGCATTCCACCTAGAATATTTTGTATAAGGAAAAGGAATTTCTAATTTCAGTTTAGGAGGCACATAAGGTGCTGGACACAACTTTTAAGTGCAATAGATTGACAGGCTCAGTGGTTCAGAGGTAACATGTCATACTAAAAATCCAAAGGTCTTGTGTCCAATATCTTGTTAATCCTAAGATTTTTATCTGTCACTTATCACTTCTTCATACATACTTTAAGGATGTATCCAATTGCAGTGATTGATCACTGATCTCATAGTCAAAAAAAGTTTCATCCATTCAGCTGCCTACATACATTACATCACATTTATTTATGTTATATGTCAACATTTGTACTAGTTGCTGAACATTAGCCAGTCCCTCTGCATTTTGCAAAAATTTATGAAAGCACACTCTTTCCTGAACACAACTGCATCATCTATGAACAGCCTCATGGGGCTACATACTTCACTTACCAGTTTATTTATATATTTCAAGGAAAGCAGTGGTCGAATCATACTACCTTGTGATACGCCAGCAACTGCCTTTGTTTCTGAGCGTACCTTTCCATTAAGAACAGTTTAAGGATTTTTGTTGACACAAAAGTTTCCTATCCAGTCCCATATCTATCCAGGTATGTGTGTATTTTGTTAACTAAGTGACAATATGCAGCTGAACCAAAGGTTTTCTGGAAGTTCAGAAATATGATGTTGAGCTCTGTGACTTACTATCTTCTGGAATTCATGAACGAACAAAGCGATTTGGTTTTACTTGATAAGTCCTTACAGAAACAAAAAAAAAAAAAAAAAAGATTACAATATGAAACATTACATGCATGAGGGTCAGCTGTTGCATCAGTACTTACACAGATATACAAGAATAAGCCACACAGCAGTGGGCAGATAACTTATTGAAAATAGCTCATATGTATGAGTGTGCACTGAAAAGTAATGCCTCTGAATTTTTTATGTGAATACTCGAAGTTTTTTAAATAAAACATACTGTATTAACATTCTGCATCTTTATTCTTCATGTCTGCATCTTTATTTCTCAACATAGTCATCTTGGTGACAAACATGTTTCTCCCAACAAGAGACCGCTTAGCTCAATACATTGCTTGACTTAGCTGACAGAGTCACAACCTCACCTTTGCTTCCACTGCTTTCTGCACTAACAATGTGCATTTTCCTACAGTTAGACACTCATTTTCTGTGTGCTGTTTCTTATGCACTGACTTAGTTACATTAAACACTGTCATGTTACATGCTACAATTCAGAGCCCTCTAGTGGCAAAACCGAGAAAGTCAACCAGATAATATGCATGACATTTAATACCTTTACTGAGAGTGAAAACAGAATAAAAAATTCAGAGGCATTACTTTTCAGCATGCCCTCATATATCAATCCTAGTGCCAAACTGAATGTACATAGAAACCAGTACTGGTGAGGAAAACAACAGCCATCGCCAGATGGTAACTTACAGTGCATAAATGACTATCTTGAAATTTAATGTAACCAACAGGAGACCATACACTGAACACTGTTTATGTAATATATGATTTGCAAACCACAAAGAAACCACGCAGACTATATATGCTTGTGTCTGTGTATGTGCGGATGGATGTGTGTGTGTGCGCGCGCGAGTGTATACCTGTCCTTTTTCCCCCTCTAAGGTAAGTCTTTCCACTCCCGAGATTGGAATGACTCCTTACCCTCTCCCTTAAAACCCACATCCTTTCGTCTTTCCCTCTCCTTCCCTCGATGATGTGACTTACCAAATGAAAGTGCTGGCAGGTCGACAGACACACAAACGAACACAAACATACACACAAAATTCAAGCTTTCGCAACAAACTGTTGCCTCATCAGGAAAGAGGGAAGGAGAGGGAAAGATGAAAGGATGTGGGTTTTAAGGGAGAGGGTGAGGAGTCTGTCCAGTCCCTGGAGCGGAAAGACTTACCTTAGGGGGAAAAAGGGACGGGTATACACTCGCTCACACACATATCCATCCACACATATACATATATTTCTATTTGTGGATGGATATGAGTGTGTGTGTGTGTGTGTGCGCGAGCGCGCGAGAGAGTGTATACCCGTCCCTTTTTCCCCCCTAAGGTAAGTCTTTCCGCTCCCGGGACTGGAATGACTCCTTACCCTCTCCCTTAAAACCCACATCCTTTCATCTTTCCCTCTCCTTCCCTCTTTCCTGATGAGGCAACAGTTTGTTGCGAAAGCTTGAATTTTGTGTGTATGTTTGTGTTCGTTTGTGTGTCTGTCGACCTGCCAGCACTTTCATTTGGTAAGTCACATCATCTTTGTTTTTAGGTATATTTTTCCTACGTGGAATGTTTCCTTCTATTATAACTATATATATATATATATATATATATATATATATATAAGAAAGATACATCTAGAAGAAAGATATATTTTTCCCACGTGTGTGTGTGTATATATATATATATATATATATATATATATATATATATATATATATATATAAAAACAAAGATGATGTGACTTACCAAATGAAAGTGCTGGCAGGTCGACAGACACACAAACGAACACAAACATACACACAAAATTCAAGCTTTCGCAACAAACTGTTGCCTCATCAGGAAAGAGGGAAGGAGAGGGAAAGACGAAAGGATGCGGGTTTTAAGGGAGAGGGTAAGGAGTCATTCCAGTCCCGGGAGCGGAAAGACTTACCTTAGGGGGAAAAAAGGACGGGTACACACTCGCGCACACACACACATATCCATCCACACATATACAGACACAAGCAGACATATTTCCTGATGAGGCAACAGTTTGTTGCGAAAGCTTGAATTTTGTGTGTATGTTTGTGTTCGTTTGTGTGTCTGTCGACCTGCCAGCACTTTCATTTGGTAAGTCACATCATCTTTGTTTTAGATATATTTTTCCTTCGTGGAATGTTTCCTTCTATTATAACTATATATATATATATATATATATATGCGGATGGATATGTGTGTGTGTGCGCGCGAGTGTATACCTATCCATTTTTCCCCCTAAGGTAAGTCTTTCCGCTCCCGGGATTGCAATGACTCCTTACCCTCTCCCTTAAAACCCATATCCTTTTGTCTTTCCCTCTCCTTCCCTCTTTCCTGACGAGGCAACCATTGGTTGCGAAAGCTAGAATTTTTTGTGTGTATGTTTGTGTGTCTATCGACCTGCCAGCGCTTTTGTTTGGTAAGTCTCATCATCTTTCTTTATATATATATATATATATATATATATATATATATATATATATATATATATATATATATATATATATATAATGCACAAAATAAAAATATATAAGGAAATATATAGATTTCATGCAGACGGTTAGCTGCTACAATTATTAAACACAGAGCATGTATCAATCAAGATGTAAATGACAACAATGTGCAAGATATAAAATAGAGAAATGATATGACTTACACTTGAACATTGAAAATGTGTGCATAGAATGTGACATATCTTCATACATATTACAACATAGACACAGAAATAAAATAATTTCGAAACCAATTACAATGTAGACAATTGTAATTGGTTTTGAAACTATTTTATTTCTATGCCTACACTGTAATTTGTATGAAGCTATGTCACATTCTATGCTCACAGCATGAACATTTATGAACTAAAGTCATATCATTACTGAATTTCATATCTTGCACACTGTTGCAATTTACATCTTGATTGATAATTTCTCTATGTTTAATAATTGTAGCAATTCACAGTTCACATGAAATCTGTATATTTCCTTATATTATGCATTTTTATTCTGTGCATCATACAATTTTTTTAAATATGATCCTTCATGATTCTTCTGTGGTTTTTAGGTTTTATAGTACATAATTGATGTTCAGTGTATGATCTTCTACTGGTTACATATTACAATTGTCATTTATGCACTGTGTTAGTTGCCAGCACCTTCTGTTACCAGCAGTTTTTTCCCCATCACTACTGGTCTTCATGAACGTTAAGTTTGATACTAGACTTTAAATATGTATGAGTTGTTTCCCAAAATGTTAAGTTCCCACTGCTGTGTGGCTCATACCTTTATTTCTTTTTAAGTATTGATGCAATGGCTGACCACTGTGCATATAACTTTCTGTGGCATTTTGTATTGTAATTCCTTCTTTTTCTTTTTACCACAGCTATGTTCTGACAATGATGATGATGATGTATTAAAATGTGTCAATAAATTAAAGTATGACCTAGACTTTCCACAGTTCTTTAAGGTCCAATCCAGAAAATCTGTTGTATGTACACACAATAATGTATGTTCCATAATTATGCTAGAAATTGGTGACTAAGTTCTGCACATTAGTTTGATGACCCAGCTTCTAGACCAGAATGACTACCAACTTTTCCAATTAAAATGCTTGCTCTGCTGTTTAAGTGCACCTACAGTAAACTGATGCCAACAGAGGAGACAGTTACATTCACTATAGATTCTAGCAGGCACCCCATCTCATCCTCTCACCTCTCCTCTACCTGTTTATTTGAGCTGTTTTTCAAACTATGTGCTCAGTTATTTTTATACCTATCAGTTTCACATTCATATGGTGATTGGACATAAGATACACAGTGTAATCTTATTTGCAGCAGTTTTGGAATCCAGAGTTTAGTATTCTAGCCTTCCTTTTACACTCTTCCAGTTCAGTACCACCATGTTCAATGAGCATTTGGACAGATGGCTTTTTTCCACTGACATATTTTATTAGGACCAGAAATTTTAGAATATTTGGATGGTTCAGCAGGTAATATCTTACTTTTGAATTCATTGAACATCTTTCTCCTTTTGCTGTCTTTACACTTGTTTTGACTTTGTTGTGCTTTTGTTTTGTATCAAGGACTCTGCTTTCTTTCAGCCTGCTATGCAGCTCTCTCTCTAATTTTAAAGTAGCTTCATAATATTACTATTGACTCACAGTGGGTCCTTCCAATTTCTTATTGTCTTCCACATCAACAACATATCTAGCACATGGCCTACAATACATCTGAATTTCTGCCACTGAGCCTCTAAACGTTTTTCTTCAACAGAACTGAGCATTTGCTGCCAACAGCTCAGGTAATTTTCAAATATTTTCCTATCACAAATGTTAAGCAGAAATATCCCTCCACAATTCTTAATACCAATGATAAATAATGCTGTAATAGCCCTGCAGTCACCATTTACTATCTCTATATTTACTGAATCAAAAGTTCAGACCTATTCACTGTCAGGAGAGTCTGATGTCTCATCAACTGCTCTAAATAATTTTCATGAAGTAAGTTTCGTACAGCATACAGCATTCCAAGATACTCTGTCACTCCCCTCTCCCCAACCCCAATTTTAAATATGTGCAAATACTTTTCTATATATGGCAGGTTAAAAACTCCTCATCATTACCACAAGGCAAATAATTTGCATTCAATATTTTTCAGACCATCTCTAAAGCACCTCACTGCTTTGATACTATGTGCAAGTTTGTTTGTTTTGTTTTGTTTTGTTTTAGGGCACAAAAACAACTAGGGTCATATGTGCCCATGTCAAAAACTGTAGAACAGAACAAAGAGAGAAATTAAAAACAACTACACGTCAATCCCAAACAATGGAAGACAACACAGCTAAAAACAGGGACAGGGAGAAAGGCCTATAAAATATGCCATAGAGAAACAGAGGTCCAGAACTAAAAATTAAATGACCTTCACCATAATGTTACAACAGATAAAAAGTAAAACACGGTCGACAACCCACACATTGAAACTTCCTGGCAGATTAAAACTGTGTGCCGGACCGAGACTCAAACTCGAATTCGAGTCTCGGTCCGGCACACAGTTTTAACCTGCCAGGAAGTTTCATATCAGTGCCCACTCCGCTGCATAGTGAAAATCTCATTCTGGAGCCCACACATTGTTTGATAATACATCTGATAACTCAGATGGCAAACACAAACAGGAACAGGAAAATAAGTGGTTAAAAAATGGGCATGCCATCAGGATATGTTGGACAGACAAACATTGGGCACAAAGTGGTGAGGGAGCACAAATTAATAAATGGTGATGGCTAAAGAGACAGTGCACAATACACAATATACTTAAAATGATCTCCTCACGGCAAAGTGTCGAGAAGAGGTCGTCCAAGCCACTGGGAGAGGCTTAATAGCCCAGAGCTTGTTCCCATGAAAGAAGGACCAGTGGTGATGCCAAAGTGACACCACCTGCTGACAGATGGCAACACAGAGATTATTGGAGGGAATATAAGAACTAGGGAGCTGCAGTACGAGGTCTGCAGCCGTGGCAGCAGCATCAGTGGCCCCATTTCCTGTCAGACCTACTTGAACAGGAACCCACATAAACATCACAATGGTTCCATCATGAGTGAGCAGGTGAAAGCTTTGCTGAACCCTCTGCACTAAGGGATGGATGGAGTGCAGCATACATAGGCTTTCAAGTGCGCTGAGAGAGTCAGAGTAGATGACGCAATTGAAAAGCCTCTGTCACCAGATGTACTGCATGGCCTGATACAGGGTGAAGAGCTCCACTGTAAATACTGAGCAGTGTCCCAGAGGCTGATGCCGAAAAACATCAGCACCAACGACGAAGGCACACCCAACACCACGGACAGTCTGAGAGCCATTAGCGTATGCAACAGCACAATCGCAAAATTCCATGCGGAGTCGTGAAACTGAAGGCGATAGAGCAAGGCTGGAGTAGTATCCTTAGGAAGAGAATGAAGGCCAATATTGAACTCTGGGGAAAGTGGCAGGTAGCGTGAAGTTAAGTTGCTGGAGCAAGAGCTGAAAGCAAACTCCAGGAGGTAACAGAGAAGAGGGATGCACCCCATTCTGGCGATCAAAGGAGTGATCGAAGAAGGAGGCATAGGATGGGTGACCCCACATGGCAGACAAACGGCACAGATATCTGCTGAGAAGAAAGTCATGGCAGCAGGATAGTGGTAGTTCGGCAGCATCTGCAAACAGACTCTCAACCGGGCTAGTGTAAAAAGCGTGAGGCCAAACGGATGCCACGATGGTGGATAATATTGAGGCAGCAGAAGGGGGGAGGACATGCAGATGCATAAACGAAGTACCCATAGTCCAGTATTGAAAGGACAATGTTTCTTCTGTCAAGTGTGCACAACATATGGCTTTGTTGGTCATGCTGTCTTCTCAGTAGCAGAAATATCCTTTAAGTACTGAAAGCTACTTTCTATCTTAGTTTTCCTCTGTTCAAGTGGCATCCCATTTCTTAGTAACTGCTAAATACATTTCCCTCTGAGATACTGAAGACAGAAAACAACTTGCAGTTATTTTAATTGAAAAATGATGTTAATTTTGTAGGAATTTACTCTAAGAAAAAATAAAAGAAAAGAAAAACAAATGATGGACCAAGAAGGAATTATCCAAATAGTACAGAAATTAGTAGATGTGACATACAATTACTGATGAACAAATCATTATAGTTTCAGAAAAAAAGGGACAGTTTATTCCAGATCAAGAGTGTAACAAACTGTGCATGTCAATAATGAGTTGGTCCATCTCTGGCCCTTATGCAAGCAGTTATTCAGCTTGGAATTGATTTACAGAATTATTTAAAGTCCTCCTGAGAGATATTGTGCCAAATTATGTGCAATTGGCAAGTTACATCATCAAAATCCTGAGCTGGTTGGAGGACCCTGTCCCTAATGCTCCAAACATTTTCAATTGGGGAGAGATTCAGTCAACGTGCTGTGCAAGTTATGGTTTGACAAGCACGAACACAAGCAGTAAAAACTCTTGCCATGTGCAGGCAGGCATTATCTTGCCAAAATGTAAGTCCTGGATGGCTTGCCTTGAAGGGTAACAATAAAGGGTGTAAAATATTGTTGACATACTGCTGTGCTGTAAGGGTGCCATAATTGACAGCAAAAGGGGCCCTGCTATAAAATGAAATGGCATCCCAGACCATCAACCCTTGTTGACGGGCCATATGGTGGGTGGCAGTAAGGTTGGTATCCCACTGTTATCCAAGACATCTCCAGAGATGTATCTGCTCATCATTAGGGCCTGGAATCTCTTTGACTGGAGTAGAGTTGTCTTCAGCGATGAGTCCCACTTTGAACTGAGCCCCAATGGCCAAAAAAACATGTCTGGAGACACCCCAGACAGCAGTGGGACACTAACCTACCAGTCGTCCACTATACAGCTGACAACCAGGAGTGATGGTGCTATTTTATTTCATAGCAGGACCCCTTTGGTTCTCATCTGTGGTGCTCTTACAGCACAGCAGTACATCGACAATATTCTATGCCCTGTTTTGTTGCCCTTGCCATCTTGGGCTTACATTTCAGCAAGAAAATGTCTACCTGCACATGGCGAGAGTTTCTACTAATGCTGCTTGCCATACCCTACCTTGGCCAGCTACGTTACTAAATCCCTCCACTATTGCAAACATTTGGAGCATTATAGGCATGGTGTTCTTACCAGCTCAAGATTTTGATGATGTAATGCAGCAATTGGACAGAATTTGGCACGATATCCCTCAAAGGATGTCCAACTTTTTCCCCTCATCTAATAGTTTTTCATCTAGCTGAATAATGGTAGAGAATTTGATTCAACTAATCAACACTTGAGATGTCATTATTGTAGTCTATGACAATACTGGGTTTTATGTGAACTTTGTTATTTCAGTTAAGAACAATGACCATGTCAGTGTGATAGGTATTTAATATAATGAGGACTAACCTTCTGTCTCTCCTCTTGAAAACAACTAGTTAAGCATTTTCCCCCATGCTATCTGACCTTTCTTTAGTTTGTTAGCAACTAATGATTTTCAGTTATTTTGTCTGTTGTATAATATTCCACACATGCACACATTGGTTTTACAAATGAACCACAATTTTAACAGAGCTACATATTTATACAAATTGTTCATATAAACCACATATTGTTAGTTAAAATAGGCTTCCATCACGTTTAAAACAACTCCAGATGCATAACCCATCTCTGCCTTTTCCAATGACCTGTAGCATAGATTTGAGTACCACAACCATTAAAACATAGATGTATACCGTATCATCAATATGAATTGAAACATGCAACCTGAGGACTTGAATGATCTCATAGTAGGCATCTTTGTAGAACTTTCTGCCTTTGTACACTAACTACATAATTTGTGTGCCTAATTTTCCTCATCATTTTTTTTTTAAATTATACATTATTCTGATGACACAGAGTGGGAATAAATGTGATAATGAATCAAAATCTATGGGAAATTTATCTTCATTTCTAAAAGTAGTTTGCTCATTTTGGCAAAGCCTGTCAATATGTCGAAGCTTTCGAAATGCAGTAGGAGCAGAATATGTTTCACACCACCACCTTACAGCAAACACACTTAAAGTTCATGTTTGAAACTAGAAAATAATTGGAAAAATATATCACAGGGAAATTTTATAACCCCATTTTCTGGAATGTACTGACACTTTTTCCTCCTTTATTGTGCAAGGCAGATCTGTGTCCCACAGTCAGATTCTACCTTGCAAATTAGAAACAATGATTACATTACGTCCGACTTCCAAGATGACCAAGTCACCTGTGGACTATTGATAAAATGAATGTTGTAAACTGAAAAATGAGAAGCAAAATGTGACAAACTGAAAAGGTATGACACACGTGACCTCATATACACTCCTGGAAATGGAAAAAAGAACACATTGACACCGGTGTGTCAGACCCACCATACTTGCTCCAGACACTGCGAGAGGGCTGTACAAGCAATGATCACACGCACGGCACAGCGGACACACCAGGAACCGCGGTGTTGGCCGTCGAATGGCGCTAGCTGCACAGCATTTGTGCACCACCGCCGTCAGTGTCAGCCAGTTTGCCGTGGCATACGGAGCTCCATCGCAGTCTTTAACACTGGTAGCATGCCGCGACAGTGTGGACGTGAACCGTATGTGCAGTTGACGGACTTTGAGCGAGGGCGTATAGTGGGCATGCGGGAGGCCGGGTGGACGTACCGCCGAATTGCTCAACATGTGGGGCGTGAGGTCTCCACAGTACATCGATGTTGTCGCCAGTGGTCGGCGGAAGGTGCACGTGCCCGTCGACCTGGGACCGGACCGCAGCGACGCACGGATGCACGCCAAGACCGTAGGATCCTACGCAGTGCCGTAGGGGACCGCACCGCCACTTCCCAGCAAATTAGGGACACTGTTGCTCCTGGGGTATCGGCGAGGACCATTCGCAACCGTCTCCATGAAGCTGGGCTACGGTCCCGCACACCGTTAGGCCGTCTTCCGCTCACGCCCCAACATCGTGCAGCCCGCCTCCAGTGGTGTCGCGACAGGCGTGAATGGAGGGACGAATGGAGACGTGTCGTCTTCAGCGATGAGAGTCGCTTCTGCCTTGGTGACAATGATGGTCGTATGCGTGTTTGGCGCCGTGCAGGTGAGCGCCACAATCAGGACTGCATACGACCGAGGCGCACAGGGCCAACACCCGGCATCATGGTGTGGGGAGCGATCTCCTACACTGGCCGTACACCACTGGTGATCGTCGAGGGGACACTGAATAGTGCACGGTACATCCAAACCGTCATCGAACCCATCGTTCTACCATTCCTAGACCGGCAAGGGAACTTGCTGTTCCAACAGGACAATGCACGTCCGCATGTATCCCGTGCCACCCAACGTGCTCTAGAAGGTGTAAGTCAACTACCCTGGCCAGCAAGATCTCCGGATCTGTCCCCCATTGAGCATGTTTGGGACTGGATGAAGCGTCGTCTCACGCAGTCTGCACGTCCAGCACGAACGCTGGTCCAACTGAGGCGCCAGGTGGAAATGGCATGGCAAGCCGTTCCACAGGACTACATCCAGCATCTCTACGATCGTCTCCATGGGAAAATAGCAGCCTGCATTGCTGCGAAAGGTGGATATACACTGTACTAGTGCCGACATTGTGCATGCTCTGTTGCCTGTGTCTATGTGCCTGTGGTTCTGTCAGTGTGACCATGTGATGTATCTGACCCCAGGAATGTGTCAATAAAGTTTCCCCTTCCTGGGACAATGAATTCACGGTGTTCTTATTTCAATTTCCAGGAGTGTAATTAAAATGACCACCATGCTGTTGAAGCAGTTTTGTTGGATCATCATCAACCACACTTCCTACAGCCGGGACCTCACTCCAAGTGACTTTCATCTTTTTCCTCAATTTAAGGAGCACCTAGGAGGCAAACAGTCCACTTCAGACATGGAGGTGAAACACTTGGTGACAACATGGCTGAACATGCCCTACAGGACTTTTACCCGGAGAGTATATTCAGACTCATCTCATGAAGCACCAAGTGCCTAAGCTGATATGAAAACTAGGTGAAAAATAGATGTATGATGCCTTGGCCCTGACTGTATGAAATGAATCATTTTCACCAGAAGTTTCATTTGTGAGAAGCCACATACAATTTCTAAAGCCACGACATCCTCCCAAAACATCCAAGATTGAAAGAAACTGTAACTATCTCCAATATAACAGCATATGCTAAAAATATGTCACAATTCTGCATCATTTAATTGTTGTTGTTGTTGTTGTTGTTGTTGTTGTTGTTGTCTTCAGTCCTGAGACTGGTTTGATGCAGCTCTCCATGCTAATCTATCCTGTGCAAGCTCCTTCATCTCCCAGTACCTACTACAACCTACATCCTCCTGAATCTGCTTGGTGTATTCATCCCTTGGTCTCCCTCTACGATTTTTACCCTCCACGCTGCCCTCCAATGCTAAATTTGTGATCCCTTGATGCCTCAGAACATGTCCTACCAACCGATCCCTTCTTCTAGTCAAGTTATGCCACAAACTTCTCTTCTCCCCAATCCTATTCAATACCTCCTCATTAGTTACGTGATCTACCCACCTAATCTTCAACATTCTTCTGTAGCACCACATTTTGAAAGCTTCTATTCTCTTCTTGTCCAAACTATTTATTGTCCATGTTTCACTTCCATACATGGCTACACTCCATACAAATACTTTCAGAAACGACTTCGTGACACTTAAATCTATACTCAATATTAACAAATTTCTCTTCTTCAGAAACGCTTTCCTTGCCATTGCCAGTCTACATTTTATATCCTCTCTACTTTGACCATCATCAGTTATTTTGTTCCCCAAATAGCAAAACTCCTTTACTACTTCAAGGGTCTCATTTCCTAATCTAATTCCCTCGGCATCACCCAACTTAATTCGACTACATTCCATTATCCTCGTTTTGCTTTTGTTGATGTTCATCTTATATCCTCCTTTCAAGACACTGTTAATTTCATTCAACTGCTCTTCCAAGTCCTTTGCTGTCTCTGACATCATTACAATGTCATCGGCGAACCTCAAAGTTTTTATTTTAATACCTACTCCGAATTTTTCTTTTGTTTCCTTTACTGCTTGCTCAATATACAGATTGAATAACATTGGGGAGAGGCTACAACCCTGTCGCACTCCCTTCCCAACCACTGCTTCCCTTTCATGTCCCTCGACTCTTATAACTGCCATCTGGTTTCTGTACAAATTGTAAATAGCCTTTCGCTCCTTGTATTTTACCCCTGCCACCTTTAGAATTTGAAAGAGAGTATTCCAGTCAACATTGTCAAAAGCTTTCTCTAAGTCTACAAATGCTAGAAAAGTAGGTTTGCCTTTCCTTAATCTTTCTTCTAAGATAAGTCGTAAGGTCAGTATTGCCTCACGTGTTCCAACATTTCTATGGAATCCAAACTGATCTTCCCTGAGGGCGGCTTCTACCAGTTTTTCCATTCATCTGTAAATAATTCGCGTTAGTATTTTGCAGCTGTGACTTATTAAACTGATAGTTCGGTAATTTTCACATCTGTCAACACCTGCTTTCTTTGGGATTGGAATTATTATATTCTTCTTGAAGTCTAAGGGTACTTCGCCTGTCTCATACATCTTGCTCACCAGATGGTAGAGTTTTGTCAGGACTGGCTCTCCCAAGGCCGTCAGTAGTTGTAATGGAATGTTGTCTACTCCCGGGGCCTTGTTTCGACTCAGGTCTTTCAGTGCTCTGTCAAACTCTTCATGCAGTATCGTATCTCCCATTTCATCTTCATCTACATCCTCTTCCATTTCCATAATATTGTCCTCAAGTACATCGCCCTTGTATAGACCCTCTATATACTCCTTCCACCTTTCTGCTTTCCCCTCTTTGCTTAGAACTGGGTTTCCATCTGAGCTCTTGATATTCATACAAGTGGCTCTCTTTTCTCCAAAGGTCTCTTTAATTTTCCTGTAGGCTGTATCTATCTTACCCCTAGTGAGATAAGCCTCTACATCCTTACATTTGTCCTCTAGCCATGCCTGCTTAGCAATTTTGCACTTCCTGTCGATCTCATTTTTGAGATGTTTGTATTCCTTTTTGCCTGCTTCATTTACTGCATTTCTATACCTCTTCTTTCATCAATTAAATTCCGTATTTCTTCCGTTACCTGAGGATTTCTACTAGCCCTCGTCTTTTTACCTACTTGATCCTCTACTGCCTTCACTACTTCATCCCTCAGAGCTACCCATTCGTCTTCTACTGTATTTCTTTCCCCCATTCCTGTCAATTGTTCCCCAATGCTGTCCCTGAAACTCTATACAACCTCTGGTTTAGTCAGTTTATTCAGGTCCCATCTCCTTAAATTCCCACATTTTTGCAATTTCTTCAGTTTTAATCTACAGTTCATAACCAATAGATTGTGGTGAGAGTCCACATCTGCCCCTAGAAATGTCCTACAATTTAAAACCTGGTTCCTAAATCTCTGTCTTACCATTATATAATCTATCTGATACCTTTTAGTATCTCCAGGATTCTTCCATGTATACAACCTTCTTTTATGATTCTTGAACCAAGTGTTAGCTATGATTAAGTTATGCTCTGTGCAAAATTCTACCAGACAGCTTTCTCTTTCATTTCGTAGCCCCAATCCATATTCACCTACTATGTTTCCTTCTCTCCCTTTTCCTACTGTCGAATTCCAGTCACCCATGACTATTAAATTTTTGTCTCCCTTCACTACCTGAATAATTTCTTTTATCTCATCATACATTTCTTCAATTTCTTCATCATCTGCAGAGCTAGTTGGCATATAAACTTGTACTACTGTAGTAGGCATGGGCTTCGTGTCTATCTTGGCCACTATAATACGTTCACAATGCTGTTTGTAGTAGCTTACCCGCACTCCTATTTTTTTAATTCATTATTAAACCTACTCCTGCATTACCCCTATTTGATTTTGTATTTATAACCCTGTATTCACCTGACCAGAAGTCTTGTTCCTCCTGCCACCAAACTTCACTAATTCCCACTATATCTAACTTTAACCTATCCATTTCCCTTTTTAAATTTTCTAACCTACCTGCCCGATTAAGGGATCTGACATTCCACGCTCCGATCCGTAGAACGCCAGTTTTCTTTCTCCTGATAACGAGGTCCTCTTGAGTAGTCCCCGCCCGGAGATCCGAATGGGGGATTATTTTACCTCCGGAATATTTTACCCAGGAAGACGCCATCATCATTTAACCATACAGTAAAGCTGCATGCCCTCGGGAAAAATTATGGCTGTAGTTTCCCCTTGCTTTCAGCCGTTCGCAGTACCACAACAGCAAGGCTGTTTTGGTTAGTGTTACAAGGCCAGATCAGTCAATCATCCAGACTGTTGCCTGTGCAACTACTGAAAAGGCTGCTGCCCCTCTTCAGGAACCACACATTTATCTGGCCTCTCAATAGATACCCCTCCGTTGTGGTTGCACCTACGGTACGGCTATCTGTATCATTGAGGCATGCAAGCCTTCCCACCAACGGCAAGGTGGTTAATGGTTCATGGTCCATGGTTCATTAATACACAAAAATCAAGCAGAAAAATCAGCAGTATAATGAAAAATGAATATTGAAATTAAATATATCAGCCTATCAACTATGTGTTGTACTACAAAATTATGTATTTTAAATGTGTTACATGAGCTGTTGTTCCAAATACTACTTGATATACAATGAACAGGAGATAATATGAAATAATTTGGGACTGAATGTTACAGAAAGCCTTCTATTTAAAATTAATAATTAAAGAACCCACCATATTTTTATGTATGTATACATACTTACACATGTTTCAGAAACAGATTCTTGTTTACGGAACTTGAACAGAATCACATGGCTGCTTGCCCCTGCTACACAAAGCTTCCTGCTTTCAGGGCATAATGAAATAAGTTGGATTGCAAAGGGATCGTCATCTGCTCCATCAACACTTTTAGATTTTGGTTTTTCAAACACCTTAGCTGTTTTCAATTTGTAAAGTACTTGAAGTGTCCCTGCTGATGCATCCCAGAATTTTATGCTGCCATCCGCATGACTGAAAAAGAACAGTTTAATACACATAATGGTATCCACAACGAAGTATATGAACAATAAGTTTTCTGATATGTATTATCTCACTGTATTCCAATCAGGTGAATAATGATATAATTCTTATGTGATCACTACATATGATTGGAAACATTCTCATATGAATGGATTTTCTAAAGCAGAGCTTTTAGTTAAATTTGAACACAAAGGTATTTCATAATTCTTATAACAAAAACTAATACAAAAATATAAGTGTGTGACACTTCTAACTTTCTTTACCAAGGATTTCTCTGTAACATGTTTAAAAAGATGTTGCCTGCCAGAATTTGACTCCAGTTTCTTCTCAAAGCAAACCTGTGCTCCATAACCGTAAAGTGAAACTGGATAATGAATAGTTCTTTAACAGATACCTAATACTTTCTTAGCTATGTTAATTGTAATAGTTTTCCATAAAACTGCAGGAACATAGTCCTACTGTGGGCAAAATGTGTGGAAGAGAGCAAAATGTGCAAGTAAAATCCAAGCAGTCTGAAGAGGTAAAGATGATGCAAGGTAGTTTTGGAAGAGAATGAACAAAGAAAGCAGAATATGTAAAGAAACCTACAAAAGGCATCAAAGTATGGGAGAAGTGGGGTTATCTGTATTATCTGGGGAAATATAAGAGTAGTAACCCACATAGATTCCACACCTGAGATCCGAGTGAGCAGTGGTGTTGTGCACCACAGCAGTCAGCAGATGCTAAAACCATCACAGGCCGCCACTCATGGACATGCATGCAGCCTCTCCTCCATGTACTCCTCTGGCTGGCCAGAAGAGTGCACAGAAGAGTAAAAAAAGAGTCATATTCAGACATCATGGTTCATTATGTTAATATCTGCTCTGCCCTGGATAAGGAAGTCTGGCAACAGGCCCTCCAATTAGAGAACCCCTCCCTCAAAGAGGTTTTATCAACTACCCAATCGTATGAGGTCTGACATGCCAGTGGTCGGCAGCTGGAAGCCTGTTGCAATGGCACAGCAGTAGAGGGTAGCCTGGATGCATCCACTGCGCCTGGGGAGGATGATGTAGCAGCAGTGCAAGCCAGCACATCCAGCAGCTTCTGCACATCATGTAAAGTATTCCAGCCCATATGCAGATCTTGGCTCTCAACCACTGTCATCGGTAAACAGGTGCCTTTGTAGAAATGGTAAACAGCACAATCCACAACTAAAGTTACCTTTAAATCAGTGACTCACACTGTTACCTTTATTGCCGTCCATGATGCTAATTTTGGAAACCTTTCCGGGCTTGACACTTTCAGGCCTTTGGCTTTTCAGTTACAGACTCCATATAGTTGGTATTTGCCAAAGTCCCCTATCAATCATTGGAATCTCTGTGCTTAAAACTTCAGGATATCTTTGCATAAGGGCTAAGAGCACACCACACACTCTCAAGCCCACATAACCTTGAAGCAGTTGGCTCATTCCAGATTTTTTTTCTTGCTAGGCAGATTACTACAGCCCTTTGCTCCCAAGTCACGGTGTATCTGGACCAACTCCCCTCTCTTCAGGGTTGTGGTTCCCCATTTCCTCAACTGAATGGGCCACAACTCTTCTCATCATGAAGAAAACCCTGGTAAACTGGAACTTTTTAGTGATTTTAAGGTCACCATGAATTCACAGCAGTCCATGGTTGACAAATACCCGTTGCCATGTCGAGATGAACTGCTCACATGCTTAGCAGAGATTCAGTTCTTCTCCAAACTTGTCCTTTCTGAAGCACATCATCAGTTGCCCCTGTAGGAGGAGTCCATGCATATCATGGTGCTTAATGAACCTTTCAGCCTGCATCAACACCAATGGTTGACATTTGGGTTGGCAAGTACCCCCCACAATTTTTCAGTGCTATCTGGAACAGGTCACATCCACTATTCTCCACTGTTTCAACTACCTGGATGACACTGTTGTTATGATGTACTATGAGCAACCACCTGCACAATTTCGGGACCTTTTTTCTAAGACTCCTGGCCATGAGTCAGCACTGCAATCTACAGAAGTCAAAGTTTTTCCAATCATCTCTTGAATAAGTGGGCCATGCCATCTAGCAGCAGCACATTCCACCAATTGAGAGTCTTGTCAGGGCCACTGCGGACCTGCCACATGCCTTGTTGCAAGAACTGTAGGCTTTTCTTGGTAAAACTGTGTATTACCACTGGTTCATTCATGAGGCATCCACCACTGCATGCCCTCTTTACCTCCTCCTCCACAAAAGCACTTCCTTTGTCTGGCATGTGACCAGGCCTTCACCAGATTGAAGTAAAGCCTTGGTTTGGCACAGTGTCTAGATACTTTTTATCCTGACAAATCACTGGTTTTGGCTATGGATACCTCACAGTACAGCATTGAGGTAGTCCTTGTCCCACCGGAATGCAGATGGCTCTGAGCAGCCACTGATGTTTGCATCAAAACCCTCAGTATGGCATTGGTCCACTACTCCTAGGTTGAAGAGGAGGCTCTGGCATTGTGTATGCCATTACTGAAATTCATGTTTTCTTGTATGGCACCAAATTCCATCGAATTACAAACCACAAGCCATTAACTTCATTATTTAGTCCATCTGCCTAGGTGTCCAATACAGTGTCCCTCAGGCTACAGCAGTGAGCCTTGTTCAACTTCAAATGCAACTATGACATTCATTTTCACCCCATTGGGCACAATGCCAACACAGACACCTTATCCTGGGTACCCACTGGCCAGGCCCCAGGTCTGATCAAGAAGAGCTCATGTGTTTTCATTTGGATATCTACTCCCGCCAAGCAGTAGACAGGTTTTTAATTACTAGTGTCTGTCACCAAGGCAACGACGTCCAAACCTGTCCTCAAGTAGGTAGTCCACCTTGTCCAGAAGTGTTGGTTTCCTCTTCCTCCACGTCGCACTTCTGATCTGCTTCTCAACTACTTTCTCTTGTGCCATCATCTGTCGGTCTTAGATCCTCTTCAGTGATGACACCGTTCCCAGGGTGGTCATCCCTGGTAGTTTGTGGCAGGATGTCTTACAGCTGTTACAGGGTGTTTCCCTCACCAAAGTCTTGGCTTACAGACATGTGTACTGGCACAGCACTGGAGTATCTGGTTGCTGCATGTCCCCAGTGTGCTAGTCAACAGGCAGTTCCCAAGGCTTTGTTCTCACCATGCCTTCCAGCAATGCAGCCTGGGAATGCATCCACGTGGATTTTGCAGGCCCGTTTCTGAATGTATTTTTGATGATTGTCATTGAGACATTTTTATATTTTTCCGTACGTATTCCAATGTTCTTGGCCACTACTGAAGTCACTATTCTGGTTCTAACATTTTTTTAGTGGAAGGTCTCCTGGTTACTCTCACTTCTGACAATGGGCCTCAGTTCTCATCTCAGGCATTTCACGATTTCTGTGAGCAGTCAGGCATTTGCTGTGTTCGCTTCCCACCCTTTCGCCCCCAATCTAATGGGGAAGCTGAGCATATTGTTCACACCTTTAAGACATAGATGGAAAAATATGTGCCAGAATTCCCCACTGAGGAGGCATTACAGTTTTTTTTCTGATGGCCTAGCGTGTGACTCCAATTGGTTCCTGTAGCCCTGTCAAACTTCTCCACAGGTGCCAGCTGAGGATGCTGCTCCACCTCTTCCTCTGTCCAAGATTTCACTTGTCATCATGATCCGCTGTACTGAGGTTTCTGCTGGGGACAGCAGTCTGGGTGCATGGTTTGATCAGTGCCCCCACTGGTTAATTGCGGTCATCGTGTGTCAGAACAGTTGTTGTGTCCACACCCTCCAGACTGAGGACCAGGAGATCCAGCACCATAGAAATCAGGTACATGTCAGGTGGGTACTCACTCCCTCCACCCCCCTCATCCTGGGCACAGCACTGCCTTCACTGGAGGCCCGATCTCTGGGTGCTGCCTATACAGTAGTGTTACAGTCTCCTCTTCCACATGCGCCATCGCCTCTGCCCAATGAGCCTATTTCACGGCCTCCAGCAGCAGCTCTAGTAGCCTCCAGCTTGTGGACATACCCCTCACCAGTTCGATGTCTCCCGCATGACCTCAGCCTGCAGCAGAGTTGTCCCCACCTTCCACACCACCACTGGGTGTTGTCAGGGTTCCCAGCTTTGACTACTGATTACCCATCATGCTGATCCTGTTGTCTTGGGCTCCTACAACAGGGGAGGGATTTGGGGGGTGGGGTGGGGGGGGGGCAGGTTTGGGCGTGGGAGAGGGTCATGTGTGCATCTGGGCACTCCTTGCGTTGGTCACTTTTGCCCTTCATCTGTATTCTAAGGTGTCCAGCGACTGGGAGTTGCTCTCACCTCTCACCTCCGAGGCCTAGATGGACGTGGGTACTGTCTCCACATTGTGGCCATCCATACCTTGCCCAGGCAAACAGTGATGCTCCACCCTCAAGGTGTGTAGGGGCGTAGTGACCCACATAGATTTCCCACCCAGAGGTCGAGGCACGAAGTTGTATGGCGTGCCACAGGAGTCAGCAGATACTAGAACCATCAGAGGCCACCAACATGGATGTGTGCCACAGGAGTTGACAGATGCTAGAACCATCAGAGGCATGCATTCATGGATGCATGTACAGTCCCTCTTCCGTGTACTCAACCAGTCAGCCGACAGCTTATATAGTCAGACCCAGCCAGCCTCACCTACACTTAAATATTGACATTCTGACTAGGATTATTCCTATTGGCAGTGTAGCCCCTCCATGGCAGCTGACTTCTTGTAACAAATTATTTCTGTATGTAACAAAGTGTTGTTTCTGCCATTGTGTGTTCTTGTGGTTAGTACAATAATGTTACCAAAATGAGAACTCCCGCCTATGAAATTCTGAGGTACCTGTACCTGAGAGGTAAATGAGGTTTGTGTTAATAGTAAAGCAGGTGAGACTGTATGGTTATATCATTCATCCTGATTTACAAACTGCTCGCAGTCGAGGAGGATTCTGTTACACAGTTCACCAACAGGGTAGCATAGGACAGAGCAACAACACTTCAGCACATGCGTGATGTACCTACCTCAATGTCTAAGAAGTAAGAATATGGCCCAGAAAAGCTACATTTCTAGGAATAGGTTTAGATTTAGCAGGTTTTTGAGAGAGGCAATTTTTAATTGCAGCAGGAACATGGTAATTACAGCACTGGAGTATGCAGTAGAAATGAAAAGAAGGCATTCCAATTAAGACCTATTTGAATGGTAGAGTAACTGTAAAAAATTCTTCTGATGTAAATTTTCAATAACCCAAGATATTAAGTCATGGTTACAACACTGCTACTGCAGTCTCCATTGTCAATAATTTCACACAGTGACAATTGTCCTACACAACATTTCAGTTGTATAATTATTATAATAATAATTTCAGTATAATAATTATACTGTGTGGCTTGTGCGATATACAAAACCAGTCAGATGACTTATAGTATGAGTTTCATCGATACTTGTTTCAGATGGGATTTTAGAGGAACACACACACACACACACACACACACACACACACACACACACACACACACACACACACACACACGTGTGCAGAGCATTATTACTTCTCCTTCTCCCATATTATTTGAGGTGAATGACAGGATAATTCATTTTCTTTGCCCCCACTCCCTTAATTGTGCTCATGTTTTTCAGCCTCTTCTAAATAAATTTTTACAGGTAGCAATGTCATCAAAATGTACTGTGATTAATTCATATGGGTGTTTCGGATGGTACAACACTTTTTGAATTTCAACAAATACAACATCCACTGGTGCCACAACATACTGAAAAATATTTTCTCTCAGCAGTGGTGCACAGGTACAATGTACAGAGCAGTTATAATTAAACTTTTACTCCTTGAGAGGATGAAAAACACTATTGTAAGACAATGAAACTTTGTGGAAACTTTGGTCATGGCATTTGAAAGAGAAATAATGAATAAACTACTGAAAGCATACATTTTCATTTCTGCATCAGATGGTAAGATTTGTTAATTGCACACCATTTAACATTCCAGGTTACAAATGTTGCTCAAAGTGATTTCCATTTGCATTAATGACAGCCTGGAACTGTGCTCAAGATACCATTTCCTGGCTACTCACAGCACTTTTTGAACGGTGGACCACGAAATGTTCATCTGTCGAGTACAGCTCGCACATTGCTTGAAACAGCTCACTGCATGCAGCATTTTCAGCCATGGTAACAGTAACACATTTAACAATTTGTGGCACAAATGGCCAACAGCCTCTCCATAGAGCAATTCCGAAATTGTCAGTTATTTCAAACTTCTGTATCCTGTTCTTCAACCCCAGTGCAGAATGAGTACCTCTCCATATTCCTTTAATGTGTTGATACTTGGGAAGAATTGTTGTTTTGATAAAAAAAAGTTTTATGAATAAAGTCCTGCTCATCTTGTCCAGACTCGTGCTAACTGTAATGCACACTGGTGCTTGTGTTTCAACATTGTGTCACTGTACCAATACTGGTGCGTAACAGCAAATCATGACACTAATACTACTAACAACATGTATCTCATGGTGCACAGTCTGAACATCATTCCTATAAAGGTGGGTTCCTATACAGTAAACAGTTTTCCATCTACACTGACTCAGTTAATGAAAAGCTAATTATAGCAACCCTGTACTTGAAGGGCATCAAGAAACAGCAGAAGCTCCTGTAAAGTGCATTTATTTACTGATAACCAGTTTCAGTGAAGCAAACATCTTCAAGTCACAAATAACATTACATCAAATTAAAGGAAAATTCCTTGGCATTTAGTGCATAATAATTATCTGTTGCAGCAACTGTCACTTATATATGCATCCATTTTGAAAGTGGCAGATGCTGCAACTGATTAATGGTGATTATGTATTGGATGACAAGGGACCTTCCTTTAACTTTATGTAGTGATATCCCTGACTCAGAGATGCTCACTTGACCAAAACTGGTTTTGGTCATTCATGGTTCTATTCTTCACCTACGTACTGCTTATTTTAAAAGAAGAAGAAGAAGAAGAAGAAGAAGACTAAGGTGATATTTTCCCCTTCAAACACTAACATTGGTCTTTAGTGATTTGTTGTAAATGCACAGACTGAAGACAAGGAAGTGTTTCTTGCACAGAGGCCATATTACTATGAAAGGTGTTTTGAACTAGGATTGAGTAAGATGCCGATAGAGAGTGGGCACAAACTACCTCGCTTATGACACAGACAACTTTAGCAAAACATTGTGCACTAGCCATTACCAAATGTCCTCCACTTAGCTTTGGGTGCTGTGCCACCCATTGTTTCCTTTTCTTATTTTGACACCAGTGAAGAGACAGTTCTGGTTTCATTTCAGGGTTAGAGCAGAACTCTCAATATACTAGAATTGATTACCAATCTCTATGACCACAAGTAAGTTCTGCTTTTGCAGAAGCACAAATCAAGATCGTAAGTTTGTCAGCAAGATGGAGGGGGGGTAGTTCGTGCCAGAAAATATAAGGAATCACAAGAGATTAACTGGATATGTGACCTCTCAAATCTCTTTGTGTTACATGTGTGATGTATTATGTTTGTCATAGTTCCAATTTTAAGTAATGAATGCAAACAAAATTCACTATTTGGTGATTTGTCTCTATATACTACCATACAAAACTCTCAGTCAGTATTTCATTACTGGATTTGATTTTATCAGGTTTGACTGCTTTAATTTATTAACAGTTGTAGCTGCATGTCATCTGGACAACATATTTAAAAATTTCAGTACAAATCTGGGTACAAGTGTCTTTCATGAATACACTGAAAGTCTAACAGAATGTACTGCATACTTCTCATCTCTTAACATGTCACATCCATATTTCAGAAGAAAATCTGCCTGGAGAAATGCTTATTCACCCATAGAATACATATGGTGCACAGCATTCAAAATACATAACCAATCGATACAAAACAAAATTGCAGTGCAGTTGAACAAAGGTGCTTCATACCAGTTACAGTTTTATCTTATAGAAGTTCTTCAAACACAAAATGACTTTTTGCTTCCCACCATATTTTTTTTTAAATTTAGTCCTGATATTCATAGATAATGAAATTATGTTCTCCAACATGTTTTGGAAAAACAATATGGTTTCAGACCACCACCACCACCACCACCACCACCACCACCGCTGCTGCTGCGGGAGTAGAGGTGGTTGATGTGTCCACCCTACTATTGGTGCGTCTTTGAAATTAATAAAACAAATAATTCATGGTATCAAACAAATACCATGTGGATGATGATCATGCATGATACAACAGCCACAAATGAAACTGTCAAAAAGAAGAAATTTTTTAATACAATAACTCAAATTGATCTTATTTATAACACCAACAGAAATTATAGAGGTTTTAAGCATACAGCAGCTTGCTTAGATATACAACTTACCCTGTTAAAATAATTTCATAATAGCTGCATGAAGTTGTGCTCCACTCCCCACCACTCAAGGGCCACTCCTTCTCACTAAATCCTGTTCGATTCTTAGCACGAGCACCAACAGAATAAAAGGCTGGTATCAGATCAGAAGGGCAATCCGCAAAATAAGAGCAACATGTAACAGGGGATTCATGAATGTCCATAGGATATGGGTTTTCGAAACAAGGGTAGCCAGTTGTAAGAAGATCAATTACAACCAGGTCATTGTTCAACAGTACCACAATGGCGTAAGGCTCTTGGAAATCTAAAACAAACCAAAGCAACAAAATTATTAAAATTATCTCACTTTCTGTAAATGTAAATATCTGGCTCATTATGTGACAGTAAGGTTAACTTAATATTTGCAAATACAGACCACTTGTCCATGGACTTTCACATAATGTGATGAAGTCCACAACATTATGTTCCATCTCCAGTACTGTTGTTGTCTTTCCATGGATAACAGTTATACTTGGAGACCTTCCTGCCTTATCATATGTGAGACCTCCAGAAAATATGATGTAACTTTCCCTGTAAATGAAAAATTTCACTTGCTGCTATTTTCATACAGGTGTATAACCGACACAGAAACACTACGAAAAACTGCTTCACTGCAGTTGAAATGAGTAAACAACAACAATAATAATAATAATAATAATAATAATAATAATAATAATGTTTTGTACTGGAACAACAGGAAATAACAAATGTAGAAGAAGAACTGAAGTCTTCATGTGTACCTAAGTCAGTCAATATGAGGATGAAAAAACATATTTTGCATCAAACTTCACATAGATCTTAACATGGTACAAATGTTTCAGTGGTGTCCTACTCCTGACTGGTTAGCTTGTATATTATGTATCTGTAGCAGAGCTGATGATTCGTTTTGTGTCTAATATTTTGAAAGTGGATCTAACAGTTATTTCCTCCAGGTGCACGTGTCTGTTGTCTCATGTATGTTCCAAACAGAATCAAGATGCTGTCAGTATAATGCCTCTACTTACAGCAGAGTTTGGCTCTTACCAGCCACTGTACCCTTTGATATGCATTTTTATTCCTCTACTCATGATGTTATTCCATGGAACAAGTCTTTTTTGTGTTTTCCTGCTCTGCAAATGAGATGAAAATGAAGTCTTACGAAAGTGGGTGCTAGAGAAGGAGGGGGGGGTGGGGGGTGGGGTGGGGAGAGAGAGAGAGAGAGAGAGAGAGAGAGAGAGAGAGAGAGAGAGAGAGAGAGAGAGAGAGAGAGAGTTAATTTTAGCAGACTCCTTAAAAACACTATTCCAGAACCTGCACTATTATGCTGGTCTTACTGAACCTCATTTTTTGATGATATTCCAGGAAATGCTCGGTGGCAGCCAATTCACTTGGTTGCTTCATTTGGTTGTGTCATTCATGTTACTTGCACCTCTATTGGGCTATTCTGATAGTCTTTTCCAGATATGACATGGCACATAGGCATAGATCATTTCTAATATTACAAAGCAGAGCTTAATCTTTGTTGGTGAGAGTGAATTCATTGGAAGCTGTGTTTCCATAAGAAGATATCATTTTTTCTGGAAATGAAGCCAGCATAATGCATATAAGTAGCCAATGGCTTTTCTTTTCCTTTCTCAGTCTCCATCTGTCCATAGGCATTCTTCATTTTGACTGGATGGGGAAAAAAATGATTAAAAAAAAAACACCACTTTATTTACCTGAATAATGATATCTATTGTGCACCATTTGTAGATGTCTCGGTTACTCAGTGAAGCTCTCTTTGCCTAATGGTGTGCAACATCTGTGGATCAAAGTACTAAGCACAGTAACTATTTATGATAGATGGTGATGTATCGAGGAGTGCATTTTCTACACACAATGAAGCCAAGAAATAGTCTGATCTTCTCCTGACTAATACACAAAGAGTAATCAGATCACCCTTTTACTCAAGTGCCATCTTTCTTCTTCTTTCTCCTGGCTTTGTCTTATGTCTTCACAGGGTTGACATGTTTATAGTATTTGGTAATGTTAGTGGTAAATAGTGGCAGGGTGCCCTTCCTGTTGTGCTCTCTCATGTGGGAATGTGAGCATGTTTTCTAAATGTTTGTAAATCATGTAACTGAGAAGGGATGTGGGTACCAGCTCAGTATTCACCTAGTCAGGTTGGGATAGCACCTAAAAAAACAACATCCAAGATTGCCAGCACAATGGCCCTCATCATTAATCAACTGACAGATATGATCAGGGGCCAGTGTGCCTCCCCAAATCCAAGAAGCAACATGCTAATGAGTGCAGCTATCTGTTCAGGTCTTTTAGAGTTTTATCATGTATTTTGCAATACAATGGACAGGGTTTGTGTGTTCCAAGAAATTGTGAAGTTTTTCTGTTACATCAACTTAGCACAATATAATGTCTCGAGTCAAAATGTGGTGTATATAGGTTCACCTCTCTAACTAGTCTATCGATAAGATTTTTGTTGGACTGAATATAGGCTGATCTATTAGCATGCCTGAAGTATATAGCACAACAACAATCAAATTTTTCACCCATCTCGTCTCAAGATTCTGAAAATAATATATGAAGGTTGTACCAAAAGTAAGGTTCCCGTATCTTTTACAAATAGAAAACATTGTTTATTGTCATTAATTTATACATCGTTGAAATCTTACACTTTTGTCTATTTTTCAACATGGTCTACATTTTTTTCGTCACACTTTTTAAGACTATGCTCCAGCTTTTGTATTCCTATGTCAAAGATGTCTCCTGCCAACCCATTAAGGAAGCTCAGACTTTATCATTGCTCTTGAAGCATTTGCCACCTAACTGTTCCTTTAGCTTGGGGAAGAGTTGATAATCGCTGGGGGCTAAGTCCAGGCTGTACGGGGGATGGGGCAAACAGTCCACCCAAATTGCTTTAGTAGCTCCCATGTTTGACAAGTGATGTGGGGTTGAGCATTGTCATAAAGAAGCACTACTCCCTCCATCAGTCGTCCTCTCTGGTGATTCTGGATTGCTCATCGAAGTTTGGTCGCTGTTTCACAACATCCGTCTGAGTTTATTGTCATCCCAGGTTGCATGAAATCGATGAGAAGTACCCTCTTTCAATCCCAAAATACAGTTGCCACAACCTTTCCTGCCGACTGCGTTTGTTTGAATTTCTTTGGTGGCCGTGAACCGGAGTGACGCCACTGACGAGATTGTTGTTTTGTTTTGGGGGTGTAATGAAACGCCCACATTTCATCTCCCATGATGATAGAGAGTCCAACCACTTCTCCTTGTTGCCTCCTCCCTCATATTGTTGAAGAAACTTGCGAGCACAGTCAAGGCGTTGCTCCTTGTATCCGCCAGTCAGCATCCGGGGGACCCAGCGAGCACACACCTTGCAATAACCCAACGTTTCTGTAAATGTAATTTCAGTTGTGCTGTGGGAAGCTTCAGGAATGCATTCAACAACTTCACAGGCAGTGACCCTAAGATCTTTGAGCAGCTCACTGTTGATCTTCTGGACAATCGCATCAACAACCAGCGGTCTTCCACTCCGTTCTTCATCATGAACTTCTGTGCGACCCTCAGCAAAAGCCCTGCACAATTTCCAGATGTGCTGAATGGACATGCACTCTTCACCATAAACCTCAATCAGCTGCTGATGAATCCCCATGGGTGGTAAGTTCCTTGTGTGAAGAAACTGGGTTACTGCTGGAACCTCGCACTGGGCTGGAGCTGTGATCAACACTTCCATCTATGGCAGCTGCCAAGCTAACACTGAGCGATGTAGTGAATCACGGACAGGCAGACTTGAGAGTGGGGAACCACTGCACACGGCACTGTTGTTGGATTTAGCCTAGCACCTTTCCTCGAGGCTGTAGCTCATTGGGAATCTTACTTTTGGTACAACGCTTGTACAATACTCATAAGTAGGGACATCACACTGAAATTTCCTTATCCAGAAGTAGCTGATGAGTGAGATGGTGTACAAATTCAGTAGAGTTGTAAAGGTGGTCCTCATTTCCTCACTTACCGGCTGTGAGCACACTTAAGATTTTTATCGGCTTGTACCCAAGTGCACAAAAGTTACTAATCAATACTTATTAAAAGAATACTTTCTTTTTATAGCTTAGGAAGCCCTTATAATTTTGTTGGCACAGCTGCTTGTGTTTCAAGTTGTGAGTTTGTTGTCATTACTCAAAATTTGATAGTTAACGGCCAATAGAAAACAGTAGCATTCATACTGAAGACAATTCTTACTTGTACTGTCATGAATTAGATAAACAGGAAACTGGTATTCACATGTTATTTAATTACTATAGCAGCTATCAGTCTTAAGGACACACTGCCAAAGAAGAATGTGTGTGGTTTCTACACTGTACCAGTTTTGAGGAGAAACTGATACTGAAAGCCAAAGAAAGCAATGCTCCCATTCAGCAGATTTTAATCATTGTTTTAGCCTTTATCTACAGCTTACGGGACATAACCTCTGCTTTCAATACCTACAATTACCTTCTGTATGCATGAATCTATTTTGTTATTTTAGTTATTACCCACCCTGTTCTGGATGTTTTCCACTCCACTTTCTGGATAGGTTTACAAGATTCCAGTTTTCCATCCTTGTTTGTCTTAGCTAGAAAGGAAGTAAATAGATGAGTGAATAATTTTAGTAACTGAAACCATATGTAAAATGTCAAGTTATTTGGTTAGGAAAGGAAACACTGTTCTGCATAACTGAATAGCTGTTTACATGAATAATTTTAATTTCACAATTAGCAATAATAATTATGCACATGTTTGTACACATTAAATGAGAAATGGAACAACTTGTTATTTAATCCTATTATGGCATGTGAACCAGAAAGCTTAAACTGAAATTTTAAACTTGATCATTAAAAAGAAAATTCAATTGAGGAGACTTAAATTACAAGAAGACAGAATGGCTGGTCAGTACTTTACTCTAGCGGGTGAGATTCTGAGTCTGCCTATACAAACATATGTAAGTACAGAAAACTATCTACGTCATTTTGTAGAGCATGCTCACGTACTAGGTACTGAGTACTGGGTGTCCCCAAGATGGACACTTATGTGTCCATTCATGCACTCAACCAGTTTCAAGGTGGTCATTCTCTCTTTTCTCCCTGGGGAAGGAGTAATACTTGAAGGCACACACAAACTGGTCATTCTGTCCCACAGTAATGTAATAAACTTTATTATTTAACTGTCAACAACATGATTGTTGCTAAAATATTTGTTGTTTCTGAATGTTTCCACAGGTTTCCAAATCTGTGTAGCTGCCAATGATAGTTACAGTATGTAGCCTTTCTGACCAGTTGAAACAACATTTTTGTTGTATTCTTCTTCTTATGTTGAAAAGAATACCTATGAAAGCCATGAGTGACTTTTTTTTTAAGTACAGATTTTTATCTGAAATTGTCTCAACATCTCTCCAATTTAGTTGCAAAATTATAAATAAAACCTTTCCAAGGTACTTACACTATACAGGTCATTACTTTGTGAATGCACTTAGCATCAATTTTATATGGTTGCCTTCTTACTCTACTTACGAACAACATATGAATGCACTCAGTATCTACCACCACAGCATGTACTCCAGTTTCTACGATTTCATCATGTTGACAAACATTTTGAGCTAAGCAGTATGCTCTCAGAATCCCTCCCTAAGTCAAATCTAGTAACACATACAGAAGTGTTTCCCATGAACAATGATAAATGACTTGTGATGATTTCCACAAGAACTTCCAGACTATCAATGAATCATCAGTTAAACAAAACACAAATTGCAAAGTTTTTGCCAAATGATACCTTGTATTGGGTAAGACTTCTACAAATGTCTCTCTTCATTTGGTAAAAGAAGATGAGAAAAACTGAAACTTTCAGTTATTTGTCCAATGAATCCCAATGTAATTACAGATGGACCAGCAGCTCAACAAACAAAAGCAGCAGAAGGAATCGTCTATATCATTCTTAGGATAAGCATATGAATTTCAACCCACAGTGATCCAAGGGAACCATAAAAAACTGAAATCAAAATTGTCGCATGAAAATTTTAACCTTGCTCCTCCCAAATAAAAATTTCATTCTGGAGCATATGATAGTCCAAAATAACAAAAGACATAAAAATGTATAATTATTCCACATGAGCAAGCCTATTTTGAACACGGTCTCCACAGGTAACGTGCAAAAAGATTACCGGTATTGATTTACGGCTTCAGCGATTTTATTTTAAAGTGGTCACTCTATTAGCATCATCAGAGGGATTTAGTTCTTCTGCAGTCATGGAATGTGCTTGTGACATGAACCTGTGCCATTTACTTTATAGAAAGTGATGGGACAAGAAGTTTATGTGCTGTCTTGCATGGTTAACTGACTAAATACCCATGTTGCATGTTCCTTAGCACACCATCTGTTTATGTCAATACATGTTTTATAATCACAATATTTTGCAGATGTTACAATGCTAATACCTGTGTATTAAGGAGACAAATTATCTCTCAGCACAAGGCTCCACTATTCAACACCTGAGGAAGGTGTAGTAATGATAATCTCAGAACCCTTTATGCACACAGGAATCTCCCAAAAGGAGAGACAGATGGTTAAGGGAGGCAGCTGACTTATTAGCTCTATGACTGAATCTATGTTCTACTCTAAATTACGCCTACTTTAGGAATGACAGTCATACAGAAAACAGTGGGGTGAGGCTCAGGTGGGAAACACATCATGCTTTCAACAAATATCATGAGAATTCTAACAACAACAACCATCCACTTTTGCCATATATTCATCCCAACACACCAAGCTGGAGGCTAGTGTAAATTATGTTAAATTTGGCATATTAATTTTTGCTGATATACAAGTGAATTCCAGAGTGCTGTCATTTAATACTAGGTGAATTTATTCCAGTAATAGTGTCCTTTGCAACAGTGCTATATTTTCTGTACACCAGCGATATCAGAACTGAAAAGCATTGTGAACTGAAAAATAAACAACATATGTCCAGTTGCTGCGTAGAGGCCAGGCCAGTGGTAACAGCTGAAGTCTCAATTCCAGGTATAGTAGAGTTGATCAGCTCTGAGGTAAATGCTACAATCCACAAAAAATTCTCAACCTTATTATATGCAACAATGGCATCAGTCTTAGTGAAACTTCATGAAATTGTTGCACTGGTGCACATTCAGCGTTTGAGTCTGTGGTGAGAGGTCAAAGCTTACTACTTTCCTTCCCAACCCCCCACCTCCAGTTAACAAAATAACTTTTCAACTTCACCTCTCACCCCCGTTTTAGCTTGTCACACCACAGATGCCTACGATTTTAATCATAATAACAATAAAATATACAAAATCTTCTGACATAAAGTAATTATTTGTTTATACCAGTGTTTAGTGTACTGCTTAGCTATAACATCCAAGAAATAGCAATTAAGAAAAAATATAGCATCTAAAAAGCATATATCTGCAAATTTGAGAAGTATGTGTCATGCAATAAATTTTATGTCGACAATGTCAAAATTTACATAATATAATAACTAAGTATGCAATCACCATCATAACCACTAAGACTGTGAACAGGTTTGCAGACTACAGCTATGAAAGTGTGTAAGTGAGTCATTCATTCACCTGTGTTAATGAAATCAGATTTTCGGTTCTCCCCTTTGAACCGTCCCTCCCTTTCCACTTCTTCTTCTTCTTCTTCTTCTTCTTCTTCTTCTTCTGTCAGTTCTATCTGTGGACTCTCAAATCATTTTGGATTTGGTCTTCACAACACTTATTATGGTCAGCCTGTGAATGTGTGCCTTTTCCTGGCTGGCATGTTACTGGTCAGGCTGCAAGGCCAGACACATGGCCAGGCCCTCACATTAGAAACTGAAAACTACACTCCTGGAAATGGAAAAAGAACACATTGACACCGGTGTGTCAGACCCACCATACTTGCTCCGGACACTGCGAGAGGGCTGTACAAGCAATGATCACACACACGGCACAGCGGACACACCAGGAACCGCGGTGTTGGCCGTCGAATGGCGCTATCTGTGCAGCATTTGTGCACCGCCGCCGTCAGTGTCAGCCAGTTTGCCGTGGCATACGGAGCTCCATCGCAGTCTTTAACACTGGTAGCATGCCGCGACAGCGTGGACGTGAACCGTATGTGCAGTTGACGGACTTTGAGCGAGGGCGTATAGTGGGCATGCGGGAGGCTGGGTGGACGTACCGCCGAATTGCTCAACACGTGGGGTGTGAGGTCTCCACAGTACATCGATGTTGTCGCCAGTGGTCGGCGGAAGGTGCACGTGCCCGTCGACCTGGGACCGGACTGCAGCGACGCACGGATGCACGCCAAGACCGTAGGATCCTACGCACTGCCGTAGGGGACCGCACCGCCACTTCCCAGCAAATTAGGGACACTGTTGCTCCTGGGGTATCGGCGAGGACCATTCGCAACCGTCTCCATGAAGCTGGGCTACGGTCCCGCACACCGTTAGGCCGTCTTCCGCTCACGCCCCAACATCGTGCAGCCCGCCTCCAGTGGTGTCGCGACAGGCGTGAATGGAGGGACAAATGGAGACGTGTCGTCTTCAGCGATGAGAGTCGCTTCTGCCTTGGTGCCAATGATGGTCGTATGCGTGTTTGGCACCGTGCAGGTGAGCGCCACAATCAGGACTGCATACGACCGAGGCACACAGGCCAACACCCGGCATCATGGTGTGGGGAGCGATCTCCTACACTGGCCGTACACCACTGGTGATCGTCGAGGGGACACTGAATAGTGCACGGTACATCCAAACCATCATCGAACCCATCGTTCTACCATTCCTAGACCGGCAAGGGAACTTGCTGTTCCAACAGGACAATGCATGTCCGCATGTATCCCGTGCCACCCAACGTGCTCTAGAAGGTGTAAGTCAACTACCCTGGCCAGCAAGATCTCCGGATCTGTCCCCCATTGAGCATGTTTGGGACTGGATGAAGCGTCGTCTCACGCGGTCTGCACGTCCAGCACAAACGCTGGTCCAACTGAGGCGCCAGGTGGAAATGGCATGGCAAGCCATTCCACAGGACTACATCCAGCATCTCTACGATCATCTCCATGGGAGAATAGCAGCCTGCATTGCTGCGAAAGGTGGATATACACTGTACTAGTGCCGACATTGTGCATGTTCTGTTGCCTGTGTCTATGTGCCTGTGGTTCTGTCAGTGTGATCATGTGATGTATCTGACCCCACGAATGTGTCAATAAAGTTTCCCCTTCCTGGGACAATGAATTCACGGTGTTCTTATTTCAATTTCCAGGAGTGTATATAGCTCGCAATTTCTGCAATTCATTGACATTTTGAGACTCTTGGTTTTCATGCTACTTTATTGTTAGCTGTCATATTTGGGAACTGAATTATGTAAAAATATAAACACTTCCACCAAAAAAGTGGTTTGGATTGGGGGAAGGAGGGGTAAGCTGACCCTAATGAACCCTCCACTTCCTTCCATCTGTTGACTAATTAATTTCTTAAAAATGTCTGATTTGGCGTATGAAAGGAAAAAATCTGAGGCTTGGAAGAAAAACTGTATATTACTGTTGAACTAACAAAGAAATAGCCCAAATCTGTTAAAAATCGCTGAAAATGAGAATACACAGACAGCTAGCTCATGCAGACTGAAAATAAAAAAGAAGCCTGGATGTGAGCATGCCACACTTCAACACAAACCACTGAGTGGTTCAAATACTATCAGATCTTATAAAACCCCAAGAAACAAGAATCAAGTCTGTTCATTGCTGAAATAGCACAAACAGGCATAATGATCAGAGAAGACCTCATCTGACAATTATGAAAAACATTATCTCTCAGTTCAGTCTACATTATATGTTGAATCAAAATGACAGCATGATGATAATAGAGGCTGCAACCAGAGAGAATAGAGTTACAGATGAGGCAGAACTGAATAATATAAAATAGATAGTTATTCTATTCTTGAGAATATTCATGTCATTGTGAAGCCTTTTAGCTAACACTATCATTGATACACAATTTCAGTTACTACTATTAGACTGTATAATTACTTTTCATTTTCATCTGCAATTTACAAATGGTTCAAATGGCTCTGAGCACTATGGGACTTAACATCCGAGGTCATCAGTCCCCTACAACTTCGAACTACTTAAACGTAACTAACCTAAGGACATCACACACATCCATGCCCAAGGCAGAACTCAAACCTGCGACCGTAGCAATCGCGTGGTTCCAGACTGATGCGCCTAGAACCGCTCGGCCACAACGACCGGCTGCAGTTTTCAATTAGTTTGAAATAATTAACTTTAGATATTGCTATTTCTTCTTGATTACTTTAATTACATATAGTTTTGGTGGTCTCTGTTTTTAACTGCTAATCATATGTATTTTAAACTGTGTTGCCACAGTAAAACCTTTAAATGAAATGTTGCTTGGTATTCTAACTTTTTACATATTCTTTCACATTTATTTTTCTTTATCAGCATTATCAGCCCTGCACACCTTCCTGTCTTTTCTTACACACTTATCTGTATTATGCACAAGAAATCACATCCATTATTGCCATTTCATGACACAAGGAAAAGGGAATGTATCCAGAAAAGGCGATCATTGAGTGCACCACTGCATACAAAAAGCAATCAGCTTCATTTGAGCAAAGAAAGATACATCATATCTTCACTCCAAGTGTAATAATCCAGTTGTGTAGAGAAATATACATACAGTATGGTAGATAAAGTCTGTGTAAAATGACACAGTTCTATGTACTCCACCTGTGCACTACAATTAACCACGAAACTGTCTTTACATTAAGCAGCTAAATGTTGCTGACCTCATTCACATATCATTGTTCCCTGGAGCCTATTACATTGTTTGTTTATTATTGTTTTATGTTCAGAGAGAAAAAGAACTCTAGGCTATTTTAAGCTGAGAAATGAAGCACCTAAATGAAGAAGTAAGTTGTTTTCTATTTATTAGATCTGTTAATTTACCATTCTTGCAATAGGAAGGAGATGTGGTGTTCCAACAGGCTAATGCTCATCCACATACACTGGGAAAAAAATCTGTACACCTGGAAAGAGATGTTGATTTTGATCATATGACAGTATATGCCACCTGGAGGCTAGTAGATGTACTGATAATGGTTTCATCTATTTCTGCCAACAGACAGCATAGTGGCAACCTACCAGAGCTCCATCTGTGTCCAGTCTTTAATAGGGAATGCTCACAGCCGGAAGGCTCAGTGTGGTGCAAATGTGTGATCAAGCAGGCAACCATGACATGAAGGTGCATTTATGCTTCCTGCAGCCAACTGAGTGAGTTTGAAAGGGGTCAAATTGTGGCCTTCTGAGTTTCTGGATGGTCCTGTTGGAGAATTGTCACACAAGTTGGATGTGCTGTGCCAGTTGTGCAACAATCCTGGTATCAGAGCCTGCATGAACATTCTCACAACCATAGATGATTTTCTGGACGTCCACACAGAACAGATGCCCACCAGGATTGTTGTATTGGTTGGTTGGTTGGTTTGTTTGTTTAAAAGATGGAGGAAGGAACCAAACTGCTAGGTCATTGGTCCCTTGTTCCAAATAAAACAATGCCACAAGGGTGAGAATAAAACAAGCGAAACTGACAACACAAAACGGAGAGAAAGGACAAACCACAAGAACGACAGAAGGGCAACAAACACTTAAATGGACAAAAGGGGAGAATAAAAATACAGAAATTCAAGAAACAGGTAGAAGATGTTAAAACGACAAAGCAGATTGTCATGGCTGGCTGACCATGAGAATAAAAAGAAGATGCCAGCCACTCCGCAACACATGAAAACCTCCACCCTAAAAGGACTAGGATGGAGGGCACAGAGGGATAAAGGACATGCGCTAAAACTTAGATCAAATGATAAACCTCACCCTCATGAATAAAATCAGCCAATGAGGCACTGTCAGATAAAATTAGCGGCAACAAGTCTGGTAACTGAAGATATCATCGCAGGGCAGTCGAAGTGGGACAGTGCACCAGAATATGGGCCACTGTCAGCCGGGTGCTGCATCGACACTGAGGCGGGTCTTCATGATGCAGGATGTAGCCGTGGGTCACCCAAGCATGGCCGGCAGAGAACCACAGAATCCCTGAGAGAGGCCCACATGGAGGACTGCCACACATTTGTAGTCTCCTTAATGGCATGCAGTTTGTTGTGCGTACTGAGGCTATGCCATTCTGTCTCCAAAAGCCAAAAAACCTGGCAGCATAAAAATGAATGCAGGTCAGTTATTGGAATGCTGATCTCCATAAGCAGTTTCAATGTAGCCTGTTTGGCCAGCCTGTCAGGAAGTTCGTTGGCTGGGATTCTGACGTGTCCTGGGGTCCACACAAACACCACTGAACGACCAGTCCATTCCAGGCCATAGATGGACTCCTCGATGGTTACTACCAAAGGATGACAAGGGTAACACTGGTTAATAGACTGTAGGCTGCTCAAGGAGCCAGTACACAGAGGAAATGACTCCCTTGGGCTTGAACGGATGTGCTCAAGAGCACAAGATATAGCCGCCAGTTCTGCAGTGAAAACACTGCAGCCAGTGGGTGAGGAATGCTGTTCAAAATGTCCACCACGGACATACAAGAAGCCAATGTGACCAACAGCCATCGAGCCATAGGTGTATACCACTTCATGGCCTCGATACATGTCAAGAATCGAGAGGAAGTGACAGTGAAGAGCCGCGGGGTGAACTGAGTCCTTTGGGCCATTTGAAAGATCCAGGTGAAGCCGTAGCCTAGGTGTACACCATGGAGGTGTACATGAATGGACCTCAAGTATAGGTGGTAAAGGTAAGGACTCCTGTTCAGATAGAAGGGATCCGACACGAACTACAATTGTAAGCCCTGACCTGAGCCGCCAACGCGGGAGATGAACCGCCATGTGTGCAAAAAGGAGACGGTAATTCGGATGCACAGGAGAACTACAAACATGTGTGAGCAGTTGTGCACACTTGACCTGCAATGAAGGGACTCCAGCCTCCGCCACGACGCTGGGCGTCGGACTCATCCTAAAAGCTTCTGTCACTAGTCGAACGCCACAGTGGTGCACTGGGTCGAGTAAACGCAATGCTGAGAGCACAGCCGAACCATAAACCAGACTCCCATAGTCAAGGCGGGATTGAACAAGGGCTCTATAGAGCTGCAGCAGCGTAGAGCGATCTGCACCCCAGTTGGTATAGCTCAGGCAGCTGAGGGCATTGAGGTGCCACCAGCACTTCTGCTTAAGCTGACGAAGGTTTGGAAGACAAGTCAATCAGGCATTGAAATCAAGTCCTAAAAATCGATATTTCTTCACTACAGTGAGGGGATAGTCACTAAGGTAAAGTTCTGATTCTGGATGAACGGTACAACACCAACAGAAGTTCACAACACACGACTTTGTGGCTGAAAACTGGAAGCCATGGGCTAGAGCCCATGACTGCACCTTGTGGATGGCTCCCTGTAGGTGCCACTCAGCAACACCAGTACTGGTGGAGCAGTACAAAAAGCAGAAGTTGTCTGCATACAGAGAGGGTGAGATGGACAGTCCTACAGCTGCTGCTAGACCATTAATGGCCACTAAAAATACAGATACACTCAATATAGAGCACTGTGGGATCCCATTCTCCTGGATATGGGGGGGAACTGTGAGAGGCACCAACTTAGACATGGAAAATACAAAGCGACAGGAAATTCTGGATAAAAATCGGGAGTGGGCCTCAGAGACCCCACTCGTATAATGTGGCAAGGATATAATGTTGCCAGGTGGTGTCATATGCTTGTTGTAAATCAAAAAAGATGGCAACAAGGTGTTGGCATCTGGAAAAGGCTGTTCGGATGGCAGACTTGAGGGACAGAAGATTATCAGTGGTAGAGCGACCTTGGCGGAAGCCACCCTGACAAGGAGCCTGTAGGCCACGTGACTCCAGGACCCAACCCAACCTCTGACACACCGTATGTTCCAGCAGCTTACAAAGAATGTTAGTGAGGCTGATGGGCCAATAGCTATCCACATCAAGTGGTTTTTTTTCCAGGTTTGAGCACTCGTATGATGGTGCTCTCCCACCAGTGTGATGGAAAGACGCCATCGCACCAGATCCGGTTGGAGGTCATGGGGAGATGTCACTTGTAATCAGACGAGAGATGTTTAATCATCTGACTGTGGATCTGATATGGCCCAGGAGCTGTGTCGTGGCACTGTAAAAGGGGCTGAGGAGCTCCCACTCTGTAAATGGGGTGTTATAAGGTTCACTATGGAATGTAGTGAACGAGAGGACTTTCCCTTCCATCTGCCATTTGAGAGTGCGAAAGGATGGGGGGGTTGCTCAGCAAAGTGCTCAACAATTGCATTTGCATTGGTAGATAACACGTCATTGATGTTAATGCCAGTGATACCTGTCGGGGTCTGGTACCCAAAAACATGTTTGATCTTCATCTAGACTTGGGCAGGTGACATACGGCACCCTATGGTCGAGACATACCTCTCCAAACACTCCTGTTTCCGCCATTTTATAAGTTGGTGAATGCGGGCACAGAGCCATTTAAAAGCTATTAGGTGCTCTAGGTAAGGATGCCGCTTATGTCGCTGTAGAGCTCGCCAATGAATGGCCTCAGTGATTTCTGACGACCACCAAGGTACTGATTTTTGCGGGGGCACCCTAAAGAACAAGGGATAGTGTTTTCCGCCACAGAAATGATCGTTCTAGTGACCTGCTCAACTACCAGATCAATGGTACCTTGCGGGGGAGATTCAACATTGACAGCTTCCCAGTCTGCCTTGTTTAAAGCTCATCTTGTTAGACATCAGAGGGAATGGCACTGGGGGAGTGACAGGAAGATGAGAAAGTGGTCACTACCACACAAGTCATTGTGGGTTCTCCAGTGGACAGATGGGATAAGTCCTGGGCTGCAGAGAGATAAATCAATGGCCAAGTAAGTGCCATGAACCACACTGAAATATGTGAGGGCCCCAGTATTCAAGAGGCAGAGGTCGAGTTGAGACAGGGAAGTTTCGACATCTGTACCTCGCCCAGTAAGCATGGTGCCACCCCACAAGGTGTTATGGGTGTTAATATCTCCCAAAGGTAGGAAGGGTTTAGGGAGCTGATCAATGCAGCCAATGTGTTCAGGGGTACTACACCATCTGGAGGAAGAGACACATTGCAGACAGTTATTTCCTGCATCGTCCTTATCCTGACAGTGACAGCTTCAAGAGTGGTTTGAAGGGGCACAGGTTCACTGGATACTGAGTTCAAGACATAAACACAAACTCAATCTGACACTATTATAGTTACTATTGTTCTTGTAATATCCCCCATAGCCGTGGTGGGCAGGGGCCCACATTGCCAGGAACCAGGTTTCCTGGAGGGCAATGCAGAAAGCAGGTGTAAAGCTTAACAGTTGCCATAGCTCAACCAGGTGGTGGAAAAAACCGCAGCAGTCCCACTGGAGGATGGCGTTATCGTATGGCTGGGAAGACATGAAGCATGCAAGGAGGCAGGTAATGCCTCAGGGTCACCTGCTGCCATCGATTGAGTATTGGTATCCATTCCTACTGTGGATGAGACATCAGTGAGATCCAGGTCCTCGGGGGACGCTGAGATCTCCACCTCACCCACAGGTGCAGAACTGGTAGGGAGTGGTGGTGTTGGGGACACCAGAGGGTCCTGTTTCTTAGCAGACTTCTTTGTTTGCTTGCCCTCTCTCTTGCTGGGAGGTCTTCTCCGAAGTAGCTTCAGACATGGAGGAAGACTGTGAAGCTCTTCGCCCAGCAGCTTTTAGCTCCTTTAGCCATTGGCGAGTGTCCACACTGGCATTAGTGGAGACCTTGGGAGAGAGGGTCCCAAGGGACCCCTTTCACATGAGAGGATCTGGAGGGGGGGGGTGGGGGGAAGGGACCGATATCCCCTGCGTTTGGGGAGGCCTTCTTCCCAAGGTAGGTACTTTGGGAGCAATGGAAGGAGATTTTCCCCCTACCACCAAGGGAGCAGATGTATTGTGGAGGCCCAGAGGGCCCACTGTTCGTGACACAGAGTGTCGTACAACTGGTACTTGTGATGGTGATGGTAATGTACCTGCAGCATGTGTGTGCGTCAGCCAAATGGGATGTAATCGTTCAAGTTTGTGTTTAGCCTCTTGGTAAGTCAACCAGTCCAGGGTCTTTTACTCCACGATTTTCTGCTCCTTTTGGAGTACTGCGCAGTCTGGCGAGCAGGGGGAGTGCTGCTCTCCACAGTTGATACAAGTGGGAGGAGGCACACAGGGAGTATCTGGATGCAGTGGATGTCCGCAGTCTCCACATGTGGCGCTGGAAGTGCAGTGGGAAGACATGTGCCCAAATCTCCAGTACTAAAAGCACTGCATAGGAGGAGGGACGTATGGTTTAACATCACAGTGGTAAACCATCACCTTGACCTTTTCAGGCAATGAATCACCCTCAAAGGCCAAGATGAAGATACCGGTAGCAACACTGTTGCCTTTGGGTTCCCTGTAAATGCGCCAGATGAAATGAACACCCCACCGTTCTAGATTGGCACGGAGCTCGTCATCAGACTGCAAGAGGAGGTCACGGTGGAAAATAAGCCCCTGAACCATGTTGAGGCTTTTATGGGGAGTGACGGAAATAGGAATATTACCCGGTCACAAGCAAGTAATGCCTGTGATTGGGCTGGGGATGCTGTCTGAATCAAGACTGCACCACTTCTCATCTTTGACAGCACTGTCACTTCCCCAAATTTATCCTCAAGATGTTCAACAAAAAATTGAGGCTTCATAGGTAGAAAGGAGTCCCCGTCCATTCTGCCACAGACTAAATACTGAGGCGAATATGGCTCTCTTCTTCCTGTAGTCCTACATTCCTCCCACGGTGTAACGAGGAAGGGGAAAATTTTAGGGTCATATCTGTCAGCATTGTACTTGATCTCGCCCTTCTTAGAGACTGCTGGTGCCGTATGGTCACCAGCAAGAGATGACTCAGTCCGCTTCGAAGCAGGTCATCTGCCCTAATGCCGCCCACTCTGATCAAGGGCTCACCCCACGGGTGCCACCCAGCCACAGCAATGGCCACCAGGCACGGTGGCCATTGCCGGGTGTCCTGATTCCCCCAGAAGACAGGCATCTACTCCTTGGCATATGTGGGGAGTTTACAGCTCAGGAATCAGCAGTGCAATCCCTGTGTTGTCAAGGGGCTACCACCAAATGGGTAAATGATAGCCCCACCACAATGGACTGGCTACCATGCTGGATATTGGGCGCAAAGAAATCCAATATTGTCATGGGGGGCGAAAGATGACATACCCTGGAAAATGTCCTCACCAAAATACACTCCTGGAAATTGAAATAAGAACACCATGAATTCAATGTCCCAGGAAGGGGAAACTTTATTGACACATTCCTGGGGTCAGATACATCACATGATCACACTGACAGAACCACAGGCACATAGACACAGGCAACAGAGCATGCACAATGTTGGCACTAGTACAGTGTATATCCACCTTTCGCAGCAATGCAGGCTGCTATTCTCCCATGGAGACGATCGTAGAGATGCTGGATGTAGTCCTGTGGAACGGCTTGCCATGCCATTTCCACCTGGCGCCTCAGTTGGACCAGCGTTCGTGCTGGATGTGCAGACCGCGTGAGACGACGCTTCATCCAGTCCCAAACATGCTCAATGGGGGACAGATCCGGAGATCTTGCTGGCCAGGGTAGTTGACTTACACCTTCTAGAGCACGTTGGGTGGCACGGGATACATGCGGACGTGCATTGTCCTGTTGGAACAGCAAGTTCCCTTGCCGGTCTAGGAATGGTAGAACGATGGGTTCGATGACGGTTTGGATGTACCGTGCACTATTCAGTGTCCCCTCGACGATCACCAGTGGTGTACGGCCAGTGTAGGAGATCGCTCCCCACACCATGATGCCGGGTGTTGGCCCTGTGCGCCTCGGTCGTATGCAATCCTGATTGTGGCGCTCACCTGCACGGCGCCAAACACGCATACGACCATCATTGGCACCAAGGCAGAAGTGACTCTCATCGCTGAAGATGACACGTCTCCATTCGTCCCTCCATTCACGCCTGTCGCGACACCACTGGAGGCGGGCTGCACGATGTTGGGGCGTGAGCGGAAGACGGCCTAATGGTGTGCGGGACCGTAGCCCAGCTTCATGGAGACGGTTGCGAATGGTCCTCGCCGATACCCCAGGAGCAACAGTGTCCCTAATTTGCTGGGAAGTGGCGGTGCGGTCCCCTACGGCACTGCGTAGGATCCTACGGTCTTGGCGTGCATCCGTGCATCGCTGCGGTCCGGTCCTAGGTCGATGGGCACGTGCACCTTCCGCCGACCAGTGGCGACAACATCGATGTACTGTGGAGACCTCACGCCCCACGTGTTGAGCAATTCGGCGGTACGTCCACCCGGCCTCCCGCATGCCCACTATACGCCTTCGCTCAAAGTCCGTCAACTGCACATACGGTTCACGTACACGCTGTCGCGGCATGCTACCAGTGTTAAAGACTGCGATGGAGCTCCGTATGCCACGGCAAACTGGCTGACACTGACGGCAGTGGTGCACAAATGCTGCGCAGCTAGCGCCATTCGACGGCCAACACCGCGGTTCCTGGTGTGTCCGCTGTGCCGTGCGTGTGATCATTGCTTGTACAGCCCTCTCGCAGTGTCCGGAGCAAGTATGGTGGGTCTGACACACCGGTGTCAATGTGTTCTTTTTTCCATTTCCAGGAGTGTAGTTGAATTACAGGTGGAAATGCAAAGCCATGACAAGAAGTTCAGGAGATCGAAGCTAAGGGCACTATGGATAACTAATGCACCACGTAAGGTGTTATTCCCCATATGGCCCACACTTCTGTAGAATTTGGAAAGTGGCAGGTCAAACCATAAAAATGGGACCTGAACTTATAGGGCTGAAAAGTACGAGACTCCTTTTAGTCGCCTCTTACAACGGGCAGGGATACTTTGGGCCTATTCTAACCCATGGACCCCTCAGGGGGAGATTGTCGTAGTTTAAGGACAGCAGTCGCAGATGGTTCGGCTACCACAGCACAGACATAGGGGCTTGTGATCCCAGATGTGTCAATACGAACTGTTGTGAAACAGTTATTAGCAGTGGGACTACAAGTATGCACACCTCTAGCCCATCTTCCACTCACACCACACCATTGATCGGAACAGCTCAACTGAGCCATCTGAGGATCACTTGGAAGATGTAGTGGCAAGTCGTAGTCTTGAGTAATAAAAGCAAGTTCTCACTGCTTGCAAGTGATGGTCGTTTGCACTAACAAAGTAGACCTGTTAGTGATGTCTCATTAAGTGCATTTGTCCAAGATGCAATGGCCCCACCCCAGGCCTTATGATCTGTGGTGTAATGAGCTGTAACACTCATTCATCTTTGGTGTTTCTGAAGGGGACAATAACTGGTGTTCGGTAGGTGCAGAATGTCATTGGACCCTTTGTTTTGGTATTCTTGCAACAGGAAGGTGATGTGTTGTTCCAACAGCATAATGCTCACCCACACATTGCCTGTGAAACTCGACATGCTCTGCAACATGGGAATCAACTTCCCCGGCCATTGCAATCTCCAGACTTGTCTCCAATCAAACACGTGTGGGGTGAGAAGTGATTCGGGCAACTCATCAACCATTAACTTTTACACAACTACATGAACAGACCAAGCTAATAATCCCAGGATACTATTCACCATATGCACGATCAATTGAATGCAAGAGTCAGTGTCTGCACTGCTGAACGAGAAGGCTACATCATGTACAAATATGGGTGTTTCACTTTGGGTTGATACCAGGTACCTCAGAACAGCTTGTGTTCTTGATCTGTAAATAAAATAATTTCATGCAATTCGTATGCACTGTTGCAACAATAAATCTTGAATAAATTGGAAACCTCTAAAAGGATGTACTAATTTTTTTTCTGGCAGTGTGGGCTGAGTATATTGTATAATAAACCTTAAAGTGTTAGTGATATTTGACAGCATATCTAGTTCAAACTTTTGCCTCTGTGTACTGACACGACTGTTTATTTGTCATGTTGTTGAGTGAAATGGCATAAATTAGTGTTAATACAGGCAACAGAAATGGAGCTACACCTACATGAAGAGGTAAGTTGTATTCTACTTAATAGTTCCTTCTACAATGTAAGTTGTACAAAAAATTGATGAAAACTTGACTACTGTAAAAGCAAATCATTTTGTAAATTTTATTTTTCAAATTCGGTGATTTGGAGCCAATATTTTCCAGATATATAATGGACATTAGAAGACAATATTAACTTTGCTATATTTTGGATTGTAAATAATTGTTTATGAACCAAAAAGGTGACTATTGCATGAAGTTGAGCAGACCAATAAAGAAAAGTGAAAAACTCAAAATATCTCAGTTCCATGTCTGTGTAGTTAACTCTTGCTCGCGTTCCAGCACTCAACTTAGATTCAAATATTCTGGCACTCCTTGTCAGGCACAAGTTTTCACTCCAACAATTTGCTGTGTATGTAGTAATCTTGGTTCACTAATGTAACCAATTCTTCACAATAGCAAACAAAGCCATTGCCATTTATATTTGTTTCAGACCCATCTCCCTCTCCCTGTCTCTCAAAGGACTTAATGGATGTACATTGTGACTAGGATCCAATATATGAGCTGGACAGGGTATCTTATCAGGATCATCAGCAAACAGGAAATTCATTCCTGTGTCTGAGGAAGAAGAATAAATTCAGGAAACATGTAAGTGCTTTTTTTTTAATCTCTTAAACAACTACATTCGGTACTCGGAGAGCTTGCATTAGAAGCACACGGAGGAGGCAAGGTCATCTAAGTGAAATACTGCAGAGAACCATTAGAAGTAAGTCCCTGCAGCATTTACAGTGCCAAAAGCTATGTGTAGAACAAGGTGTTTACAATGCTGATGAGTACACAGGTGTTTAAGGACCAGCAAGAAAGATCTGAAATGAAAAGGTTCATGTGAAAAGTATATATCAAAAGGTCAGAGCAACCAAAAAGGGAAACTGAAAGAAAAATGTGATATACATCAAATAAATGGGCAGACTACATAATCTGAGGGAATTAAGGTGCTGGGAAAATGCAGCATTGATTAAAAGAATGCTTTAATGAAGAAGATGACCAAATGGTATTTGAAGAACACTGGGGAATGGGAGACCACTCTAGCAGAGTTTAATAACTCCACATACAGTGGATGTCAATAGTGACTCAGAGAGGTCACCAGTCAGCTCCAACTGAAAAGGCGGAACATGCTTACCACGTGGGTCGCAGCTCTTGTACAGATATAAGCTGGCTGAGTGACCAGTAATCACTTGTTCCACGCTGAACAAAGTGCTCAATATCACTTCATATTGCTATGCACTTTAATACACTGTTTTTGTTCTGAACTGTCAGATTTTCATGATTTGGATATATTTATTGTGCAGCTTACGACTTTCACTTTGTTGAGAGTTTATGCTTTTGTAACAGAGGTGGGGAAAAAAAGTGGCTGAGAAGTTACCCTATTGTGCAGTGCCACTACTACAGATCTGAAGTTTCTTGAACTTTAGTAACTACAGCTGTTTCTACAGCTGCAGCAGCAGCAGCAGCAGCAGCAGCAGTAGCAGCAGCAGCAACAACAACAACACACGACCCAGGAACAACAAAAACTGTAACAAGAACGGCATGCTGCTATCTTGTGACTTCCTTCTGAACAGCAGCAACATCAGTCAGTGGTCATGGGTATGCCTTCATCACTGTTAGCCTGCTTTGTCAAGACTTCAGAGAGTTGGGAGATATCCCTCCCACATTTTGAACTTCATTGTCTTGTTTATAACATTTATGATAAGCAACGAAGCTTTACTCTTGACTTCTAGCAGTCGTTTGTATTAAGCTGTACAAAAATTGTGACCACTCCTGAACTCTAGCAATTTATCTTTCAGTGAACTATGTAACCTGTTAACTGAATACTATTGTCATCAGGTGCAGCTTGTTGCAACTAGGAGATGGTTCAATCAGTGCTATAAACAACATGGACAGTCTTGCACAGCATGGGCTGCCGACTTGCAGCGTATCACAAGCCTTGCACTTTCACTTGTCAGAAGTGTTAAGTTTTCTACATTGAGTTACTGACTCATGGTGTGGTTGTGTGCTTAACTCTGAGAGGGAAATCACAGCAGAAGTACAAGGCATATTCCAAAACTAAGGTCAATTTGGTCATAAAAAAATAAGCTCATGAGAGAAGGTTTTTACTGACAATAATATTTTACTACATGTCTATTTTGCTTTTCCACATAATTGCCATTAACATCTATACAATTTTTGTAATGCTGCACCAGATTCTATAACCCCTCTGCATAGAAGTCTGCCACCTGGAAATTGAACCACCTGGTAACGCCAGTCTTGAGTTCATCGTCATCTTGAAATCTTTGTATACCCAGCCATATTTTCAATTTGTGACAGGAAATTGAAGAAACGGCCTCAGTGTGTTACTTGCTACAAAAATGCAAACTAACTTCTCCTTCTCCACGAGAATGCAAGGCCCCACACGAGTCTGTGCATGTGAGAGGAACTCACAAAACTTCATTGGACACTTCTCCAACCTACAGCCTGTATCTCATAGCTTCAATCTTCTGTTTGTTTGGCTCAATGAAAGAAGCATTCTGCAGCAAACAATATGTGGATGATGGGAATGTTATTGATGTAGCATGACGATGACTCCAATGTCAATAAGTAGAGTAATACCATGCAGGCATATAGGCCCTCCCAGTAAAGTTGCATAAGGCCATTTCATTGAATGGAGATTATGTTGAAAAATAGGATTTTGTTACCAAATGAGTGAGGTGAGGAATAATATTGTGTATTGGGATCCTGAATGAAACCAACCTGCTTTCAGAAAAAAATGTGTTTTATCATTTATTGAATGCTCCTCATACCTTTTCATGAATTATATCTCGCAATAGAAAATCTTTCAGCTGACGGTCACTCCTCTGAAATTTCAGCTCAGTGATTCAGTTGGCCAAGTAGGAAAAGCAATATGGAGACCAGTCAGTACCACACCAAAGGCTGGTGATAAGAAGGCAGCAACAGCCAGTGTCAGTATGTTCTTTGGGGTTTTATACACACCAGTTATGGACATTTAATACTGGGTGAGTCAAGAAGAATGGTACATGCTTTGAGTGGTGATAGTATTGGTGTTTCTGCACAAAAAATTTCGTATGGACCTATACTCTGTTGCGAATGCTTTCCAAGACTGAATGCTTTAATGTCAGTTCTGTAGGTTTTTCTTGAATAACTCGAAAACTGCGGCCTGTACTGAAATGGTATTACAGGACAAAATTAAGCTAAATTAAATTTCCTACAGAAAATTCCTATTCATTTCTTTCTCTGGGGCTAACAGTTTGTGCAAAGAGAGCGAGAGAATATTCTTGCGCGACATGCATGAGCTGAAGCTTAGGTAGTTTTTGTAGGCCAAATTGAGGTAGTTTCCTGACTTGTAGGTCACAAGTCCTTATCAAATTGATCATCTCTAATTCACTTACACTACTGTGGTACTTTGTATACAAGGACACTGTGCTGAGTAATTCAGCCAATAAATAACAATGGACATTAAATGTGTTCTACCTGGGAAACAATTTGGAATAAGGCATATGGTAATACAAGGATTTTTTTGTTCAGGATCACCAATACTATCACCCGCAAAGCAGGTACCTCTTCTTTGACTCATCCTGTTCAACTAGGCATGACTACAATGATGTCCAGGTTTAGTGCTACATATGAAGTGAAGTAGGTCGTGGCAGATGAGTAGCCACAGCATCTTATGCACTGCTAAATATTAGTCCAAGTTATTCTCCAAGATAAAATATGAAATTATGTATTCTGATTTCTGGGGTTTCCAGGATATAAACACATATATGGGCACAATGTGTCTACGTCAGTGTTAAAAACTCATAAAAATCTAGAAATTTTATCTCCCATGTCCCCAGTGACATGCCACAGTCACATGGAATATGATGCCGATCATGATCAGACAGAGAAAATGAAGAAGAAAAGTGAGTGTAACACAGATGAAACAAACACAATTTTTCAGTATCCAGACATGCTGGTAAGTTCTTTATCCACGAAGAAAACTACTGATGATGGGGATCTACTATGAAGAAATACCAAATAATTACAGACTGCTGAAGCTGCTGAGGTATTTTACTATGAGGATACATTGAACACATGTACTCGTTTTCAAATTCATGACACTTTACTAAGATGACAACAGAGCAACCCACTAAAACCCCCTACGTCATATAAACCCCACTAGTCACTACAGACAAGTGAAGGAAGGGCATGACTGATCTGTTATTCCAACAGAATAACTCTCACTCACACACTGCCCATGAAACTCAATGTGCTCTGCAACACATGTGCCAACTCCCTTGACCAGCACGACTTGTTTGCAATCAAGCACTTTTGGCATATGAAGGGGCTATAAGTGACTTGTGCGACTCATCAACCAACAACTGTTACAGAATTACATGAACAGGTCGAGCAGGCATAGCATAATGTATCCGAAGATATTCAGCACCTGAATTGCCACCAGTGCACCCGTGGAGGTTACATGTACTATCCTGCCCCCTGGATACTGTCTCTTCTACAGGCAGTACGTTACCTCTCACCAGTTGTCTACTGGGTGGCGTGTCAGTGGCAGCTCTGTGGCCTCTGTACAGGGGAGGCACGAACCAGGGAAAAAAAAGTCAAGGTACTACATCCATGCCCGTAAGTAATAAGTTTGAGGTTCTGCATTCCACTTAAACTGGAACAGAGCCAGCGAGACACAGTTCACCGGTTGGGAAGTCTGGTAT